>NW_009648149.1:1080140-1115955 GCF_000708025.1 Charadrius vociferus
AGAAAGTGGAATTGCTGTCTTACGCAGATTGATTCAAAACCCACAAATACATCGCTATGGCTGTAGCAGAGTTTCCTGATCCGTGCCAATGTAGCAAAGGCCGTGGGGTTTTTTTTGAAAATAAGACGCTGCTGAAATCAGTTTAGTTCACTGTACCATCATTATTGCTGTAGCTTTGGGTGATTTTGCTTTATATCTGTGAAGTATACCGGGGAAAAATCCTGCTTGCGCTGCAGTGGGTTAAGCAGAAACCTTCGTCTGAAGCACAGCGCAGCAACCAGAAGGATCCTCTGCCCTCACCGCCGCGGGGTCTGCCGGCCGCGCGCCCCCTGGGATGCTGCTGGCCCCAGCAGGGTGGAGAGCACCCTCGTCCCCACCTCGCCTCTCCCACTGCCCCAACTGCCGTGGTAGGAACCCGTGAGGGACGTCTGGGGACTGGCCGCCAGACCTGGCTGCCCCCAGCTCGCCCTCTCCCCACGGCCGCATCCGTAAACTTCAAGGGTCGGAAACCTCGATGCTAGACTTTAAACGCATTTCACGTTAAAGAGTGCACAAGATGTCACCAACCCTGCGTGGAGTTTAAATTTCAAATACAATTCTGAAGTTGGAGTAATACGGTTGAAACTCCTTTTTTTTTTTTTTTTTAATGTGATTTGAATTTATCAGCCACAATGATATAGATGTCAAATAAATGTTTTTCAGATTGGAAACATTTGTCCATATTAGCAGAATTCTTCGTGTCAGTAATCTGGCAAAGAAACTTCATAACTTTTTGCTTGGGGAAATATTTATCTTTTATTTCACTTAGAATCATTTTTGCATCATATTAACCTGAAAAGTAATTTGTAGAGGAAAAATGCAAAATCGGATGCAAGTAGAGAGTGTGTTCAGCTATTACCTGCATATCTGTTGTTGTCAGCTCGCTCGCATTTTTTTTCATTAGTTTCTTGTTATAGTCAAGATATGGTCAATGATCTTTTGAGCTTGGTAATTTTGTTAAATCTTTTTTATTAGGAGTATTGAATTGCTACATTGAGATGGTGGCTGGCTTCTGTGCAAGATTGATTGGGACTGGTATTTCATTTTGCATAGCACTATTCAAAGCTAATAAAAAGGCCCGGAATAATGAAATTTTAAGTAAAATTATAATGAAAAGCCACAGGTGATTTTTTCATTAAACTGAATGCTGGAGAATTGTGCTCTTCACTTTTTCTGTTGGTTGTATTGGTTGCCCCAGGTGAAGTAAACATCTTCAAAATGTGTTTGGTGTTTTTGATAAATGTTTTCTTCTGGAAAGACTTCAATAATTAAAAAGACATGCACTTTTAAAAGATCACTAAAGCGTAGAACTATTACTTAAAAACACTCTTTGTTCAAAGTTGTTGCCTTGACTCATATTCATCGTAAGAAATTTCCTTCAGCGCAGTGAACAAACCCACCTTTTTCTAGGCAGGTTTCAGTGATTCCCAGGAGAAAGGTTTTTGAGCTTGAGAACTCCCGGGGTGGCTGTGCCACGTTGGCAGGCAAAAATGTTTGTATATTCGGAGTGTGATGGTCCCGATGTGGTACACTGGTGACACACGAATGACGTAGCTGGGAGTAGAAAGGCACGGGTGTCTCGGCTGTGTGTCTGTCTGCGTGTACATGTAGGCTGTGCAGCACTGCTCAGAGGCACGGCAGTCTGGTGGAGGGCACGTTGGCCACAGGCCCGCGATGGCCAGCCCGATCTTTAAGTAAAATTGTGGTGTCTGTTGCATGACTGTTTGCTGTCTCATTCTGTATTTGTCTTCCATGTGTGATTAACTCCCAAATGTTCTCTTTTTTTTTTCCTTTTCCCTTTTTGTAGAAATTATTGAGCCTACTACCTCTAGTCCTGTCTCAAGCCCAGGTCAGTATCCACATACATTCACGAAGTATGTTTGGGTACTTTTTCTCAGGGACTCATAACCGACGCATTGCCATATCGATAACTGGAATTGATCACGGGCAGCTTTGTCGTGGTAGTGCTGGACTGTCTCCTTCCCGTCTTTGTGCTTTCATTGGTTCGTCTTCCCTCCAGGCTTCATATGTTTTTCCTCTTCTTAAACTTCCCCTTTTGAGACAACCCCTCCCCGCATCTCTGTTTCTCTGCCATTCATTCTCTGCCCCAGGGCGATGCAGTGGATGTACACAGGGAACGCAGCTGCGCGCGCGGTGTAATTGCTGTGTTTTCTCTTCATCATGACCTGACCCTTCTCTGGTGTCGCTGTCAATGTGAACGGTGAGGCTTACAAATTTCTTGCTGTCTCATCACTGGGAGACCCATAGGATGGATCTAAGACCCCGTTGCGAGGTCCTCCTCGCTCATTTTAAGGCACCAGAAGGTCTTCCTGGGGAGCTGAAAAGCCCGCCCTTCTGCTTGGCGGGTGGTGAGAGGTCTTGACCGCTGGTGGTGACTCCCTGTTACTCGGGGGTTGCCCGTTGCTGCTCCCCAGCAGGACACCCTCAGTGGAGCTGGTCCACCCGGCGCAGGCTACCGAACAGGGGCTGCCCTGCCCAGAGCTTCTCAGGGGGTGGCACTGGGTGAGCCCGTATCAATACACCCAACCTCTCTGCAAAGAGGTTTGGAAGGGGTAAGTCATGACTCTCCCGTACCCTGCTCCACCTCCCGTTGCTTTACCTTAAACCCCTTCCCCGGGTGCAGTTACGGTGTCCGACCCAACGGGTCGGTGTTATCTCCACGTGCACCATGTGAGAAGATGCGCAGCGGTCAGGTCCCCTCCAAGGAGGCGTCTGGGATGCCTCACCAGGAGCGTCTGGGAGGCAAAGACAAGTAGAATTTTCCTCTAGCAAAACCTGGGTGATGTATGCTTTTATTTCCAAATTAAGATAAAAAGATTAGAAAGATTACCCCAGAAAGCCGTAGCGATGGAGGTAATCTGCTCCCCAGTTAAAATGCAGATTAAACAGAGAGTTACAAAAGAAAAGCTCGGCAGCAGATTGATCCACCCGCCTTAAAACTTACAGGAGCAGAAAGACAAGTGTATAAACCTTCGGTGCTTTTAATTAAAGGGCTTAGGAAGGGCAATCTCTGGTGTCCTCTGCGGAGACGCTCGCTGTCTGCCCGCCCGCCTGCCCGTCCTCAGCAGCGAGCTTTCCCAAGCGCTCCGTCTGTCTCTGTTACGTGCGGAGGATCTGCCGTGTCTGCGCTGCAAAGCCCTTCAGGAAAGCGCCGGAGCCATTTCCGCACGACCACCGCTCATCGCACAGCGCAGCGGCGGGAGAGGGAGGGGAGGGGTGGACGTAACCTGCAAAAAGCTGATAGAGTTTGTAATAAAAGCTCCTCTTCCTGTGATTTTTCACAGTTGCTTTGGACTACCAAGCAGTTGGAAATAAGCTAAGACATTATTTTCATAGCTAACGGAAGCCGGGAAGAAGAAGAGAGTCGCGGATGATACAGCAGTTGTGCAAAGTAGCGATAGGAGAACCTCAGTCTATGTGTCGTTTAACGCTGGGTTTTGTAACGGGTTGAAAAGTGCCCTTAGCCCGACGCTGTTCCAAGCTCTGTTCAAGGAGCGATGGTTTGTGCTGTGTGGTTACGGTTGGAACGGGCTCTGGTAACATTTGGGTTTTAATCTCCATAGGTAAGCACTACAACACAGCAGTCTTTTCTCACTTTAAAAACTTTATGTTCAAGCAATACAGCTTCGAGATGTATTTGAATTCTTGCTGTCTGCAGAAATGTACCACAAATGAGCAAAATTATATGTATTTTGGGGGGAGCAGGATGGAGATGGTGGAATAGAAATGAACAGCCTCCTTTTATAACAATCCCTGCCTTAATTCCGAGAGCATGATGGTAAATAGAGAGGTCTTTTTCCAAAGTACAGTATGAAATTGAGAATATGAAAGCCTTTGAACACAGCAGAGGAAAGCTTTAGAAGAAACTAAAGTTGCAATAGGTGAAGCTACATGAGCTAATCCAACTTTAAATGACTGAGGAAAGGACTCTGAGGTCATTTTGCAGATGAAAAACAACATCTGGTCCCCTGAAAAACAACAGTAAGGGTTTTTTTTTTAAAAAAGGACAACCTCTCAAAATGGATAAAAATTTCGGATTGAGTCCTTCCTCCTGGAAATCAGCACTGCTGTCAGCAGCGGCACTGCCACTGAAACGTTCTGTTTGCCTTACGTAATTAAATAACGCTGTGATAGTCCCTCTCCTTTTCTAATTTTAGTCTGGTAAATAGCTAGATAATACCATCACTATTGCTACGAAGTTATACAGCCGCAGAGGCAATTAAAAAGTTTCCGGAGTGTCAGAAAGCGAGTCCCTCCTGTGCTGCGGCATCAGCGGAGGAGACGGTAGCTTTGGCCGGGAGATCGGGGCAGAAAACCCGCGATATTCGGCTGCAGCTGCTTGTGACAGTACAACAGGGCTTGTGACTTTGTTTAGGGTCAGCCCAGGGGTTTCAGCCAGCAGTGCCCGTTGGACCTCTGTCCGTCTGCCCTGCTTTCCCTCAGGCAGTGACAGGAATACAAAACATGGATAAACCTGTAGAAACTCGGTTTTCCTCGTGTCTTGCATCACTCAGGATACGGAGCATCAGCCCGCTTCTTGCTTCGTCCAGGCTTTGCAGCTTGGCGACTAATTACTGCTGTCATTTGCAACTTCACTTCATTGCAGCTTCAACGGATGTTTTTCCTGGAGAAGGTTTTCTTGCTGGAAGGAGACAGATCCTTCTCCACTGTTTCGGTATTGAGCCAAAGGTTATGACAAAACCCCAAACTGAGTCAATATTTAACTGCAGATAGAGAGAGAATGGCAGGGCAGGGATCCCCCATAAGTCAAGGTACTCGATGATCTTAACGGTCTTTTCCAACCTATATGACTCTGTGATTCTATGGCATGACTGAAGGGGTGTCCAACATTCTCATCACTGGTAGAGTTTTCCAGGATCTTTCCCAAAGCCCAAACTGGGAAGTTACTTTTTGTAGAAAGTGAAGAATCTGTAGCACTCCTGAAGATCTTGAAACCACCTTCTGTTGAGATTTTAGTCCAACACTGAATACGCAGTAATTATCCTATTCTCAAAACATCTTTGAAAAATATTTTTCATTGTTATTAGTGGGCACGAGTATATACATATGTAGATATGTGTATGGAAGGAGTAGTGTAAAAGGAAAATGTCACTGGCATCTCAAGATGCTTAAACCTGGAGTTGCTGCTGCCTCTGACCCCTACGGGTCACTTTTGTGCAGACTCTGTCAGCATCGAAATTGGTACACAGAAAGACCTTTCACTCCCCAGTTTTCCTTCTCATATTCAGTATAACTGTTCTGACCTTCTATTGTTAAAAATTGTTTATAAGCTGCATGTGTAAAATCTCAGCACAGAAGTTTTGTGACATTTTCTAGATGTTCATAAGCCACATGGCAACATCCCCAAAATGTCTTTCAATGATTACCTGTAAGAAACATTTTGATTAAAAAAAAAAATCCTTAAGGATCCCTTACAGTTCCAAACAGGCAACAAACTGTTTAAAACATGTACAACTAATGCAAACCCAACGCTGTGTTTGAGAGCCATAGCGATGCACTCGTGCATTCCCCTCCTGGAGCCCCTTTTTACATTGGGGAGTTTACTTTCTCAATTTTAAGCTACAACGCTTAAAGCACGTAGAATTAGCTGCAAAAGTTAAAAAATTGGGGCCACAGTTGGTGTCTGTTTTGTCAGCTCATTGCCAGGAGCTGTAGTTACTTACAAATCTTTCATCCTTTAGCGTAATTAGTTCACAGGTGGTGTCTCGAAAAGCCTTTGAAGATGCTGCTGAATTCTTAATGCTGACTAAATAAGTAACAGTGACGGGTCGGAGAGAATAACTGAGGAATCTTCTTTAATTAATGATTTCACATGTTATAAGGCACTTTCATAAAAATTGGAGTTGGAGAGAGAAGGACTTTAACTTCTTTCCTTTTCTCAGGAACAAAAGCCTATGTTTAAATGAGCACTCTGGGCAGGTTGGACAACTCCTTGAACTTCAGTTACTTCTCCCTAACGTGCTTTACCACATATCTGGTACGTTTTAATATGCTAGAATACCAAATAATACCTAATCTCAAGCAGACTCTATTTGTTTCATATGAAACATGTCAACCTCCCTTCCTTCTCTTCTTATGCAGTTGCAATTCCCATTTTAATCAATAAATGATCTGCATAAGGAAACTCTACAGGCTTGGATTCTGAATCTCAGGATTTATGCCATTCTTTCTTCAATGAAAACACCATGTATATGAAACTAGGGTTTTTTGCACGTGGGCGGGAGACACATTGGTACAGCAAATACTGGAGTAGAGATGAACCCTGAGGCACAAAGGAACGATCAGCCTTGAGAAGCAGCCGGTCGTTCATCTTCACCAGCCAACACTCAAAATACTTTCTTTCGCTTCCCAGTTTGTGGAATTTCTTCCAAAAACTGAACAAGTGTGAAAAGATTATCAAGATCTAGGATAACAGGTCCTGTATCCTTGCAAGTTTACCTTCTAAAATACATTAGAAACAGGCGTCTCTTTGTTCAAAGAGCTTTTGAGTCTCAGTGGCCACTTTGCTGCCTCCCAAATAATCCCACCCGGGGAAGGAAGGCAGGGTCTCCCACACTGCCCTCCGGCTCCTTCATCATAGAATCACAGAATGGTTTGGGGTGGAAGGGACCTTGAAGCCCACCCAGTGCCACCCCCTGCCCTGGGCAGGGCCCCCACCCCCCAGCCCAGGTTGCTCCAAGCCCCGTCCAAGCTGGCCTTGAACACCTCCAGGGATGGGGCAGCCACAGCTTCTCAGGGCAATTTGTTCTAGTGTCTCACCACCATCAAAGTGAAAAATTTCTCCCTAATATCTCGTCTAAATCTCCCCTCTTCCAATTTGAAGCCATTCCCCCTCGTCCCATCACTCCATGCCCTTGTAAAAAGTCCCTCCCCAGCTCTCCTGGAGCCCCTTTAGGCACTGGAAGGGGCTCTGAGGTCTCCCCTTTTTCACCGTCTCTTCTCCAGGCTGAACCCCCCCAGCTCTCCCAGCCTGTCAATCTGGTGTTTGAATCCCCCTCCAACACCCAGTAGAAGCACACCATAGGTTCTTTGGTCCCAGCTGATATACATAAAAGCATATATAAGGGTACTAAGACTTGCTATGAGGAGGTAAGCATCAAACAGTCTCTAAAGAAAAAAAAAAGATTAATAGATCAATCTTTTTTGTTAATTATTTTCAAGCTTTACATTCACAGCCTATTATGGACATTTCTGTTGCATTTCAGAACTCCAGGCAGATGTGAAATCCCAGCACAGTTCTCTCTGCCAAAACCCACTAGTTTATCTATTCACCCAGCTTTATGCAGCTGCACACTTTATCCAGTGTGCGATGCGTTACTGTAGGAACGTGCAGCAGAGCAAGGCAGGTTCTCAAACCAGGAACGCTTAGAATTACCGACCGGCTGCACTATGGGAAATAACTACAGTATTATATTCATCCGCTGTTACAAACAAGTGAACTTTACATTTCTAAATCGTTCTGTGAAAGCTGCATCCTCAAAGTAAAATCTGTGGAATTCGGTAAATGTTTCTGTTTAAGTAAAATGCATGTCTCAGATAACTCAGTGTGTGCTCAGGGACATTCTGCAATACTTACAGACTGCATCATTTTGGAAGACTGTTTGAACGCGGTAAATCTTAAGTATATTATTCACTGCTTGCTGAATAGATGCATCATTTAATATCAAAAGAACTACTTTCTCTCAGCTAAAAAATAGGATTAGAGATAGGTCCATTTTAGTCCATTGATTCCTTCTCTCTAAACCAGTATGTAAAACGCAAGAATATGTTTTCTGATATTGTATTGCCTACATGCCTTCTGCCGTGGGGGATTTCAATATTAACGAGGTTTTCCACAAATCTGAGAAGCCCATTTAAGAGGAGCAGCTGCTCTGGCACTCACCGATTCGTTTGACCAACAAAATCCAGGGATTCACACGGAAATGAGAATGCCCGAATATTTCAGAGTACAATACGTCAATCAGTTTGCGGAAATCTCACATTCTAACCAGGAAGGGCTGGTGAGAAATGCCAGGAAAGCAGCGCAGGGACGCCTGTGAGATAGTTCCCGCAGTCTATGGAAAGGTTAGAGGATATGGAGGGCGGGCAGAGATACTCCCCTTATGAGCTGCTGCTGCTTCCGCGCTGACCCTTCCTCCTGCCCGGGGGTTCGTGGTGCCGAGGGAAGAGTGGCGTCGCAGGCATGGTCGGCAGTCCTTCTGGGGGATGCTCATGGCTGTACGTGATTCCCAGGCTCCGAGGGACCGGTGGCCTTGGCGTTGGTGGGCGCTCGTTATACGTAGTCAGTTATAGGATTGTAAATGGCACCGGCATTTGTCGTAGGTAAGTGTATACTGTGTCGGACCTACAGCGCGGAACCGGCACACCTCTGAGACACGGGGAAAGTTCTTTCCAGCACAGCGCTAACTTCCCACAGTTAATGCTATGTTAGAAAGACAGACATTGTTCTTTATAGCTCTGGCATCTGTTTATTAAACAGCAATATAGATAAAATGCGTGACCATCTCAGCCCATGTCCTGGAGACATCTCCGCGTCTCGCTTACGCGGTGGTACCCGATGCCGCGCAGGCGGTGGGGGACACCTGGCAGGGGGTGGGCTGCCGGCACGGCGCGGGGCTGCACGGGCTGGAAATGCCTGCTCTGAAGGCGGGCTGGGGGCAGCCATCCGTATATCTAAATGCTGTTCTTCATCTACAGACCTGATTTAGGCCCGTGGTCTGAAAGTACGGCAGGGAATCAGGTGTTTGCATACCTAGCTTGTAAGACAGTAAGTGTGACTCCATTCGTCACGGTGCACATCTTCCAGCCCGCAGCGCTGCAAGACACGGTAAAGCTGCTCTAGAAGACTGTGCATGTAAGGACGCGTTCTGGTTGAGAAAAGAGAAGCGGGAGATTCCAGAATGTGATTCATTAGCAGAAAGAGAGCAGTCTCTGTTTTTATTTATCACAGAAGGGTATGTTTTATGTGAAGGTTTTATCAGCCAGAATTGGCTGACTACAGTAATTCTTACAGGAATAAATATGCATATATCCATCTAGATGAGATGTGTAGCCATGTGCAGAAATTTAAAATGTATATATAACTCCGTATCTGTAACTTCAGGGAGGGTCCCAACTCTGTGCAGAATATAAAAGAGCCTACAGCTACAGCTGGTTGGAAAGGATCTGACAAACTTGGGTTGTTAAGGGAGGGAAGGCTTGGGGGAATAGGGGACTTGTCAGAAAATGCCTATTTGAAATCTCCATGAATATGTCAGTTTTAAAGAAATTCAAATAAAAGCCTGTTGAGTTTTGAGTGGGAAAAAAAAAATACTGGCTATCTTCCAGGCTACACGTCTCATTCCAGGCAACACTTCTTTTCTTGTCTTTTCACTGTCTGAATTTCTCACCAAATGGAAATTTCAGTGTCTTGCCAGCTGCATCTAGATTATCTGTGCAGCATGGACGTTTTGATGCAGTTGCCAGCGATATCTCCAGCTCGGGATGAAAACCGACATCCAGAGATAATACAGGATCAGCCATTTCCTAATTCTGGACCTAATGTTTAAAGGCATATCTTCACATCTTTATCTTTCCCTTATTATGTACTAGTCGCAAGGTTCAGTCTACCGAGGTGTGGGGGTTTTTTTAAAACTGGTTTTGGCCCTTTTTTAAACTTTCCAGATGCGCTCATAAGCATGCCATCAGGCAACCCAAGAAATACTCTATGATGTGTTTTTCTTCCAATAGTCTCTTGTGGGTTAAAGAAAAGACAACAAAAATTTCTAGGTAAAAACATGATAGCTGGGCCAAGCCCACGTCCTTCAAAGAGCGCGGTCATAACAGGTTTACACAGCAGCTCTGAAGAACTAAACAAATATTGTTTTATGAGGAGTTGTCACTGCTCCCAGGAGCGGTGCCGTCTTGGTTTTAACTTGCTGTTGTGCTGCACTCTACAATTACTGGAGACAGACCTTCCTCGTAATATGAAATACTTTTGGAGGCACAAGTACACCGGTGAGGGCAGTGGAGCGGTCCCCGAACATTCAGGGTGGCTTAAACGGACTTTGACGATGAGCAGACAGAGGTCATTCGCTTGTGGAGTTGAGAGTGATGAATAAAACGAAGATGTTTTGCTCAGAGCCGGACCGGAGCTCCGAGTCCAGGCTATAGCCTTTATATTGTAGACTCAAGCCACTTGCACAGTGTCCTGCCATGCCACCACCTCGGCTGCTGCTCGGCAAATTTGTGACCCAAATACCAAAATCTAAAAATAAACCATCGCTCGTCAACGATATAGGGCAATCCTCAATGTGAGTGTGGCGGGACCGGGAGTTTGTATCTCTGAGCAGCAAGTCTTCATGTGAACCCCACACCTGGTTAGGACACGCTGGACGATAGGTGGAAGGAAACACGTGAAGAGCTCAGGCCCAACTTACCGTATGCTGCTCCATTAGTGCAGTAAGGTTTACGCGGAAAAATGCAGGTTGTAGTTGTTCCTGTGCTTTGTGGCACCTCTTCCTGTACATGATTTTCACTAAGTCCAGATTTTAACCGAGCCTCTGAATTTTATGGTGCCACAAAAAATACTGTGGAGCCATCTGGTTAAAGTTTTAAAGATGGGTTTCATTAAGGTGAAAGTTTTGCAAAATATTTCACCACGTTTCAGCTGCTGAGTCAGACATTTCCATAAGAAAAAGCTGTTGGCATTGGGCAGCAGGAGACTAACCCAACGGATGAGTGGCAGCCGGCTCCCTCCCACCCACCCGCCTCCACGGTGTGCCACGGTGTGACGGGTGACGGTGGGTGATACTGGGATAGTCAGCGATGCCTGCCGTTCCGAACACCCAGACGGAGTGATTGACCTTCACATCTTTTGTATGTCCTTCTTCTCATTTTCGAGGTGCGTGACTCAGCTTGCATTTCTCCCTCAATCACAGTCCGCAGTGGCAGGGATGCATCTCTTCGGGTGAAAAAAAAAATGATAGAACTTACCCTTCTTAATATCTCTGATTGCAACAGAAATGATTGCCTCCCATTCAGCCCCCTTATTCAACAAGCACAGTATACAAAACTACACTGAATGAGTTTTCTGCCAAACTGAGGCAATTCAGAGAACAACTCGGGTTTGAAAGCTCAAGAGCATGTTCGCTCGAATGAACGGGGTGTGGATTTTATAGCAGGCAAACAGCGAGTCATTTGAATAGTCTGCAGTAAATTGTCAAAGCAAAGCAGTGTGGTTACAGAGACGTCTCAGGAATAAGCAGCACCTGCGATGTTGTTTGTAAGGGTTCCATACCCACAGCCTCCTATGTCCTCCCCCCGCCCCGCCGTGTACTCTCCCATTTAGTGTTCCATTCTAAGCGAAGAAGGCGCCGCGTTTTACAAAGAGGTGGGAATCCTCAGCCTGTTAAATGCCGATTATCACTATCCAGGTCTCATTCAGTCGTTCAGAAAACTCCTTTTGTAGCGACTTGAAGGATCTTAGTAGTTAAGGGTTATGTGTGGTACCAACGAGGAAAAAAATTAATTGGTTTTGGAGCAAAAATGTATCTTTCTCCCACGTGTCTCAAAGACTATCAGAGGCGGTTTTAAAGGCATCCAGGTCCACCTGTCTTCCCAAAAGCACAGCTCTTTAGACAGGCATGACATGGGGTATACGCTCAAAACAAAGCGCCCTTAATTCCCAGCGAGCTTCAAAAAAGGGAAAGGTGAAAAGCTTTCATCACTGCCTGCCAAACTTTATCTACTACCTGGAGGGGAAAATATATATATATATATAAAATTTCCCCTTCTGTTACCATTTTTTTCAAGAATATGACATCCATAACTACTTTGAAAGTTGCTAACGTTCCTGCCAAGTGCCACATACTGTTTTCTGTCTTTGCCTTCCTAAATCCTGATTTTGAGTCAAAAATCAATGGCAGAAAGAAATTGCCCATTGCCTGCCTGGGAGACGCTTCTGACAGTCTGTGCGTGCTGCTTGCTCAGGAGCAGAGGGACACGCGCGACGGCGCATTTATCCGATTGCCACCCACAAACACAGCGCTGCGCGAAGAAGCGCTGAGCTGCGGCTCACCTACGACGTTGATCGCTGAGAATATGAAAGAACCTTTTCTGGGTGCTCTCTGCTTTCTCTTTCGAAGTGCATTTTAATGGTGAGTGTGGTGTATTGCTACTGAAGAGACCAAATTCCTGCCTTCACAGGGGTGATGGGGAAGGGGATGGCAAACAGCACGCAGAAGCGAGTTTGTGCAGTGGCCCTCAGCCCCTCGACGGCTCAGCGGCCGGCGCAGGGTCAGCACAACGCTGCACTTGCGGGGACCGTGGCGGCGCGAGGGAGAGCGCGGTGCTTGAGCATCTTCCCTCGACGCTCTCGCTAACCTTCGTGCACATACTGCTTAGAAAACACCATCTGTGGAGGTAAACTTACTTGTCACCAACGCGTTTCCTCACAGCCACGTTGGGTCTCTCCCGTCGGAGGCAGTGGTCCTCCCCATGCGAGGGACGGAGAGGGCACGGTGACACTAAGCATCTGCACGGCACAACGTGTTCAAAAGGTGCAGCAAGTGGGAGACCCATCCTGGGGATAATGCATACCACGCGCTCATCCCCTACCATTAATCAGCATTAATTGGGAAGGGGCCTCCCACAGAGGCACCAACGCTTTCTGCCTTTTTTTTTTTTTCTCTCTCTTTTGCTATGTCCACCAAAATATCCTTCTAATTGATAGAGCTTTTCAAAGCCAGGAGTCTTAATGGGAATTTCATGCCTAAAGCTCCCAGTCAGCTTTGAAAAATCTCAACTGTTGTGGGTTTGGTGTGGTTTTTTTCCTCTCTTCTGCGTAATAACGTATGCAAAGCTGAGCCATAATGTCTCCAAAATCCTCTGGATTAAGCTGAAAAGGGGAAGGCTGGTGTATGAAAAGCCTCAGCTGCAGAGGAGAAGCCGCGTTGGCCAGGGGCGTGGGGGGGGTCTGCAAAGGGGCCCTCACCAGCCCCGTGGATTGGGGACCCCCAGCAGAAAGCCAGCCCAAAGCCCCCCTGGAGGTGAGGGTTCAGCCCTGTAAGTAGCTGCGAAAGCCGGGAGTCCTCCCGACGGCCACACCAGCTCCTGCGGCATTCCCTCATCAGAAACGACGCCCCAAATAATTCATCACAGCAAGCAGCAAATACAGATCAAATTAAGTGACACGTTCTAACACAACAGCCTTGGTCAAAAGGGCGGAAAACTGAAAGTACTTTGGAAAGAAGAAAATCTGCACATGAACAAAAAGTAGCAACTACTTGATTAGATTATATGCCCTTTCTGTATGTTTTGTGGATGCACTTTACGTGGTGTTGTAAGTTCTCTTAGAATCATAGAACCATAGACTGGTTTGGGTTGGAAGGGACCTCAAAGCTCATCTCGTTGGGCAGGGACACCTCCCACCAGCCCAGGTTCCTCCAAGCCCCGTCCAACCTGGCCTCCTAGCTCCCAAGTGGTGGACCCCAGAATTAAAGCAAGAGCTTTAAAGCAACAGCTTGTGTCCCTGGACAAGCGAGAGGCCCTCTGCCTCGCAGGATGAAACCCTGTCAAGGACAGAGGAGGATGTCTATGAAATCTGTATGTCTACATCAGTGTTGTATAACATGCAAGTGCAGAAGACCTATTTAAATTCACTGCAATGAAGACTCCATAGTCAGTCACACAGAAAAGGGGGTAAGGACTACGCAGTCACAAAACCCAATTAAAATAAACCATAATTTCTAGAGTCACTCAACAGATTTACAGGGTTTATAAACTTCTCTTCGCTTTCTCCTGGAGTCAACACCTTGCAAGTACGGATAACTGTAGGCACAGCCGCGGCAGTTGGGCAGCTGAGCAAGAATAGCTACAGGTGTGATTGGCACGTGAAAAAGGAAAAAGTAAGTTGTTGGAAGGAAAAAATCTGTTTTGCTGAGTGCTGCTGGGAAGAGGGTTCGTTATGCTCAGAACATTATGCATATGCTAATGACGAAAGGGAGAAACTGTATTTTTATAGCGTGCATGATGGACTTGTTCCTCGGGAGCACAGTCTGTATCGCGGAGCCTCCCGCACCGCGCAACCGCCAAATTATCTTAATGGGGGGCGAGGTGACAGGAGATGGATGCCTTCCCCCTGAGTCAGCCTCTGATAAAGACACATCGCTTAGCTGCGAGATGACAAACTATATGTTCAAAGTGACAAATCATTTAATTAAAATTTACAAGCGGTTAAATACTGTTTGACCCAAAGGGAGGCAGTTACCATGAATCAATTTTGGAGGAGGAACTCGGCTTTTCAGCAAATCGATAGCTCACAGCTACAGTACCTGGACAATCTCCGCATTTCTTATGTGCGGAGAGCCCTTTTGCTGGCTGCGGTAGAGTCTGGTTCAGAAAAGATCTCAATCAAGTTGAAAAGTAGTAACAATTTTACCCAGGCAGTGTTTGAACATTCTCAAGTTTCATGAATAGTTAATGTCACGTCAAGTGTTTGAGAAAAATGCTCTTGTATCTTAAGAGCAAATAGCTCAGATTTTGATGAGTTATGTTTTTTCATTGCACATACAGGCCGGTGGAAATTGCAATCATCTTTCATGAAAAGGCTCAGCGGTTTTTATTATAGGAAAGTAAGGGTGGCCATTGCATTTACTAACTAATGTAGTAAACGTAAAATTGCCAGGGTAGCACACAGCTTTATTTATGCTGCTGAGCACATAATGTGCGGGTACTGTCATAAAAATATGTATCAGAGGAATTTCACATGCCAGCAAGCTGTAGATCTCTTTTATGTATGTGACTTATCCGGTGTCCTTCTATTTAAGACGTACCCCGTTACAAAGAACAAGATTAAGCAGTATTGACGTACCAGGCAAACTCGAGAGACGATGCCGGTCTAGTCAGTTATAATTCAGGGTGGCACTACACTTTAACTCTTCTGGAATTAGTAAACAGTTTGACTTTGTTATTTATTTCATCCACCACCTTATTATGATGAAAGCTCTCTTGATGATTAATTGATTGGCTATTAGCGCAGTTCAGCGGGAAAACTTCCATGGATTTTTTTTTTTTTTTAAATATACCTATAAAACGAGAGCAATATATACACTATGCAGAAATACGACCAAGAGAAACCCCAAAGAAATGCTTAAGAAAATCATCAGAATAGCTGAATAAAAAACTGCATCTTTAGAAATCATCTGACAACTACCTCACTGAAAGATTTGTTTAAAGGTTGTCAGCTCCTCCAGCAAAAAAGTTCCTTTCTCATACAGTCACCAAAAAAAAGGCAAGAAATCATGTACTGACCTGCTTAACTCAATATCCTGTGTCAAGATCAGAAGAATGATGTTGAAACTGTCCACAAACTGTAAAGTTCAGCGTAAAAAATTATCATTCACAATGCTATATGACATTGCCTCAATGTAGCAGAACCAACAAAATCTTCATGATGTATGAGAACTATCAAAGGTTGCCACTGAATACGTAGATTTAATATGCTGCTTAATTCAAGAGCTTATTTACAATGTCACACTTCATTTTGAGAAAAATGATTCTGACAAGCAATCATTTAAAATATAGAAAGAATGTTTTACAAAAGGTCAGAAGTACAAATATTTTACATATTAACTACTAATAAATTCATTTCCTCTAAAAGTTAGAAGGATCAGCAAATGTCTTCAAAGCTATTTGCAATATTTCAGCCAAGACCCAACCTCTAATTACCAATGTAAGTTGTAAATAATTGTCAAGTATGCAGATGAGCCAAAAATTCTATCAAATTAAAGCAATTAGCTCCCAAGTCAAATTTTTCTGTCGCATTAAAATGCTTTTCCTTTTCTCAAATGTGACACTTACAAATGAGGGCAACATTGTCAGGGAAGCAGTTATTGTGGGCTGCCAAAATTATGTGCATAAGTACCTGATAGCACACGCCACGCACATTCCTTTCAAAACACCCCGTGTTTCTCAGCATTTGACTTTATAATTCCATAGTTTTGTTAAAGCATCACGCTTCTGAATTGGGCAAATTTATCAAACTTGAGCCCTTGCAGGAGACTCAAAAATTACACACTCGGTATGGAAATCTGAGCGTGGTTATCTGTCATGGAGAGTCGCGGTTCTTGGCTCCTCTTGGTTCTTCTTCACTGAAGAACCTTTCCAGACAGCATGGTTCGGGATAGAGACGAGAACTGGGTCCCCCAAGTGACGTATTACAACACCGGGATGGGGGAGAGGGAATGGGTGGCTGGCTTGCTTGTCCCAGTGCTTTCCCTGGTGCTTTTCTAGTCGTCTTCTCAATATCCTCTTAACCGAAGCTGTGTTTACCATGTCCAGTGGAAGATCATGACCCATTTTCCTCTGTTTAATTTTAGACTTCCATGCAGAACCCAACATCAGCCTGTTCTAGACTGGCTGTCTTTAGCCTCTGCATATTAATTTAAAACTAAACAAGCGATTATTGTTTTGATGATTGTTATTGCTACAGACAATAACAAAATCTGAGCTAGATGGGTACTGTAGATACATAGGTAAGGGGATGGTCCCAGTCTTGACCACATCACATCTGAAACCAGCAATATGAGCAGGAAACTGCATGATATCATGAAATAGTTTCATTATTTGTTTGTTCTTCTCCTGCAACTTTCCCTTAAAATGATCCCTTTCTGTTGCTGTCCCCCTCGACAGTGGTTGCTATGCCACATCTTCCAGACAAGACAAAAGCGTTTAGACTCCAAAATACAAGCTGGTTTTGTGGTTTCCTTTACTTGGACTGTGCCAAGAGCAATGCAGGTGAAGCACACCTGGAGCACATACATGGGAGGGAAGGGGTTTTACGGGGTGAGGGACGCTCTGGTAAGACCTGTAATTGAAAGCTGCAGTATGCCTCTTCAGACATAGAAATAATAGAATCATAGAATGATTTAGGTTGGAAGGGGCCTTAAAGATCATCTCGTTCCCCCCCCCGGCCCTGGGCAGGGCCACCTCCCCCCAGCCCAGGTTGCTCCAAGCCCCGTCCAACCTGGCCTTGAACTCCTCCAGGGATGGGGCAGACACAGCTGCTCGGGGCAACCTGCCCCAGGGGATCACCACCTTCATTGTGAAAAATTTCTTCCTAATATATTTTCTAAATCTCCCCTTTTTTCAATTTGAAGCCATTCCCCCTCGTCCTATCACTCCATGCCCTTGTAAAAAGTCTCTCTCCAGCTTTCTTGTAGGCGCCCTTCAGATACTGGAAAGCTGCTATAAGGTCTCCCCGGAGCCTTCTCTTCTCCAGGCTGAACACCCCCAACTCTCTCAGCCTGTCTTTATAGCAGAGGTGCTCCAACCCTCTGATCATTTTCGTGGCGTCCTCTGGACCTGTTCCAACAGGTCCGTGTCCTTCTTATGTTGAGGGCTCCAGAGCAGAGGGGCAGAATCCCCTCCCTCACCCTGCTGGCCACACTTTCTTCTGGTACAGCCCAGGATACGGTTGGCTCATGTTGAGCTTCTTATCAACCAATACCCCCAAGTCCTTTTCCTCAGGGC
The DNA here is from genome assembly GCF_000708025.1 of Charadrius vociferus. Taxonomy (NCBI): domain Eukaryota; kingdom Metazoa; phylum Chordata; class Aves; order Charadriiformes; family Charadriidae; genus Charadrius; species Charadrius vociferus. Next base: position 1,097,733 of record NW_009648149.1, read on the forward strand.
TGCTCTCCATCCATTCTCTGCCCAGCCTGGATTTGTGCTTGGGATTGCCCTGACCGAGGTGCAGGACCTTGCACTTGGCCTGCACTTGGCCTGGTTGAACTTCATGAGGTTGGCATGGGCCCACCTCTCCAGTCTATCCAGGTCCCTCTGGATGACATCCCTTCCCTCCAGTGTGTTCTCTGGTCCACACAGCTTGGTGTCATCAGCAAACTTGATGAAGGTGCACTCCGTCCCACTGTCCATGTTGCCAACAAAGATGTCAAATAGTACCGGTCCCAGCACCGATCCCTGAGGAACACCACTTGTCACTGCTCACCACTTGGACGTGGAGCCACTGACTACAATGACCGGGCGGTCAGGCCCCCCGGCGCCCATCGCTCGATGGAGGAGGCCCATCTGTTTTATCAAAAAGATACAACACCGCGTTACTGATTGCAGCACCACGTTATCTATCAGCCAGGTGACACAGACGGTATAAATTTTATTTCAGTACTATGCGATTTGTGTTCCAGCCCACAAAGCACTAAGCACAGTATTAATGGAAACATCTGCAATTAGGCGGGATTTGGGGAGGGGAGGGGAGGGCAGGATTTTGGGTTTGGATTTGTGGGGGTTTTTTTGCCTAGAGGTGCATACAGACAGATTGCATTTCTGAAGCCAACCTTGCAGCTTTGCCCGCGTCACCAAGCAGGGGAGACAGCAGTATGATAATCTCCTTTGACTTTTATTAGAATTCCGAGTTGGAATTTTCACCATTTCATGGACTGTTTTAATTAAATAGACCTTATTTTGCTAATGAAATCCTAGACAGTGATTCTAGCTCATTAATACATAGTAGTGGATCATATAGCTCTGACTATCAAGCTATGCTGGGTTTGCATTTATTCACCTTTTCTCATATCTGCTCCAAAAAGTGGGGGTGGATCTGATTCCCGAAAGCGCTCTTTGCTTGGCCTTTGGGCTAAGTAATAACTTTTATTTGAAGGCAAAGTTATCTGAATCACTGGAGATAACCTCACCAAAGAGATTACTGCTGCAATAAAATACAAAATAATATACCAAAATATCTTTACTTTTTTTTTTTTAAAAAAAACAATCCTTGGGTAAATTATTTTTAGCATCTCTACAGAAGGAGAGGAAAGCTTGGCAGACAAAGCAAATGGAAGTCGCGTTTTCTTTGAGCCATAGAAACAACAGTGCCCTTTAACTTACTAACAGCTCTAATGTGGGAACGTTAGTGGTAATGATAGCCCATCAAGGTCTGATCCCGCAAAGAAAGGGGTTAAAACTGCAAGTTTATGTAAAGTACTCGAATATGTTGGTTTTCCTATTATGCAAAGAGAAAGAGGAGGGAGGGCAGAAGATGGTGCTTAGTCTAACGGTGAAACCACGCAGGAGCAGTGCCTGTGGAAACAGGGCGGCGCGACCCAGGAGGAGGCAGAGCTCATCCAAACATAAATTTACCCTGGGAATGAGAAAATTCCTGCCCATTCACAAGCGCAACTGTAGAGAAACCTTCCACTGATTGCTCCCACTGGAAGACAAGTAACCGCTTTTAAGACAGATCTTAAAATATTTATGAGGGGAAATCACAAGACAGGGCGCAACAGCAGAGCGGGGTTTGATAAGCCAAGAGGCATATGCTAATTACAGGTTCCGCAGCTGCCTTCGTTTTTCTACGAGAATTAAAGATCTGTGTAAGGTTTTCTGCGCGGTTTGCATCCGACGGGCATGTCCTTCAGCCATCGGAAAAAAACGAGAGGCGGTTTCTGGGAGAGGGAAAGGGACCGCAGTCCCGGCGCTGGGCTGGGAGCCGCCGGCAGGACCCGCAGGCGGAGGGGATGCGCTCGGTCTCTGCCGGGAGCAACCCCCTTCCCTCCCCCTGGACCTGCCACGTCCCCGCTTCCACAAAGAAATTAAATGTTTCCGTCACTGCTAATTATCACGCGTTCCAGGATTATTATTTTTTTAAAGGCCCAAAGAGAACATCCAGAAAGATCTCTTCCCGCAGCCAAAAGAAGTTGGCATCTAGTGTTATTTTTAACACATATTTATACACGCCGCTCTTAAAACTCTGCAGTGATGCAGATCCTCACCCTTCCCATGCAACTCCAGGCTAAGCTGGCCTTTGTAGCCGTTCTGGGTCCTGCCTGCTGCAGGTCAGACCTGTTGGTCTTGTTCTACCTGCTACAGACACAAGCAGACCATGCCCTCACCTTCTCCAGGAGCAAACCTGATGTGGGTCCCACGGTTGTTATTAGGACGCCCTCTCCTCCTCGGGTTTCGAACTGTCCTGCCACTCCAAGCCGTCCTCCTCACTGAGATGTTCTCCTTGTTCTTCTCTGGGCTGTGTCCCGTCAGTCTGCACGTCGCCCGAGGTGACCCCTCCGCGTGGGCACGGCCGCCCTGTGCCGAGGAGGGCAGCGGCACTGCTTCACCGGCTGCACTTCTGTTTACACATCCCCGAAACATATTTATCCTTCCCTGGCAAGGTGGGACGGGAGATCCACTGCCATCACACGTGCTGCTCTGAGGCATTGTCACAAAGTCAGTTCTTGCTCTTCCAGTACATGTGCAGTTGGCTATTTTTGTTGAAGAGCAGAATTTTTTTTTTGTTTAATTGTTGGATTGAATTATTTTTCTTTTCTGGTGAAAAGCTTTTTCTCAGTCACTAGGTTTATTTTGCATTTTCCTGTGCCCTCTGCAATGCATGCCGCTCCTTCTCCTTACGCACACCCAACTCTGAGGTTCTTGCGTTAAAATCCCAGCTCGGGTCCCCTGGGGATGGTGCCTGCGTTGCTGGTTGGCACTCGGGGACCTGGGGGAGGCGGTTTGGGGTTGTTGGTGAGTTGTTTGGGGTTGTCGGCGAGTTGTTTGGGGTTGTTGCTGCTGCGTGTTCTGAAGAGCCGTGTTCAGGCTCCGTCTGCTTTGCCGGGCAGCGGGATGCCATCGGTTACCTGCTTGGCTTTCGCCTCTGGACCAGGCGCTCGGATGGTTTCTCCCGTCGCCTTTGGTGGGTAAAGGCAGGGATGAGGTGGTGATCCTGTTCATCCCAGGGCTGGGGCTGGTGTCTCCTCTGGCTGTTAAAAGTCACCTCCGGCCTCTGAGGCTGGTACTCACCTGCAGCTCTGAAGTTCCTTAAGGTTGCTTTATTTGTTCCAATATGACTGCGCTCCTCAGCTGCACAGAGAAATTAGAGATAACTTGAGTATAAAGGATGATTTATAAAGCCAAATTTTATTCTATCCTCTCACAGTAATTCTCCTCATAAATACTTCTTGGGATTATGAAATATTCCTTGCAGTGGAAAGCGGGCGCATCGGGGCACTCTGTGGTCAGTGCCCACTTCACTTCTCGTCTTAACGTTTTAGCAGGATCCTTTTCCTTTGCATTACTTAATGGAAGGGGATTTTATTTGACGTGATCAAGTTTATCTGTGTCTAAACGCAATTCCATTGAAGATCTACTGTACAACAATACGTAAGGGTTCAAACTTGTTTTTGTTTTGGCAGCTGCAGCAAAAGCATATCTGCAGTACCTGAACTATGAGAGGGAGCCCGCTTTTCTGAGCACCACTATTTTCCTGCTTTTATGATACCCAGCGACATTTGCTTGAAGAAATAACTTAGCAGACAGCAGCGTGTGGGGAATCTATTATTTACACTGATTATCTACGAAACAGGCTTTTGTGTTCGGGCTGCTATTGTTAAGAGTTTCTCCGAATCACCATCGCCCATTTTTCGCGCGGTACCTGAATTTGCTGTAACTAGAGAAATTTGGAGTAGCACAAAGGGCGCGCGCCTGGCCCCCGCTGAAACCCCCACTCGCAAACACTGCGGAGTAAGAACAACAGCAAAAGCGTATAATTAGAGTGAGCAATAACTACAGGGAGTTTTAGGTGCCACTGTGTGATAATTGCCTGTAAATGGGGACTTTTCTATTGGCAACCATACGCTGAAATTTAAAATGGGAGTTTGGAAACAAATCACACCTAGGTAATAAAGTTTTAACAATACTTTTTTGTTGTGGAAACAGTAGCAATATAAAGTGCTTACATTCAAATCTACTCAAATGCAGTAGTTTGGGTTGTATCATGTTTTTTAACAACTGGAGGGTGCACATAGACTGAGTAGAAAATGTTAATAGCTTCTGTAGGTCTCGGACTGTCGTATCACTGACAATTAGATGCTGAACTCCTTCAAAAAGCACATTGACACTGAGGACCATTGCGATTCCTTTGGCACGTGAAGTAAAGTCCTCCACACTCGAGGTTCTTGAGTTACCAGGATCTCGTGCCTTGGTGTGAGATATCCCATGTTCCTCCCTTCTTGGAGAGGATTTTTTTTCTGGTATCTTAAATACTCTTCAACAATAGCATTCATTTCTGTGGAGTTAAAAGGTTATCTTACCCTCTCTCAATTAAGTTACCCCAATTTTGACAATCCATCCGTAACTTTACGTATGATCAAATTACTGTGATTTGTTAAAGTATAAATACGCTGGAAAATTTACTCACCACTTACAAGTTTGAAAAATTAGAGATGCTTGTTTCTCTAAAATGACACCCGTTTTGTTTTTCCATTAAATGTTTTGCTGTGAACAATAACAATCAGATTCAAACCTGGATATCTATGGGAAGAGTCAGTGACAATTTGGAAAATAAGGCATGAGATTTTGGAAGCTGACAGGAAGGAGGAATGAGTTTTAGAGAAAACCCTACAATTTTAGGGTTCTGTTTTTTAGCACAGCTTTTGGAAGTGGGAGAGGGGCTGCTGAGAGGTGGTTGACCCGGGCAGGTCTCAACGCAGTCACACTGGGGAAGAGCAAACAGGGCATGGCAAAAATCTGAAAGGTGATGGGATTCAAGGACCCTTTGGCACCGCGACCCCCCACGGAGCGCGGCCGCTCCTGATGGGCCCCACCAAAGCTCTCCCCAGCCCCAGCGCACCATTCCCAAATGCAACTCGCCCAAAATATATGGCTAGATCTTTCACCACGTCCTCTTCAGCCTGGGCGCGGGATGCTCTCCTTCGAACAGGGAGCAGTTCTGTTGGCGAGGGAACACGGCGCCGGTGAGGCCTCCTGCGGGGTCGCGGTGCCTCCATACCCACACCACACACACCGAGGTGCCTCCACTGAGTACTTCGGAGAAGTTGCTGATTTTGGAAATGCTTTGTTCCAGAGAGCTATTGGAGAACAGAAGTTAAGACACTTAAAAACCTTTTGCACATAGTTAATAACCTCCATCAGTTATGGTTTTGCCTTCTCTATAAGCTTAATGAAATGCAGCTGTTAAGCATTCCCTAAGCAGGTCTAGTTTGAACAACTGCAAAATGTGTCTGGCATGCCCCATCACATTAATAAGCAAGCAAAAATCATCTTACTTAAAATTTACATTACTGTGTGTATTTTTAGCTGGTTTTAAATTAGTACTTTGCCGTTCGTAATATTTAGCATGAGTTATTTGTCGGTGGGTGGGTGGGTGGAACGGGAAGGGTGACTCTGACTCTGACTCTGCTGCCTCCTGGACGCGTGTTTCCGCAGGCAGGGAACCCAAATTCCGGGCAAAGGTCCCCACAATTACGAAATGACAATGCTGGCTGGCTGAGCTAGTTATCATGTTTTGATTGCTTCACTTGCTTTTTAGCCCTATAAATATCATATTTTATATTTTAACTCAGTCGGAATCGGTATCAAGGACCAGTTTCAAATTAGATACAGAACATACCGCAACTGGGGTCTTTATGACCGAAACAAGAAATACTTCTTTCGTATTTTATGTGCATATGCGGAGATCCGTGCAAACACACCCAGGGACAGTATCTCACTTTAAAACATGGCTGGTGGCATCTCTGTCTCAAGTATGTAAAATACTAAGCTTTAATATTTTAGTGCCACAAATAGTTGTTTTTTACTTCTGCAGTTACAGCAATAATCATTTCTTCTCTGCATTCCTATTTCAAAACTCAAAAAATTCTGCATTATTCATTTAAATTAGAAATAAGAAACAAATCAGCATAAGCCATTCGTTTCCCGGTTTGTGCAGCTGACAGCAGCCTTGTGTGAATGCCGATGAACAGGACCTGACAGTACCTCTCTCTCATCAATTCCGTCGGTCTATTGGGGGCTCATCTGCCACATCCTTCTGCCGCATCTCAGAGGATGACAAAGCCACTCTTTTAAGGACCTCGCGGTTTTTGGCTTCATCCTCCACAGCTCTGTCTCAGAATAAGCTGAAGAAGTTGCATAAATCCATCCGGGCAGAGTTAGCTCATGGACAACTTTTGTAATATTTCCTGTCTCCTTTCTCAAGGATTTTCAGATATATCGGTCTCAGTAGTGCTGAGTGACTCCTGGCTAGAAAATACAGAAAAGCAAAATTCTACCCAAAATGACACCCACGCGACCCAGCGAAGGGCTGCACAGGCATTGCCAGAGCAAAAGCTGGCTGGTCCCTGCACTAACAATGTGTTCGATGTAGATGATGCTGTAGGAGGTGGTGTCCCCCGACACATTCCTCCCGTGTTCCTGGTATAATTCTCGTCCCTTCGGTTTCATGAGCAGTGGGCACAGGCGAGGACATGTCCAGTGGTGTTGAGGGACCTCGTCTAGCGCTTTGTTAGACTCAGTAAAAATGTTCTGCAGTGCCCCGTGAGCCATCTCATACGATGTGTTTGCCTTTTCCCAGAGCTGGGGCTGCGTAGCTCTGCACCGATCTCCTCACTTGACCTTCTTCGCCGGCATAAGCACAACATTTCGACCATGCATCATTTATAAAATAACATCTCTTGCAAATGTATGCCTATATTTAAAATATAAGCATTTTGCATTTCAAATGAGCTCTGGGGATGTTGGCCTGTGCAGTGCTGTATGTTTCTCTCTCATTAAAAGGAATTCCAGTGATTCATACCATAACATCAGCGTGGAGAGGACCTTCTGAGTCACCACGTCCAACTCTCAGCTACCACAGACGTGGTCCAAACGCATTTCAACATTACTTAAATTATCAGCATTTTCCAAGTGTTATTATCATGGTCAAAGCTGTGTTTAATCAAAGTCTCCATCTGGCACAGACTTCAAAAGGACCTCCTCGTTCAGATTTATCTATTTAACTTCACTCGTGAATTTTCCATCACTGTAAATCTCCCATCTCGGGCGCGTCGCCTCGAGGATGATTACATTTGCATAAGACTAAACAAACCGGTGTCTTCGCTGATTCGTTTTTACACAAGATTTTAAGGTTTTGTTCTCCCAAGGTCAAGCTTTCTACAATCCTGCCTGGCCTCCGAGGCACAAAGTGAGGTTGCTCTTCTTGACAAACTTTCCCTTGGTCCAGCCACGCGTGAGCCGGTCCTCTCCAGGCAGATCCCCTCTCCTACCACAATCCATTGGTTTCTCATTCAGTCATCTGTAGCCTGTTGACCCGCTCCTCCAAAACCATAAATCCTCAGCTAACCTCAAGTGTAACAATATTTAGAGATGTTGTCTGCAGGACTCCGCTGAGCCTTCAGAGTCCCATTACCTTACAATCTGTTTTTTTTTAAAGAAACACTTTTGACAGCCCGGGCTTCTCATCTCGTTTTTTCTTACTGCTTTGACCTTGACTTAGTTTGTTTCTTCCTTCTCCGTATATTTTAAATGTTGCACAAAAACTATTTATTAAAGCTTTCCTATAATAAGTAATTAACCTGAATATAGTTAAATGAAATGCTTATTAACATCTCTCTGCATAATCCATTTAACAGAATTAGTCTTGCTTATTCAGACAATCTAAAGAGGTCCGTGCTTTTGTCTACAAGGCGTCAGCATTAAAGCTTATAATTATTTCTGGTTAATGCAGTCCTTGGTGTTAGGAAATGTTGGTTTGCACGTTTCAGCATAGTACTTTTCCTAATCTCTTCTATTAATTACAGAGAGTGATACAATATTACTTTGTTCCTTTCTATTCACCACCAGGAGAGATGCCTGAATATAATCCTATCTCTGCTAAGAGCGTGCTTAAATATTTTCACAACTGCTAACTGTTATAAAACATTAGGATTATGTAGAGTAATCACAAAATTAGAAAAAAAAAAAGGAGAACTTGATAAGAGCACGTGGGCTTCAAAGGCACCTACACAGGGACCTTGGCCGGCGGTCGTGCGCTGGCGGCAGCGGGGGACACGGCCAGTGCTGCCCTTAGCGGGGGTTCCTCCTTTGGCAGGACTGTGACGCCCTGTAAATGACTCCCAGGAAAGATGCTCGATGCGGTCTTGTCAAAAGTGAGAGGCGGACACACTTTTCTCGATAACTAATAACACGGGGAGTTACAAAGCAAAGGGGGCGATAGGAGCAGAAACCTTCTCCGCGAGTCTCCGTCCCTGCTGCAGCGGGAGTGCCCGCTCGCACAGACCCACTGGTGATTTTAATATGTTATCATGGAATGGTTTAGGTTGGAAGGGACCTTGGAGATCATCGAGTTCCAACCCCCTGCCCTGGGCAGGGCCACCTCCCACCAGCCCAGGTTGCTCCAAGCCCCGTCCAACCTGGCCTTGAACACCTCCAGGGATGGGGCAGCCACAGCTCCTCGGGGCAACCTGCCCCAGTGTCCCAGTGCCCGGCGCCGCCTCACCCCCTGCACTGCCCGACCAGACGAAGACTCTCCCCCCGAGAAATTTTACAGCCGTTTCCTCTGGTCATACAGGGACAGCAACCGATGCCTCGAGTGACACACGCTGACAGCCAGACGTCGTTGGTGGGACCACCAGCGCCCAGTAACCCCGCTCCCAGCCACAGGGCATCACTTCTCCGTTAGCAAGAGAGCAAATTATTACCCCTCAATGACTGAAGCTGATGTAGTCTAAACTTACTGCAGCTTCTACATCCTAGCTCATCTTATATTTCAAACATCAGGCTTCTCATCAAGCTCATTTTAATCTTCTAGATGGAAATTCACTTTCTTTTAAGGTACCACTGCCCCAACTCTGAAGTGAATTTGCACTGCCACATCGGCCCCAGGGGAGCCAAACAATCTGACCTTGGTTTCTCCTTCAGGTAGTTATCCAGACATTGCTGTGGACGAAAATCTTTAGACAGATAAATACCCCTCTGCAGCCCAACCGCTGCTCTCCTGCCCATCTCTGCGCGCCAAAAGCCTCACACGCTGTAAAATCAGTTATAAACAGAGCGCTCTGTTATAGCGGTGGCGATGGGCATTATGGAAGTGCCCGGGATAGCTGCAGGTGTAACCAGGGAGTCCAATAATTCATGCTTTTATTGGATGCCTAATCATACATACCTCCACCGTTACCTCACTGTACAAATGTTATGACTGCAAGTGTGCGCGTCTGTATAAAACACTGACATTCAATGCTGATCGTAGCGGGGGGAAAAAAGAAGCTGTGAGTTTTATGCTATTTTCAAACCCTTAAACCTTTTCATTCGTTCCTAAACTGAGGTTTTTATTCTGACACAGAGGACCTTCAAAAAAAACCCTATGAAAATTAACCAGCCCAAGTGCAAAACGACCTTGCATAGTGTTACACAGCAATGATAATGAAACACGGACGACTTAGTCCTTAGCAAAAACAATTATTCATTCTAGACGAATGACTAAGCAGACCATACTAAGAGCTTTTCAATTTTAAAAGTAAATTTGTTTACTTTTTGAAGTTTGTAAAACACCACAAAAGAGCTGTGGATTCTTTATTAATATTTGGGAAGAAAATTTTCTTTCGCCAGCAAAGCAGTCAGGGAGCCGCAGGGAAAGTTAATCAAAATACCGAGCTGAAAAAGAAAAGGACTGCAGAAGCTTATTGCATTTCCAGGAATTTTTAAGAGCGCCAAGCTCTTATTTTGGTTTTTTATCCCAAATGCCACCGCGGGTCTGACTCAGTGAAACTCTGCCTGGCAGGTACTAACCAGCAGCCCCTGATGCCAGCACGCTCGCACCAGTTCGCCCTCTTTAAAGGACTCTGAGGAAGGGCAGAAGGTGTTAGAGGGGCTGGAGAATCATTTTAAATTTCGGCTCAAGCTCTTCCAGAGCGTCAGTCCCAGCGCCCCTGGGAGCGATGCAGCACACCTGGATTTCATCCTTTATTACGATGCCAAAGACGGGTTTAAAGAAACTCAGAGTGTTTATGAAAGGGTTTTTTTTAACTGAAATCTTGTTTGTCGGAGCCAGCCGTAGCACCGAGACCCTCCTCGGGGTGAGTGTGGGATCAAACAGGGCCGATATATGGTCCGTGGAGCAGCAAAACCACCCCCCGCGCTCATTCGGCATCCCTGCACCACGTGAACTCAGCCCTCGGGGCAGTTTATTCAAACCCAGCAGGGTCCAGTCACTTAAACTGGTCCAGATTTGCTTCTCCTTCAGGTTTCTTCCCCATCAAATCCTTCTGCTTAGCCAGCTTTAGCAACCAGAACTCTTTTCTATTATCTACCCAAGTCTACGTACGTTTCCCCCATTAATTCACCTAGTACCTTTGTGCTGAAACAATCCAGATATGATTTAATAAGCTTTAGAAAGATAGCACTGGTTCATATGCAGGAAATCAGATTTACATAATTTTCCACTCGCTTTTATAGCCACCGTAGTTCAAATTATCTTTACGTTGGGGAAACTCTTTTAATATGATAAAATGAAATACCACCTACGCTATGCTTCAGCTTGCTAGCCTGGCTTTTGTAATAAATTAAATGTTGATTTGTCATACTGACTTATCACGGAAAGTTCCTTTTTAATGAGAAGAGAAGAGAAGAGAGCGCCCTGTCCTGCAGTTAGTCATGGTTATGTCACTAAACTACGCTTTAAAATCAAGCTTCGTCTTGTAATATTTTCTATTACCTGAACTTTTACGCGGGGGAGGGGGGAATGAATGACTTTTGATTTTAATCACATACTCTGAGCCTAATAAAATATCATACATTGAAAATGGACCTGGCGGCACGCAGCACAGATGTGCGTAGAACGCAAAGGGACGTTAATGTTTCAGTCTCCCGACTGAACAAGACTTGAAATTCAGGAGATGGTGTCCTGCAGAAGCAAACAAGATTTGGTGAAAACCACAGGTTTGCTTTGTTTTCTTGGGTGATTGCAGTACTGTGTCCTACTCCTCCAGACGGGCTGTGATTTTAGGGAAATCCCTCTGTTGCTTTATTTCGGTTGTTCATGTTGGGAGGGGGGGTTCCATGCAAGCCAGATGCCGGGTACCGACCCCACCACACAAGGTCCAGCTCTCGGGCCCGGGCTCCATCTTGCCCACCCCATGCAACCCTCCCGGGCACGTGTCTGCAGTCGAGGATGCTTCACTTCTCCTCTCTGCTGCCCAGAAGGGAAGCACCTGAGGATTTGGTGATGTTTGCTTACTCCAAAGCCCTGCGAGCACCATGCCCTGGTGCCTCCCCGCCCGAGGTGGACTTGGCCCTGGGGAGGGGCCGCAGTGCTGCTGGGCAAGGTGGTGGGACAAGGTTTGGCTTGGCCCTAGAGAAACCATCTTCTGCACCCTCGGTCCCTGTTCTGTGTAGCCCTCTCCCATATACCTGCCGAGCAGAGCTGTTGGCTGAAGTCTCCTCTTCGGACCATCTCTTGGTGGTCTCGGTCTAGAGAGCCCTGTGCCTTGAGGACACCGTGGGGCGGCAGCGTAACGGGGTGGAAAGAGAGGTCCTGCAGAGGAGGCGGGATCCTCCACGTGGCATCCAACCCCAGGCTCCCAGGAGACCTCTCCTCTTCATTCACTCATGGCTCGGGTGTTTTTCAGAGTGGCCACGTTAGCGGTCTCTCCCTTTCGCAGTGCAGCCTGTGGGGTGAGCATCCCCAGCTAGCTCAAGACGGGTGATCAGGAATGAGCTTGGAAACGTCTGCTCCCCTCCGGCCCTTGGGACACCTCTGTCCTCCGCGAGGGAAAGGCCTCGAGCACCAGGACGTGGGCACCAAGCGGGCTCAGTCCCGCTCGGCATCCACCAGCTGGTCTCCAGCCGTGCTTCTGGCAGACATTGGGTCCGTTTAGTCACAAAAGCAAATTCTGCAACTTGTGTCTAAATAAAGCGCCGTTGACATAAGCGACGCCTGCTTGTAGAAACAGCAGGCGATACCAGACCTGCACAGGTATTATGTTTTAGAATAATCTGTAGTGTATTCATAGCATCTGGAAAGCAAAACCTTTGATACCAGCGGTCAACCAAAGAGCACAGGATGGTCAACCAAAGAGCACAGGATGGTGCCTACGCCTCTAAGCGCTCAGGGTTCCATGCATCATATTAAAGAAAAATATTTGAGAGAAATTTTGTGTAGGAATCTGCCGGCCAAAGCGAGCCCACAGTGTTTATTTAGCAGCCGATGACCCCAATAACATTGTCCTGATAGTTTCAGCCCAGCGCAGGGACAGGTCCTTTCCCTTCCTCCCGCCTGTGGCTTTTTGAGGCCAAAATCGCGGGTTTCTGGCCGGGTCGGTCCCCGTGCCGCAGTCAGGACAGCCAGCGGGCAGCCCGCTCGCCACTGCTGCGAGTGATGGTCTCCTCACTTCTTCCTCCACATGTTTTCTTGTATTTTAACTCTTTTTTGCATGCACTTACTGTAACATTTACTTAGGAATTTGAGGAAGACTTTGTGTTAAAGCAAGTAAATACAATTTCTTCAAAGAGACTGAATATAAATATGACTGTCTTTGGCTAAGCAAGATTGTCAAACTTTGGCTTCTAAAGTCAGGCAGAAAATGAGTTGTTTTTCCAACAGAGCTAAATATATTCACCTCTCATTGATTTCAGTGGAGGTCTTAATGCTCAGTAACTTAAAAACAGATAAATTATTCAGATGTTTAAACATGCAGCGTTCATCTGATGTTAAGTACTCACATTTTTAAATGCTTGCCTTAATAATGATTTATCCTCTTTAAAACAAAAAGTAATATTCACCGAGCGGTGTAGCGGGAGGGCTTGGCCATTTCTGCAGCATTTTCTCCAGTTTTCAACTGAATGTTTTTTCTGCCCCCGTAGTTATCTTACAAGAACTGATGAAAACTAAGAATCTGGAGGTCTAAGAGCGGAAATTTTCACTTAACCTCTTCTTCTTCTTCTTCTTCTTCTCTTTGCAGCTCCCAGTACAGCCCAGTACGGGATCACCGGTGACGCCGAAGTCCTCTTCTCCTGTTGGTACCTTGTGTTGACACTGTCCTCCCTCACCAGCATATTCTACCTGAAGAACATCATTCTGCACTAAGTGTAAAGACCCATAAAAGGCTTTTAAGGATTCTCTGAAAGTGCTGATGACTGGATCCAATCTGGTAGAGTTTGTTAAAAGCAGCGTGGGATATAATCAGCAGTGCTTACATGGGGATGATCGCCTTCTGTAGAATTGCTCATTATGTAAATACTTTAATTCTACTCCTTTTTTTGATTAGCTGCATTACCTTGTGAAGCAGTACACATTGTCCTTTTTTAAGACGTGAAAGCTCTGAAATTACTTTTAGAGGATATTAATCGTGATTTCATGTTTGTAATCTACAAGTTTTCAAAAGCATTCAGTCATGGTCTGCTGAGTTGCAGACCGTAGTTTACAAAAAAAAAAAAATATTGCAGTAAAAATGTGCTTCTTTAAGGCTGCAATACAAATATTCAGTTCCCTTCTTAAATAGCATTCTATCCACATTTACACAGAAATATTTTTTCTTTTTTTGATAAAAAAAAATCAAATAATATTGCCTTCAAAATATTTCTTCAAAAATATTACACATATCTAGATTTTCTTCTAGCATGATATTCAGGTTTCAAGAATGAGCCTTGTATTATAACTGCATTGTGCAGTACCGCTTTCCCTTTTCTTTCCTTTTTTCCTGCAAATTCAGCATGGGTGTGCCTTCATAAAACACTACTTTCCTCTTCCTCTCCGACTAATCTGGAACGTGTTTTGGGAAATGCTAAAGCATCCTTTTGAGCGTAAGAGATCTCTAGTCGAGGACAAAGGTGCTATGGGCTAAAAGGAAAAACTCCTCTCCCACCTCCCGGCGGTCATCAAACTGCTGCAGACTAAACTTAGCGTTTTTAGGCAATCAGTCAAGGACGGCACCAACTCCTTCTTATGTTTTCCATCTAGCACCACTAAGCGGTAGGTGATCTCTGCAAAAACTAGTTTTCCCATTACAAAACAGAACGCAAATTACTTTGAGGCATCTTTTGAATGTCGGAACGGTTCCCGTAGTCATTCTAAATCAAAGCTCCTAACTGGCTGTGAATGTGAGAAGCTGAATAGTCCCTTTTGTATTACCGGCAAAACCTATGTGAATCCGTATTTTTCTTGCACTTAATTTTGTACTGGTTTGGCTAATTTAGCAATGATAAAGGATGCTTTTAAATATTAGATACCTGAAAATACACAAAGTATCAAGCAGAATTTTATATATATTCATATATATATATAAAATACATCTGTATATTAAAACGAGGTTGCTCCGATGACTGTACTGAAGTGCATGTTGCCGTCCATGACAGAATCATCTTTACAGACAGGGCTCCATCACCGAGGTACCAACACTGCACAACTATCTCACCGCAGCAGTTAACTCCTCGCACACAATTTCCTAGTTTTGCAGTCTATCGAAATAACACTCTCATTTCACGGAGTGAAGGATCAAGTTGCAAAATAACATCTAATGTTACTAACCTTTTTTTTTTTCTTTTTTTTCTTTTTTTTCTTTTTTTAACACCTCCAGACAGCATTAACACAAAACGTTGCTCACAGTTTATGGCTGAATTTACAAATGCCATCTGTGTAAATTGCTGGGACGCGACTATGGCCAACAGCCCCTTGAGGGCAAGATCTCCTGGTGACCCCAGAAGGTCTTGACTTGCTTACAAAACAACTATTGATGACAAGAATAATAATAAAACCGCTATCGACGTTATTATTCCCCTGTTTTGTATACGAACTCCAGTCGGTGACACAATTCCTATACTACGCTTTTCCTGCTAGCAGTAGGATCTTGCAGCGAGCAGTGCCAGCGCAGCGCTGAGCACGGGCGCCAGCTCCAACCTGAGCTCGCAGGTACCCCTGGTCTCGCAAAGGCAGACTCCCAGTTCTGCTGGTCTCGACACACACACACTATCCCGTGCTGCCACGTAGACAGAACATGCAGCGTATCTGTTGTAGCCACTGACAAACTCAGGCGCAGGGCATGAACGGAAATACGTTGACTCCAAAATGCGGCAGTAAAATGTCCCGGGTGATTCTGCGTACGTTCAGTGACAGACTGTCCTATTCCTATCGTGTTATTTACAGCCACGTGCTATAAGCACTTACCCTTTTCAGAAATGTGGTGTTTTTTAAAACCTCGATTACATGACAAAATTCATTTTTTAAGGAAATAGTATAAACCCAACTCAAATTACACTCGACACAGTCCTGATATTCTGATCTCTCTTGTATTGCAGCTTTAAAGTGCTCTATTTTAGAATCCATTCGCTAGAAACAGTGGTGCTGCAGAAAGTGTCATGTCAGTACAGTTTTACGAAGAAAGAAAAAAAGGATGCGCGTAGCCCGACTCCTATGGCTCGTCTCCAGGAAAACTGAGAGATGTTTCTATACTGTGGCTGGATCAAGTTATGTGTTTCAATGATATATTTCATGTCAGCAATTCCTGATATCTGGATCCTGATATTTCCAGCAACAGAATAGAATGAACAGCAGCATAATTAAATACAAAAAAAAAAAAAAAAAGAAAAAAGAAAGAAGTATGAAGTATTGACTGTTTGCATTCGTAGTAGGTAGAGCCACTGGGCAGCGCGGACAAGATACTCCGTCCCATCTCTGAATTGGCACTTAAATTTGGGGGGATGTAATTATTGTCAAGTCAAAAGAGAAAACAAACCCCACAAACGCTCCTAGGTGCCGATGGCGTTTCCGTAGCTGGAAAAAATCAGTCAGACCCGGGGGTGCAGCAGTGGATGTGTAGGGGGTGGGGGCGTGTGCCCAGCGCAGTGCCGGGACGGCGCCGGTGCCGCCGCGTGCCCCCGGTGTCGGTCGGGTCCGTCCCCTGAAGGCTGCTCAGGAGCCTCTGCCCCAAAGAGGTACAGTCGCCCCTAACTGCCGCCTGTCCATCCCGCAGCCGTAGAGTCCAACGACCTTAATTTGTGCGGGATCGGAGCCGTGGGCGGGGCGGATCAAATAAAGAACCTTGGGGTTTTGGTGGATCTGTTCCGTGCAGTAAACTGGTAATTGTACAGACTGGGACTTATGGGGGCGTTTCTTCCAAAACGGACTGTTGCAAATTGAACACCGCCACATTTTTACGAAATCCGCCCACCCTGTAATTCGTGGGGTGTATTTGCTGTAGGCAACTGTTTGCAGGTATGTTCTATGCTTCTTCAAAGGATTAACCCATACTGTTCGTATCTGTCGGGCAAATATTATTATATTTATTCCCACCTTTCAGACGTGAAAAATAAATGGCTTAGCTCCAAGCAGTTTAACTGAATAATTATATCGAGATTGTTGTCCCCACTGGAACCCCCACGGTCTGTAACACCGTAAGTTCCTACTTGTGCAATAACTCAGGTCTGCAATTACCACTGCATCGGTGGCGGTCGCAGAAGCAACGATGCTCTAATTATACAGTCGTTTATCGTGATTATACCAATACTGAATTAAAGGATGTCTCACAAGTTGAACAAATGCAGTTTCTCAAGGGTTTATAACTTGGCAGGAAACGTACCCTTCGTAGCTAGACAGCTTTTTTTAAACTTTTCAATATATGTACTTTTTTTAGAAACTGTGCTGTTTTTAAGATACAGGAGCGTTAAAAACCATCACCAGTAAAAGCTGCTTTTTTGCACATTTTTCAGAGCTAGCGTTCTAGACAAACAGCGGCAAACGTGATGCCTACCAAAATCTCCACTTAGTCCACGTAACTGTGTTCTAAAGAATGTGTATACCAAAATATGTATTTACATGGATAAAAAAAAATTGCCTTAAAGACTAAATATGCATTTACTTCTAAGATTGGATCAGGCTTGTACCCAGTCTGGAGGTAAATAATCCATATTTCATAGTCTGCCATGGAAGCTTTTGTTTCTTTGGCGGGGAGCGGGGGGGGAGCAAGGAAAAACTTTCATTTTCTTTTAAAAGAATCTTAAATAATTTTTTAAATTCTTGCCTAAACTGACACACGTGAGGAAGTTTAGGGAAAGGATGAATTTCAGGCAGATGCTTTAGCCCGGCAGCGCATCGCCTGGCTGGCGGTGCCGCGGTGCCGCCAAAGGCCCCTCACGTCCCTCCCCGGTGAACTCCCCCGGGGGCCCCGCATGTCCCCCGTCCCCGCGGGAAGAGGGGCCACACACCCCACCCCGCCGGTCACGCTACAGCTCGCATCACAAAATCCTTTAAAACAAGAAAATAGTGGGGGAAAAAAAAAAAATCTTAAAAAAAAAACAAAACAAACCAGGAATTAAAAACTCCCCATTCAGCCTTAATATTGAGAGCAGATAAATAAGTATTGACATCGATGGGAGGAACTGACTTCCCACTTGACTGACCTTAAGCGCCGCCGATGCACACGCAGGGATGCTGCAAATGCGCTTAGTCTGGGTCGGCTCCAGGTTTCGGTCCTGTTTTATGTTTCTCTGCTGAGCATCGCGGGCGAGGGAGGGAATTTGTTCTGCCATCGGAAAAGTCCGTAACGTAACGGGAAACAGCCGGGCGGAGGCAATGGCACAGGGTCGCAGGGTAATTTGGAAGGGATTCGCGATACGTCCTGCTCCAAAAATTTCGCATGGGCAAGAGCGTTTTTACCAGGCAGCACTGAGCACATACCTGTTTGTTCCTATTGCTTTCTACCCGCTTTAATGCCTAATTTGCAACGCGCTCAGAGGTTCCTTCACATGAGAAAATTCCCCTTGTTAAAAAAAAAAGGTAGAGACCAGCATATTTGCCACCTTCTATACACTCAGTTTTCAGTCATTCGTATTTTAGGGCACATGAGGCTTCCCCGGCGCTCGGTGGGGTGTAAATCTGTATGGGAGGACAATTCCCACATCGCCCGGGGAGGGGCTCCCACGGCGGGGGGGGGGGGGCTGCGTGGTGCCCCAGGGCCATCAGCCGCTCCGCATCACCCACGCATTGTCCCTGAGGGTTTGCTTGAATTTTTGTCCCCCACCATCCCGCTGGCTGGAGGAATGCAGGAGGGACCTTCTCCTTTGCTCTCGCTCCGAGCTCTGTTCTCCCACATGAGGAACCCAAACCCCGACCCCGACCCCA
>NW_009648149.1:1116882-1118505 GCF_000708025.1 Charadrius vociferus
AACCCCAACCCCAACCCCAACCCAGCACAGCTGAAAGCCACATTACTCACAGCCCCTTTCATTGCCCCGGCCCCCGGGGCAGCTGGAGGGCAGGTAAACCTTACCCCTCATTAGCAGAATAAATTACATCTGTGCAGTGAGCCAGGATTAAAAGATGGGGAAGGAGGAGATGGTACAGTGCTGCTGTGGCCACAGGAATGTCCTCTTATCTGCCAAAGAGGAAAATACTCATTATTCCTCTACTACCCCCCCCCTTTTTTTTTATGCTGCCAGATAAAAAAATGCCCGTAATGATGATATATATGATATTTGGTATCCAGAGGGTGAGATCTGTTCTCTCCTAATGCACATCCATCCTTCCTCTTTATTATTTTTCAGCCAAAACCAAAACACAATTCGCACATTACGCGAGGCGATTTACGTGCGCTAACACCAGCTTTTCCGCTTATCGAAACTGTTACAGTCACGAGCACATAACTCCCATTAACCTCCGACAACAGCGAGTTAAATGTGAGCCACGAGCGAGAATAAACCTTAAAGACATGCCGGAAGGGCAGCGCCCCGTTTTCTGGCCGGTGTCTAACGGTGAGATGGCAGGGCCAGTGCTTCCCTCCCCTCCTCTTATTTTTTTTTTTATTATTTTCTTATACGAAAACACGCTTTGCTCTCCTACGGGGCGGTTAATTTAGGCTGGGAGGAGCTGCCGTTTAGATGTGCTTAACGTTTTTGCCGCGGCCCTTCGTGTCACGGTACTTGGTGAGGCGCGGGAGAGGCGCCGGGTGCCGGCGAGTCGGCCACGCTGCTCCCGCTGCCTCCTAACCAGGCGGATTCTCGCAGGAATTTCGGCTGGGTGGAAGCGGCGGGAGGTGGTAGCACGGTTCGTTTGGCTGCGAAAGCTTTAAAACGGTGGAGGAGTTGGCTTTCCTCCCGCGTTTAAGAAAATTGCTAAAAGCACCGGGTTGTTCTTCCACGGAACTTCAGGTTCGCTATTTTCTTCATTAACCTTGACCTTTTTGCATTTATTGGGATAAGGGAGGGGGGGAAGTTAACTCTGGAGTAAGCTACTGCCAACTGACTCCCCCCAGGCTTTTAAAATGAGCGATGCTGGGAGGTTGGGCTGGGGGAGCAATGGACGGCGTTTGCCATTGTTTTCTGTATAAAGAGGATTTAATGTTTGTTTGCCAAAAATTAAGGATTGTAAGTCCCTCTGAATCATTTCTAAGCCACTTTTGGGAAGCTGGGTGCACGTATCCGTCCTACCCGTGCGTTTATTAGGAGCAGAAAGACAAAGGGAGGGAAGGAAGGGAAAACGAGCCAGGCGGGGGCGGGGGGGGACAGAGCTAAATGAAACCATGCGCTCAACCCCGTCTTTTGGCAGTTTAGGGCTATTTGCATCAATCGTTTTAAAACCGCTGCAGACGCGTCCCTGTGCGTCAGCCGTGGGTGAGCAGCAAACCCCGCGCAGGGGAGAGGGAATTCCGCCCGTCCCCCCGCCGGGATCCCTGGAGAAGCGCAGGAGGAGCGTCCTGCTCTGCGCCCTGTGCCTCGTCCGGTTTTGTCGGGGTTGTTTTCCTCGCATCAATTTGATGGCAGCGCTGCCACCCTGGCCCGGGTCAGCCGGCG
>NW_009648149.1:1118515-1121407 GCF_000708025.1 Charadrius vociferus
CCCTCCATCCCCTCTCCATCCCCATCCCTCCGCAGCCACAGACAAGGGCAGGGCAGTGGGGCGGGAGATGGGCTGCCGCCCTTAGGCTGAGCTCCGAACCCATAAAATGGACCTTAAAAAAAAACAACAACCATCAAATATTCAGCTAAGATGACAAAAATGGGGTGTTACACCTCATGCACTGGGGGCTGAGCTCCCGTCTTTGTCTCTGACAGGGTTCCCATTTCAATTTAAACAAACTGGGAAGCTCTGTGATGTTTTGCCAAGTCAACAAAACTGTCCTGCACAAGCCGGCAGCGGCCGCGCCGCCGTCCTGGAGCGCGGTGTGCGGTGACGGGGTCTTTCCGCGTGTGGCTCCGTGGACACATCCCAGCGGGAATGTCTGCGTGCCGGTTTGCCTCCCCGCTGGTGAGACCCGTGGTGGAAACGACACCCGCGTCTTCACACTATATCCATTTTCGTCATGGGAGTTTCAATAAGTGTCTCGGTCTCTGTTTCAGTGCCTGAAGCACTTTTTTGCAAAAAGCCACAATGTTAGAGAGTACATTTTAAAAAAAAAATTAATTTCCCAAAGTTAATCGCCCGCAGTAGCTGTGCTCCCCAGCACGGGCGCTGCCCCCCGACGCCCCCCCGGCCCCTCGGGGAGAGAGACGGTGGCAGCGCCGGTCGAGAGGCACCGGAGAGCGCTTCTGGCGCAGTGTTGCTCTCCAGAAGATTTCAGATAAGGCACTTAGCGCTGCTGAAAAAAAAAAAACCATCAGCTGAGGGCTTTGACCTTCTATTTGAATACAGAATTAGCACTCCGGTAAAGGTTAATGAACAGAAGAAGGGAGTAGAGAGTTTTTGACCGAAAAACTTCTGAAATGGGTTGAGATGTGTGCAGGTGAAAATAATTATTCCACCATATGGCGAAATGTGCGGTGGTTACTGTCGGGCTCTTCGCATAAGATCCGTCCCTTTAGCACAGATCTCCTTCATGACCACCAGGGATTTGGCCAAGTCGGGCAAAAAGCAAACCGGCCTTCCCCCCCCCAGCACTTCCCCGATTTCTAATTCCTCTCCCACCCAAAAATCATGCCACCATTGCTGCAAATGGCAAATATTGGGATGGAGTCTTAAAATGAATTGCAAGAATTAGGGCTGTTATAACTTAATATGTGTTCATGACTTTTATCATTAAAGGCATTTTACCGATATATTTAAATATTTAAAGCTCACGCCATTAGCAAAACCTGGGAGTTGTGAAAAACGCTTTAATATTCCAATAAAAGAAAAAGATTCTGGAAAGAGATCCTGTCCCACCTTCCACAGGCTCAGGCAGGAAAGCCAAAACCGAAACACCCCCCGTGTGTGGTGTTGGTACCACTGAGTACCAGGCTGGCTACTTAATACGGCATCAGCGCCTTTGGAAGGGTTAATAAGAATAAAATAAGTATAGGAAAAAAATCCCCAGAGAGCCATTTGTATTTGTTAAACGTGGAGAGACACCACGTGAAAACAAAAGCCAAGCCTGGTGGAGGTGGTGAGCCAAAGCTGCCTGTAATTATCCCTCCGCTATTCAAAATATTGGTACTAAAATAACTCCCCGCTCAAATTCCAGCGCAGCTCTCCCACCCGGCGCAGAAGACCTGTAGAGAATAGGCGTTGGGTCTGCAGTGGCGTGTCTGTGCCCTCCGCGCGACAATGACAGCTCCTCTGTCACCAGCTCAGCCCTGGGAATAATGGGAACAGCAACCTGTTATAGGGAACATCCTCTATAGGAATAACATCCTGAAGAGGGAACAACATCCGAGCGTCCGATCCGTGTTTAGGGATGGGTGTCCGGCACCACCGGAGGCTGGAAAGACACCTGGTGACCGGACACACGATGAAGTCGTGTGTCCCTCGGGGTGAGGGGCCGCAGCCCATCGGTTGCCCCTTTCCCCAGCGCAGGGCTCTGCCGCGGCGCGCTGTCCCTGCAGACACGTCCTCTCCTGTCACCTGCCGCCCCAAAGAGGGGCCGGGCTGTGACTGCTCTCCCGGGCGCAGCACCCGACTGGAACTCGGTCGTATCTGCAGATGCGCTTAGCAAAGCGCTCCCGCAGATGTTCTTAATTAAACCAACCTCAGCCGAGCCCACATCAAGGAGTAACCCCCAAACCCGCCTTCCCCCTCTCGTCTGTTCGGCACCGTTGCTGCACAACACTTAGCGGAATATTATTTTTATGAGAGTGAACCGTTTGCTAAATAAGCCACCTGTTAAATAAACACTCCCACTCTCCAAATATTGTTGTTTTGTTTTCCAGACTATCCACAATCTGGGTTTATTTTAGATGAAAAAGGATAATCACTAAAGTAAAAAAAAAAAAATAACAAAAACCCCCAAAAAACAGTATTCTGACTATTTGGAACCATCCATCTTGTGTGCACATCTGCTCCTTTGCAAGCTGGCAGAGCTCTGACATGAAAAGAGAATCACAGTTACTTATTCAGCCGGGAGCTAATGAATTCCCGTCATCAGACCTCAGCAGTCTGCACTTCTGTAACTTCTTCAAGCCTTGAATGGTTCCTCACTCATCTGGCTTCGCTCCCTCTGAGGTGCGTCTTCTCGGAGGGACAAACCCCCATCCAAGATCGTTCCAGCAAAGCTGACACAGGAGCAAAGAAGAGAGTTTGCCCCAAGTTTCATTATACAGTCACTTTTCCCACACTTTAGAAGCCAAGTTCACCACTGTCCCACCTCAAGGCTGGCTGTCCCGGAACATCCCAGTGCGCACACCTACCGCGTTCGCCTTCAGCCGTTAGGGCTCCCCTTTCCGCAGCCCTGAGAGCACTGGGTTAGTTCTACAGGGTGTATGTAGGGTGTCCCCTCCAAAAAACCCACAGGCAGCAGGAGAGGAGAGGAGAGGAGAG
>NW_009648149.1:1121803-1164328 GCF_000708025.1 Charadrius vociferus
GGGGGGGGGAGAGGAGAGAGGAGAGAGAAGAGGAGAGGAGAGGAGAGGAGAGAATTTCAGTTGGACGGGACCTACAACGATCACCTAGTCCAGCTGCAAGAAGGTGCTAAATAGCTAACACTGCCATTTAAGATCACATCTGGCCTCTTTTCCCCATTGTCACGCCAGGCTGGAGCACACTGAGAGCGCTCTCGCCCCCCGTGCAGGCCCCGGGTACCGCTCTGCGGGAGCCAGCGAGAAGCCGAGGTGATGGCGCGGCAGGTCCTGGCCCCGCGTTGGTGTCTCCCCGGCACGTCTCTGGCTGCCACAGCCCTGTGAGGAACGAGAGCACTGGCACTCTGCGGGTTAAAGAGATGGAGAGAGAGAGAATAATTTGATGCCAGACCTCAGCGGTGCGTTTAGAGCACCAACATAAAAGGTTAAAGCCGTGAAGCGAAGGGAGCAAAGCCACGCGTAAAGGAGGATGCTCCGAGCCGGGGCGAGGGGTGAAGTGCATTACCCACATTACCCCGGGCTGCGGCCGGTGCAGCCCCTCAGTCAGTGGGGTCGTGGTTGGAGTTCACTTTTGGAGGGCCCCTCAGGAGCTGTAGGACTCCGAGTTGGTGAAGCTGCCGCTGAAGATCAGCGTTCTGCAGGCGCTTTGCTGCGTCCTCCCACCGCCAGCGCTTTTCCACCAGGGAGTGATGCTCTGGCAACGCTGGTGCCCCGTGAGCCAACCTGGCAGGGACCCAGCGCCGGCGGTGAGTCCTTCTTAGAGCGGGGGCTGAAATAGGGTCCCCAACGACACACAAAACGCTCCCGCCAAACATTTCTCCGGGCTTCATCAATACATGTGCGGGCCACAAAGAGCACTTAAAATCTCTTGCTGATGCCAAGGACTGGTTACAAGCAGCCATGTACCTCCTCTGTGTGCGTGTCCGTCCGGACATTTACCAGGGATTTAAAATGGCTTCGGTGATTTTGTGTCCTCATCTCTGAAAATAATACCTTGTTGTCACAAATAATTGCCCAGCACAGAAGGAGGCTGGGAGATCAGTGGTGACATCCTCATCCATGCCGGGTTACACCGGCACATAAAGTCGGGTTAACTTGGTGAGACTGCTTGTGCCTGCTATTACACTTGGTGAATAATGGTACCTGATATCAGACCGGTGGAAATCTAACTGATGGGCAGTAAAAGCTGGCTGGGCGATCATCTAAGTGCATAAAATGTGGCCATAAAGATGCACCGGCATTATAGGTTCATATAAAATTGCAGGCACAAAACTGGACAAAACCGCTTTTCAAAATCAGCCCCATTATATCCTGTTCTCGTTCACAGAGGGCCTTTGTCATAATAATTTTGCATGCTGCTGTTTTACATGTTCACACATATTTTCTTGCTCTTTGACACTCAGCACCTAGCAACTTGGCTCCGCCACCCTTAGCTGGTATTTTTCCCGTGCCTTCTGAACAAGGCAGCAGCAAAGCCCTCCGTGCAAGGCTCACGCTCTGCCCTTAAAAAGAACACTTTTTTTTCTTTCCCAAATTCAGATTCCATCCAGCTACAGGCTTGCCGATATCTTTTAAACGCTAAACCCCATCAGCTTGTCATTTTTTCCCAAGTGCTTTTATGCCCCTATGACTCTAATGTGGATTCTTTAAAAATTTCACAAAGCACCTATTAGTCATTGCACTTTAAACGCAACTCACAAATTAACAGTGTCTGTTAATTAGGCAGCTACCTTTCCCTAAAAAACCTAAAAAAGTTGCAATGCTTCTCATTGCTTGGAGCAACCCGGGCTGGTGGGAGGTGTCCCTGCCCAGGGCAGGGGGTGGAACTGGGGGGTCTTCAAGGTCCCTTCCAACCCAAACCATTCTGTGATTCTATGATTTGAAGGTACCGTGCTGTAAAACATGATATAGATATTTTAATAACTGAGGGGCGTTAATTAGAACTGATACATGAACGGAGTAAGCCCTACAATGCCCAATATCTTCACAAACACACAATACACAGGTGTATGAAGGGTTGTTCTCACAATAAGCTGGAATCCGTTCATGAATTAGGCTTGTGGGTGAACAGGAACAAATGACTCCAGGTGACGCAGCCCTCGTCCCCGGCAGCGAGCCAGGACCCACCACCGCTGGCTGGTGTGGCACAGGAGGGACCGGCATCAGCAAACAAACCACGCAAGGCAAACGCCATCATTCTTCACCTGCAAAGCACCCGAGTAACACAGATTTCTGCCCAGATCTCTGTGTCGTTCGTATTCTGCGGAGCCCCAAAGCAAACGCTGCGAGGGCTTCCTCAGCATCCCACCCAACTGAAAGCGGTACCCAGCCTCAGGCACGGCGCGGTCCCGGGGCCGCCCGATGGATGAGCGTGATGCAGGAGACCCAAAGTCTGCTGCTCTGGAGACACAGCCGCCTTCGAAAATTAGCAGAGGGGAAAGAAAAAATATTTTTGCATACTTGAGTCTATGTTACTTTACCAAGACTAGTGCAAAAAGAACATTTTTATTTGGAAATAGTGCGATGGCCCAGACATCACTAGGAAAAAAAGAGTTGCATCCTTTTAAGATAGACCCTTTCCTCACCTCTCCATCTCAGCCTTTTCCATAAAGAAACCCAGGATTTGTTTCATTCGAAGAATAGACTTTAAATTTCTATACTCATGTCAGGGTAGCATTAAATATTGAAGCAAGATATTAAAATTTCAAAGAACCTAAATTAAACCTGAGGTATTCAAAAATAAGTGTTCCTGAATATTTAATACTAAAGATTTCATAATTAACTTTAGAAATATCTCACATTAAGAAAATGAGGAGCTGCCTAAAAAAAATGTGACCACCACAGTGACCTTCCAGAGAGCTGCAGCAGATGCCCTCAGTCCACAGAAAGATGCAGGTTTTCTTTGGCTCTATCCTCTCTCCGGGCTGGCGGGGGTTTCTCTGTCCCCCTCCCGGCTCTATCCTCTCTCTGGGCTGGCGGGGGTTTCTCTGTCCCCCTCCCATCACCCTCCACCACCACCTCGGGCTGGGGACCAGCATCAGCCGGGGCCGGAGGACCACACCGTGTCTCCTCTGTCACACACCACCAGCCAAATTGATTCCGTTTCTTTCCTGTTTAAAGGAGGTTCTTGGGCTCCGTGACATCTTCGGGGCTTCCTGCAGAAGCCTCGGGTCCAAGGCCTTCACCTGCTCCAAGCGGGGACAGCACCGCCGCGTCGCAGTGCCCTCTCCCTCGCGCAGTGGGCAGACGCCTGCAGGACCAAAAGGGCCGTGACGAACTAGAGCAGCTCATCGACTTGAAATTTAACAAGTGTGATGAGGTGTTACCTACAGTTCTTTTAACTTCAAATGTGCTATGAAGGACACATGGATTTACTAGGGAGAAGAAGCAAACCAAACCAAAACTAAACCGGGTTGTTTTGCCTCTGTAAGCAGGTTTCCCTCCGTGATTCACAGAGTCACAGGATCACAGAATCTCCTAGATTGGAAAAGACCTGTAAGATCACCCAGTCCAATCATTAACCCAACACTGACATCCCCCCACTAAACCATGTCCCTGAGCGCTATATCTCCACCACCCTTCAATCCCTCCAGGGATGGGGACTCCACCACTGCCCTGGGCAACGCGTTCCAATGCCTCATGACCCTCTCAGTAAAGAAATTCTTCCCCATACCCAATCTAAACTTCCCCTGGTGCAACTGGAGGCCATTCCTCTTGTCCCATCGCCTGTTCCTTGGGAGCAGAGACTGCCCCCCCTCACTCCCCCCTCCTGTCAGGGAGCTGTTGAGAGCGAGAAGGTCTCCCCTCAGCCTCCTCCTCTCCAGGCTGAACACCCCCAGGGCCCTCAGCCGCTCCTCACCAGACGTGTGCTCCAGACCCCTCACTGCTGAGGAGCAGTTACAGGTGGCTCTCCCATTAGAGTCCTCCAAAGATCTCCCAGCTGGCCTGCTCTCAGTTTCCCACCATCATAAAATAGTTTGCAACTTGCCCGTCCACTAACACTTAACATCCGACCCTATATGCAGATCAAGATTTGGGAGAGCGGTCTGCGCCAGCACAGGATCTCGCCCAACATTTCAATGTAATCAGAGGGGAAAAAAAAAATTAAAACCATAATATAGCAATTCAAATGAAGATGTCTGAGCTTGGGAAATTATTTTGTATTAAAATGGTCTGAGAAGATGTAAAAAAATAGCAATTAAGAGAGAAAAGAGGTCCTCTCGATTTAGCTCTAAAACTAGCACAGCAGCCACCGCCTGCCTCTCCTCCCCGAGCACCCCCTCTCCTCCCCGAGCATCCCCTCTCCTCTGGCCAGCCCTCGCCCTCCTCCTCTCCCCTCCCAGAGGGGTTCTCCGCACTCTCTCCCTTGGTCAGCACACCCCGCTGTGGAGAGAAGTCCCCTCCTTGGGCTTGGTGACAAGGAGAAGCACCCCAAGGCAGCAGGGATGGTGCCCACGCAACAGCCTGCCACCACGCTGTCTCTCGGTAGTGTCCTCCCACCGGTGGGAAGGGCAGGTCTCACACCCCTCAGCTGCAGGGACCACCACTTCATGGTTCTCACCTCAGCCAGGTGGGGCAAGGGACTCCTAGAGCCCCAGGTGTACAAAATGGATTGGGGATGGTGATGGTGGTGGTGATGGTGATGGCGGTGGTGGCGATGGCGGTGGTGGTGGTAATGGCCATGGTGATGGCGATGGTGGTGGTGATGGCTGTGGTGGTGGTGATGGTGATGGTGATGGTGATGGTAGTGGTGGGGATAGCCCCGGGGATGGTGGTGGAGATGGTGGTGGTGGAGACAGAGCCAGAGCCAGTGGGATGGGGAAGAGCTCAGTCTCCTCAGCTGACCAAGAGCATCTCCTCCGTGGGGCAGCTGGTGCTCACAGGTGGATTTCAGAGCAGCTCGTTAATTAAGCTGAGTCAGTGGAGACATGTGAGGGCTCGTTTGCCCCGCCGAGCTCCATGCCCAGGGACGCGGCATTAGGGCATTTTTTTCCTCCCTTCGCCCAAGTTCTCAGGGCTGTGACACAGCTCTGGTTCTAATGCGCTCCGTAGACATTTAAAGCGTTATATAAGCGTTAGAATTTATTATTCTAGTGACTCCATCCCACACACATTTTTATAAATGGAAAGTTGCTTTATATCGCCGGGATGCCAAATTTTTAGCTCTCTTGCAGAATTTGAGCGCGGCAAAGCAGAGCAGTGATGCGCAGCCCGGCTTGCACACAGCCTCGCGTCTGCCCCAAGGAGCCAGCTCAGAGTCGGCCGGCGTTAAGGCTATGTTTAAGGCGACTGTTTAAAAAACAGCATAACTAATCGTACACAATTAGCAATAGTCTTCAAGGAGAGTGCTCCCTGGCTTACGAGCACTGTGTGCTGCCGCTGCTCAGCCTACATCTACCGATGAGGGCGATCCCACAGTCAAAGCCTCTTACGTCTGTTAAAATCAGAGATCGGTGTAAACAGAATAGAAAAGTTGGTCGTTGCCTTCAATCACTGTGAAGAGCTTTAAATGCCTTCCCAAAGTAGAACATTGGTCTACAATAACGGGCAGAAGAAAAATAGCAGATTCAATGGTACAGACTGTAATTTACCATTCACGATTTGTCTAATCAAAGTAAACACGCCTTTTTATGTGCACATACAAAAGTCAGTGAATTAATATGGTAAAGGGAAAGAAAGTCATCAACTTTGTGAAAGGGAAAGAAAGTCGTCAACTGTGTCAACGGTGACACAAAATAATTACCAGCCTTCCGAAGCGAACAAGTATCACGCTGCAAATTCCCAGGGCTTGAATTCCCGTGCTGCGGCGGAGGGGAGACATGGGAGACCCCGGGGACGGAGGAGCATCTCTGCCCGCCTCGGGCCACCTCTCCAACGGTGCCGTGGGCGCACGGCTGCGGTTCCACTTACCGCTGCCGGCCCTTCCCCAACACGCGTGTTCTCACACAGTGTCTCGTGGCCCCCCTGGAAAAGGCTCAGCGGAGCCGAGGGCAGTAGGGGCAGTGCCAGGGGTGTCCCCGACCCCGGGAGGTGGCAGCGGGCTCCTGCGGTGCGGGCACGCCGTGCCTTTGCGGGCTTTTAATGATGTCTGCTAATTTGCAGGACTCGGTTTTTAGAGCTTTGCTCGGTAACATACGATAGACGTGGCGACACTCGCTCCAGCAAAACGTCAGCTCACGGCCGGAGGGGAAGAGAAGGGGGTTGAAGAGATAAAACCATACGCTGACAAAACAATAAAAGAAAAATCAATCTTTATGACAGGCGAGCGAGCGAGATTTACAGGGTAATCAGAAAGCACAAAGGGATCGGTGGTTTGCCGGGAAGGGTATCCAGGCAGCATTATTCTGGCGATGGAAACACAATCGCGCTTGCAGGATCTGTTTGCTTATTTCTGAGCAAATCTTCTAGCGCGTTTTGTTGAAGTGGATAGCCGAAACGCACACATCCGAGCACTCCATCTGTATTGCTGCACCTCTCCTTTCACCGAGCGCCCGAACTTCTCAATCCTTTGGCTTTTTTTTGATGCCATCAGCCGGCGCAGAACATGCACTCAGAAAATTGCTGGAGATAAGACGCAGCCCCAGAGAAAGAGGCAGTGCCACGCAGTCCCCGCTCTCGCAGTCGGAGCGGCAATTAGAATAACAATCTCGGCGGATCTGCTCTGAAAATGAGCTTCTGGCTATCGAGGGATGGTATTAATTTCTGTTCAGGTTTATATAATGGCCTTTATATATGGTCAGAATGACCGGGCGGCTAGAGCTTAAAGAAATACTGATCTGTGAATTGATGTAAAGCTTAGTACGTACTTCAGCCTGAACCAGTTTAGATCGCTTGGCGTTTTTATCTGAAAAGCAAGAATCACAGAGCAAGACCCGCGGGTGATTTAATCATCCATTTACTCCAGTGGAAAAACAAACTCTTTCTCTTTTTTTTCTTTTTTTTTTTTTTGTAAAGTCTCTTCTGTCCTGTGATGCCTATCCATTCCTTCTCCTCAGCAAAACCACTGGCCATCATTTACAACGGGTAAATCTAATTGTCTCTGCGTACCCCAACCCATGGAAAGGGCCCGCAGCACCTCAAAATCCTGCGCTCGGACAGCACCAGTTCATCAGATCTGTTACTGGGTTGGACAAACTGCTGTAGGAAAGGTGATCAGCTCTTTCCCCAGGGCATCGCTTAGTTTTGTTGATGTCTTTTATTTCCCGTGGTTTCAAACTGAAGCCAAGGAAGGCAGAATGGCATCTCCTGTGGGCTTCTGCCTTTCGCGCTGGGGAGGTCCAGCAGCCTGGGCAGGGCCATTTTCTTAACGATGCGACAAATGTTGATTAAATGGAAAAATTAGTTCAGCAACATACTTCAGAATAATTCCTGCAGACACCCTTTCAGGCTGCAGGGTTTCTCGGGGAGATGCAGCTATCCCTCGTTCCTTAGGGACCTCGGTGCTCTGGCAGCTGAGCATCTCGGTGGCACAGGGACATGAAAGCTTTGCTTGGTCACAGCTGTGTCCCCCCAAGACGTGCTCTCCCCCCCGGCTGTGCCATCCCCTGTGCTGTCACTCACGGCTCCTGGCTCCACCTGTAGTGTTGGAGAGGCAGCCCAGGGTGGGCGGAACCAGAGCAGAGGTCCCCAGCTCAACCAGGGGAGGGGAGACTCCTTCTCCCCCACCTCTCATCTGCTCCCTCTTCAGATTTCCTCAGCACCCACTGCACCTACACATCCAATCCATTTCACACACCTCCCGCTCACTCCCAGCCCTTACATCAGGGTCAGCAGGAGAAGATGCCGGTGGAGAACATGACCCAGCTCAAGCCAGGAGTTTCCCATCGTGGAGCAGATCCCCCACGAAGCAGCAGCCGCTTTGCGTCCTTCCCCAAGCTGCCAGGTCACGGCCAGCGTGGGACTCGGTACCTTCCCCAAGCTCCACAGCTTGCTTTGGCTCCTCAGTCACCCAGAAAACGTTGGCACTGCAGCCCCAAGACCACCTTTGCCCACCAGACTGAACTGTTCTTCGTGGCTTTTCTTTGTTGGCAGTGTCGTCGTGCCACCCAGGCGAAACGCAGTCAGCTCCGCATTTGTGGCAAACCCAACAAGATCAGGATCAGTAGGGAGAGCTGCAAAGACCAGCTCAGACTCAGCCGGGAGAAAACACGATGCAGAAGCTTTTTTCCCCAACATCTCTTCAAAGATGTCAGAGGCGGGTTTCCAGAGCAGACCTGGAGGGAATTTGCAAACTCAGGCGCGCATCCCCTGGCAGCATCCAAGTGCAAAACAAGGCACGCAGAAGGGTAAAACACTTGGAGCAGCCTGTGGCATGCATGTGGGTCTGCATAACCTACAGACACTATCACCCGCTCAGTAATTTACATAGTAATTGCTGTAGAGCCCCACAGAAGCTCAGGGTAAACCAGGGGCCCAGCAGGCTGGTGGTGAATCTTCCACACCATTCCACGTTTGCCACCACCACCGAGCCTTGGCTCTAATACAATGACACAAATTCTATGAACGCTAACAAAACGGTTGGTGTAGCGCTATGGCAATGCACAGCATTGCACATGGGACAGAAGTGACTATGGGATCCCATGTGCTCTTTCCATACGGTGGGGAATTCAGTCATCGTTCGTACGGATCTGCGCCACAACAGCAATAAATCAGTTGTCTGAAAAAGGCAGAGGCACTAAAAAAATGACACGCTCTTTCGCCCTACTGACTGGGTCCAGAGGGAGACGCAGGCTGGGACACGCGTGCCGTGCTCCTGGGCTCCGACCCCGGCACCCCGCCGAAGCCCCGCTTCGTCCCTGCGCCGCCTTTAGAAAGGGTCAGGGGCAGAAACGGGAGCAGAGGAAAACCTCGACGGCATCAGGTTTATGCCATGCTGCAACGAGTACCAGATGACTGAATACAGTCCTTCATTTTCCTAAGATCGCTTCAAAACACCGAGTTTATCACTTGCAAGCCAAGCCCTTTGTTTATGCCCTTCTCTCCTTCGTTCTCAGATGGTGGGCAACTATGGTTTTATTTTGCACAAAGTTCTTTCGCTAATAGTCATCCATAATCATCAACAAAATAACTTAATATATGTAGGCGACTATAATGACAGTAAATGCTGTGTAGGAGGCATAATATATGCTTCTTTGTCAATGCTTGCATGCTGAATTAAATACCCTATTCTGGTCAAATGCTAATACATTCTATGAGCGCTTTTCCATAAACAGATTTTTAAAATGCAGTAGAATAAAAAGGTGATATGAATAATATATTGACATAATCCGAGAGGCGTGAGTTTAAGAACCAGTGTTTTTCTGCAGCATCTTGCTTGATATTGGCACTGAAATGATCTGCATGAAAAAAAATACTCCGAATGGTACCCCCTAAATACGGCACGACTGTCAGACCTAAAGCAGCGTCAAACCTCATATGTGGACAATATGTTCTTTTTTAAATGGGCTTTGCCCCAGCTGGCTGCCCTGGTGGGGCCAGAGTCACGCAACACGCCACACTTGGACTTCTGATGGAAAATCAGGGGAAATAGAAACCAGGCAGGATTTTAAACCCATCAGAGGATCCCAGACTGGTGGGGGTGGGAAGGTCCCTCTGGAGCTCCCCCAGTGCCACCCCCGGCCAGAGCAGGGGCACCTCCAGCAGTGGCACAGGACGGCGTCCAGGCGAGTTTGGAGGCAATAAACCAGAGTGGCTGTAAAGACTTTGGCTTTGAACCTTTTACCGCCTTGGGCAGCCGCGGCGAGGGGTGACGCCAGGGAAGGGCTGACATGGAGCACCCAGTGCCTCCTGGTTGCAGCCTGGAGTCCTGCCTCTGCTTGCCCAAGCACTGCAGTGGAGACGCGGTGGAGACGTGGTGGTCTCCACAAATCACATGCAGTAGCCGACCGCTCTGAAAGCACTTCCCCCCCTGAAGGACAGCCCCTGTGTCCGAACCCGGAGGAGAGGGCAGGGGCAGCGGAGCAGGTCGTGCCTCCTCCAGCACAGGCAGGCACACAGGCAGGCACACGCACCGGGGTCCTGGTCCCTCCGGTGATCCTTGGGACGTGTTTCCCATCTTCCTGAGACATAGGAGAGACATGTTTGAGAAGCAGAGGAAAGAAAAAATGAAGGCAGAGTGCAAACCAACCTCACGACGCTGCGCAAAGGCAAAGGGACCACTCTGTCCCAATTCCCGGGGCTGTCCGGTACCAACAGAAGATGTACGCGCTGACCTGCTAGAGCATCACCCGAAGCGAGGGAGATGTGGTCTGCCCCAAAGCAGCACTAGTGAAGACTCCCCCAGCCGTGCTTCACACCTTTCCCTGCCTGCAGGAGTGCCGTGTGTCCCACATTGGCACCAGCCCCTTGGCCACCACCTCGCTCCAGAAGGATGCCAAGCATGCCACCGCTCTGGGCGCCTTCACGAGTTCCAGCCACACTCGGTCCGCGCTGGCTTCAGCCGACGGCGTTTTAATCAGGGCTGAGGGAAACCTTTCACAGAGCTCATGGCAGTTCTTCCACCATTCTCGTTTCCTCTCCAGCCAGAAGAAGACCACACATGCGTCCCGCGGACGGATCAGCTTGGTTACTCACCCCATTCTTTTAGCTCAGCGGTCGCAAGATGGATTGCTTCTCATTACAGATTCCGGCTTTTCAATTAAAATGTATAAAGCGGTGAATTGGGCACTTTGTGTGTGCCCCGCAGGGTCAGACGGGGCTGCCCGGGCAGTCCCAGGTCAGCGCAGAGAGCTGGTCCAGCCCAACGCCACCACACTGCCCCTCGCCTTCGGGAAGCGCCGCTTTCCCACCTGTCACTATGAGTTATTCCTCTTCCCTCATTCACTTTTGGGTTTTCTCTCCTGTTTTGCGCCGCGGTGATCGGGAAGCCTGGGGATACCACATCACACCGAGCCCCGAGCACAAACGCCCCAGGCAGCAGTGCATCTCGCTTATTTTAATTACTCTGCTAATACAGGGAGGATTTTAAAGAGCGGTAAACAGCGGTATCCCGAATAACGCCTCGGTTCGGCGCCATCTGTTCTTCATCCCACAAATATATTTTCCTTGATGATCCAGAGCAAAAGGCTTAGTGCATGATCCGATGATAAGGCAACTTGAAAGAATAAATAAGTCCTGCAACACAAAGCTCGGTATTAAAAAGCCAACCTGACGACAATACCTGAATGATGCTATATATATTACAGCTAAAAATAGTTTAGAAAAACAAAAATACTTCCAGGCAAGTAATGAAAGTGTGTTTTTAAGGTGATTTATTAGGAACTATAAAGCAGTCCTGGCTTGGTGCTGAGCTGCGAACAGTGAAATTGGAATAAATGAAATAATTTTGCGGTGTTAATAACTTGCTGTAAAACCACGCACATGTATAATATGCTGCCAAGTGAGGGCCGTGATTTAAAGCATAGATTTTGTTCAAAATCTTTATCTATGCAGCCAAAGAAGGGAGTGCAGAGGCAGAGGCTGAGCCCGCCAGCCTGAGGGGGGGAGCGGTGCCGCGCGGGCGCCGGGCAGGGGGCTCCGGGGGCAGCTCCCCCCACCGCCGGGGCAGGACCCGACCGGGGAGGGCGACGGAGGAGATCGCTGGGGGGGCAACCCCAGTGTCAGGGAAGACGCTTCTGGAGAGCAAAATTACAAATCAGAACTTTCTACCAAGTGACGTAGACGATATTTGCACACCTGAGGGGATAAAGCTCCACTTTCCATCCTTCTCTTCCCAAGCAGATGCCCGGCCGTGCCGCTGCGGAGAGCCAGAGGGTGGCTCAGTGCTCCCTGCGGCCGGCAACGGGCTCGCTTTGGGCAATAGAAGGACCTGGCTCGTTGGTTTGAAATAAAATAACAACATAACATAGCAACATAAAATAAAATAAAATAAAATAATAAAAATAAAATAAAATAAAGTTAAAATTAAAATTAAAATTATAACATAAAATTAAATTAAATAAAAATAAATAAACAAAAAAATACTCTGCGCCAAATCAGTCCTAACGTGCTGGTGGATTTCCGCGGATCACATGGCTCATGCCCAAATAATGACACTTTGGAGGATTTCAAAGGTGTTTACGCTTAATTCTAAGCTCTTGCTTTACTTGCAAAGTAGGTCAGGCTTAACGACGTGTCTTTCTACTATCTCTTGGCCAGAAAGACGCACCAAAGGCTAATCTGATGGACCTAAATCTGAGTGTTTCGCTAGCGGGATTTAGAAAGAGAAGGCAACTCCAGCGTAGGTGCACATCTTGGCGGGGGCGCGAGGTCCAGCCCAGCCCCCAGACTCTGCTGGGCACTGGAACCCAGTGAGTAACGTCAACTGGCCCTGAATTTCCCCTCCCGTGTCAGAACGAGCTCTCCTTTCAGGCTAACGTCGGTACTGCACGTCTGAACCCCGATGGGTTGGTTTGCCAATTACCCTCAGCGCCTTCTGTGCAGCAGCTTACCCGGGCTCCCACAGCTCAGCTACAAGCGCGTTTTAGCAGAGAGGATACATTTCATATGCAGAAAATAAATACATAAAATATGACAAAGTAAGACTTTTATTAGTAACATACTTTTAGGGAAGAGTATAAAACATCCATTAGAAATCCCGTTAACAGCATTGGTCATTATGACAAGAGGAAAAACAGCTTTCCTCGGGATTTGATTTCTTTTTTTTTCTTCTTAATGGGCACTGCTCTTTCCCCATCACCAGCAGACAATGTTGGCTATTAACATTTCTTCGGCAGTTATCATTTTTGTATTTCTTCATAACCACGGAGCTTCAAATAATGTTGTTGCTCCACTCTTCCATGTCTCCTTTGATGAACAGGGATGATGATCTCGCACCAGAGGAGCCCCAGCTCTCACTGACACCGCAAAGCCGCCAGGTAGGGGAATTTGGCGAAGTCAATCCTCGACCATGTTCAAGACAAACAATGTTTAAGCAATGTCAAACAGGGTTTTGTGAAATAGTTGTTTCGCAGTGCAAAATCAATTGTAGTGAAACACCAGATGTAAAAATGGTGTCAGTCCAACTGTGCTCTCGCAGTTTGGTTTGACCTCTGAGGACCAGGGGGAAACCGTATTAGGAGGGAATGAAGCAAGAACCAGCTTTGGCATTTCCAATTAAAACCGGAGTAGCAAATTATTAAAAAGGGCCTGAATGAGATCTACCCGTGCAAAACCAACAGCAGATAGAATGAGTTCCGTAAGAGACAGATTTGAGCTCAGTTCTCGGACAAGAGGAATGAATTACAAACACCTACAGACAGGGTAAAGCTACTATAACCCACTGATTCTTTTTTTCTCACGGAGCAGGTCTAACATGTAATAATATGGTATATTTTGGATTATAGCCAGGGAGCAGGGTGTTGTCGTGTCTGTTAAACATATTTGCATATGGGGTTAGGATGTGAAGCCCATATTCAAAACCTAATCTCTCCGTTGGCTTCTAAAAGCTTAAAGAAGCTTGACAGATAAAACCCAATCTTAGCTATCAAGCTCTTGATTACACGGCTCAAAAAACACGATCAAAGCAAACATAGGAGCAAAGTCACTGTGTTGTTAATGCCCCTCTTTCAAAAAACTCACAGAGCCGATAGCAGAACTGAGGCCGATTACGGAGCCCATTCTAAGCCACGTGCACGAGCTTCGTCATGGCGGCGCAGCGCCGTGCAGCACATCTACAGGAAATAATTCGCTCACTGTGGCAAGTCCTAATTTCTGAGCTAACGATGGCTGTGTTAGATATGCTGACTATGGTCTTCAGCCTCCCAAGTCCCACACACGGGCGGCCTTTGCGTTGGCAGGTGTGATGAGTTTGACCTTTACCGGGCGTGCGTTTGCGGTGTAACGATGAGGGGGTCCAGGCTGGGCTGAGCAAACCCCGCGCGTAACGCCACGCTGCGTGCGGCGCGGCACGGCACGGCGCGGCAAGGATGGCACAGCGGGACTCCTGGTGCTGTCGGGACATCACTCAGCAGAATTACAGCTTTGGGATGGCAAAGCTCCTTACGGGCAAACAGCGTCAAAAAAGCACTGAGGAGCATGGAGGGAAAGCCTCGTGTCACTCACCCGTTCACAACACAAAGCTTCCGTGTCAACTGCTAGCTGTTAAAGTAAACACTTGTACAATCCTTCGCCTATGTAAATCTAACCAGTGCTGGAGAATTATGGCGGGTTTGTAACGCGATGGCTCCTCTGCGGACGCTGGAAGGGGAAGGGATGGGTGGGATGCAGCACCATCCTGGGCGACGCGGTCCCCCGTGGGGCAGAACAAGCAGGAATCGCTCTTTCACCAGGCAGGGACGCGGGGACGCCACATTCCCGCTGTCACCCTGGAACCCCTGCTGGCACAGGAGAGTTTTCTGGTGCTCCTGTTTGCCAGACCGCAGTGACAGTCCCTGGGGCGCTGACAGAGGGACTCGATGGCTTTCCCACTAAGGCAGCGCAGCCTGCGCGGGTCCCAGGCGGGAGAATCTGAGTAAATGAGAATTGAAATAGTGTTTATTAACATGAGCCTTAAGAAAACACGCGGAAAGAATTCAGTATGGGGAGCGCTGGGAGTCTGACCCCTTTGTTTTCTCACGGGAGCCCATTACATCACACTGCCTCTGAGAATCTGAAAGGGCGGGTCCATTTTGCATAAACTTGATGAATGAAAACAAATGTTTTTCCGTTCATTTCAATATTTTAAATGTTAAATTTTTTTTTTTGCAAAAGTCCAGTATTGTTTTTGCTGCAGAATAAATTACTGAGGAGAAACTTCAGTGTTATTTAGCAAGTATAGAACTATCTTTCAAAAAGAGTATTTTAAACAGAACTTTCCAGGTTTGACACGTATGATGTATCAACCGCTGACCCACAATAACAAGATGGTCTTATAAAAATAAATACAAAATCAAAAAGCATTAATGACAGTACAAACCCCTTTATCCCTAGACCAAAAGAAGGAAGATGCAACTTTTGGGAGCTTACCAGTACAATCACGATCCATAGGCAGAGGGGATCTAGAAAGCATCATCGCCTTATTTTCTTAGCACAGCTCTTCTTCCGTGGATCTGTATGTAATGCCCATAGTCCCTGGGTTTTCCATGAGAAAGCAAATTTTGTTCTTTATCGTGTCAATGCTGATTTGCCCGTGACAAATTTTGTCCCCTTCAAGCTAGGGAGGTCTTTTTGCGCAGCGGGGCCTTTTTACCTGGCAGCGTACTCCCCCCGCCCAGAGCAGCAGTATACTACCCATTTACAATAAACCCCACTTTCTGCTACGGCTTCAGCTTGGCAGGCAAGTAACCTCAGCGGTTCAAACGAAGTAAGCCATGCTGAGATTAGTAGAAGAGAAGGCGAAGGTTGGCCCAGTGTGTTTACTCATGAATCTCCATAATGCACTCATGGTAAATATTCGGCTTCCTTTCTCATTCCCACTCTACAGAAAGCGAGGGAGAACCATTACATTAAAATATGTAAAAGAACAAAAATCAACCTACAAATGGAGGTGTTTGACCCTCATTCAGGGGCTCAGTAACATAGACAAGTCAATACTAAGCAATTATAAAATGTTTCCGACACGAAATGAGAGGCACACTAGTAATCCAAAGAAAGCAATCATGCAGTGCACGTTCATACACTCGGACACAAGACACTCATATAAAAAACTCCAGATATGATTATATGTATAAATGATATCCCATACGCATACCTAAACTGTAAAAGAAATCATCGTTTTCATATAGTGCCCCAAACCTCAGTTTAATTTAGATTAAGTGAATGTGCTCTGATTTTATTAACGATCAGACTGAACAAAAATCAGCCATGACAACCTACTTTTAATGAATTTCAGAACTGTAGATGTTTTGCTGAGGTAACGGAAAATGCCAGCAAATAATACTGTATTTTATTCCAGGACAAATAAAGTAGCATATAGATAAAAGAAAAGCCAACTTCTGCCCCTATTTGTGCATGGGCAGCTTTCTCACAAATAAACAGTTGCCTAAATTACATAGTAAATTCAAGAATAATGCCGAGCGCAGCTTGGAAGTGCTTCTGTATAACGTGCCACTCACATAATTTCAGAGCCAGATTTCACATTATGGATGATAACCATCGCACCTTTATCTGTCTTTCTGCTGATGAAATTTCTGCTTTGGGCCCCATGTACAGTATCTGTGTCAAAAGATCAGATATTGTATGTGTTTGTTTTCTAGCTTGCTTATAGCTGATAACAGCATAAGCCAAGCGAATCCAAGGAAATATAATTCATCACAGTACACTGGTCGCCCTTGCACTGCTGCGAAAATATATTCCCACGACTAGCGCGAATCCAACTGCATCAAATTCCACTTAAACCCCATCAATCAGCAGCACAGAAAGCACTTTCCGAGCGCTCCGGCGAGGCTGAGCGAGCGCAGGCAGCCCTGGCTCCAGCAGCGACCCGGTCAGAGCATCGCTCGCCAGCCAAACCCATTGCCACGAGCGCACTCCTCATGCATTCACCCACCCATCCAACCATCCGTCAGCCCCACAGGCACCGCGCACAGCCGCGCTCACAGCCAGGATTTCGTCCTACAGCAGCCGTGCAGCACTGCGGTGCCGGGCTGCGGGTAACGCCAAACCGCCACGGCCCCCCCCTCTGAGTGACCATTAGCCACAGAGAAGATAAAGCCATCTTAATGCGGTAAATGCACCAGTGATGGGAGATGATTGAGTTACTTTTCCCTACGTTCACGTCGCTTCTGTTAAGGATTGTATTTTATTCCAGAATCAGGTTGCAGATTGTACATTGTGTTACAATTAGAAAAGGATACTTATATATATATATTTTACTCTTTTTTATTCCTTTCTAAATGACTCATCTCGAGATGACAGGATACGGTGAGGATTTTAGTTTTTAAAAAGCGGTTTACAGTAACTAAATTAAACAGATGCCTTATTTATGAGGATCGAAGGATTTTTTTTGAAGAGGAGCAATCCCCTGCCCAAAGGTCCCTGAAGAAATCCTGGCGGGGGATGTTCTCCCCGGCGATGAGCTAAGGTAGGAAGGGTGTTTCTGTGTAAAGCCGGCCCAGAACCAACCTGTGCAAAAAGAGAAGCTGATGTCTGAAAGGCGCCTTGAGATACCAGGCTTGGGTGGACGTTTCCCCGCACCCTAGCGCTAGCCTGACTGCTCCGAAACCTCGGGCACGCCGGCCGCGGCGGCTCGGCACCTCCGCGTCCCGCGGGAGCCGCGGGCTCGGCACCGGGAAGCGGCCGGTGCCTTGCAGGGGGGACTCAAGCCAAGAAAGAACATTACAAGAACGATGCTACAGTACACAGAGTGTCTGTCTCAGTAGCTGGGCAGATCTTCCTATTTGCAATTAAAGAAAAAAGCCTCTTGAAAAGTACAGGGAAATATTTTTTTTCCAAAGCTGCCCGGTAACTTCCATGTAACCTTACTGCGTGCAATTGGTAGGGAGAAAATCGCTTTCCCATAACTCTTTCGTTAGGTTAACAACAGAACTTCTCCCAGGATTAAAATACAGCCACATTTTCTTTTTCTATGTTTTTTTAATTAGTTTAACCTGAAGTTAACAGAGTCCCTAATTCTTTCCAAATCTCAGCAACAGCCTGTAGGGATGAACATATTTATTTCCTGCATCTGTTCTCCAAATTAAATCAGAAAATGATTATGAAAGAACGGTTCTCGGTAGTCCCCGGGGAAGCTCTTATGGAAGCCTTACGTTAGAGCGATGCTTGCTGCCGGTGATCTCTGTATTGCAGCATGGCTGGAGTCTTTCTCCACAGCATTTTTTCCCCCCTCCTTTTGTATTGTACTAATTGTAAGGGAAATATAACACCACTGCAGGGTTAAAATCTGGTTCTGCTGAAGTCAACGGCAAGACTTCCATTTATTTCAGTGGATGGCGGATTCCATTTCAGCTGTTTGTTACGCTGTCAGAAGGAGGGAGCAGAGCGCGTGTCTGCGAGGCACGCGGCTATCAGATGATCTGCCCTGGTGTTATATTGCAAAACCATTTGCGTTTGCCCTGGCATCAGGAGCATCGTTCGAGGGGTTTTTAATTGCAGATACGAACGCAAAGGAAGAGTCGGGGTGCCATTAATGCAAAGTCGACGCTGAACACTAGCGACACAGTACCGTGTGGAACTAGGATCAAACCTGACAAGTCCAAACTTTAAACGATGTACAGCATTTTACGACGCATGTAGTATTTTTAGTAGCACCAGACTATGACATTTGAGGGCTGCAGCCTAGTAGGATATACCAGTGTTTCTCGCTTCTATGTAATATTTTGTATGGGTTTAGAGAAGATGGCCTCTGTTGTGCATTGTTTGTGAAATGTTTCTTATCCCAGAGAGGTGTATGATGTAAAATACGTCAGTGAAAAGTGTATATTTTATGTGAGAGGAAAATACATTTTAATAAAGGTAAAGCTTTGTTAGCTGTAAAAATGGCAACTGTTCAAGTGTACAGTAACTTCTTACTAATGTATGAAAATCTGTGATATTTTTGATTTGATTGTATTTGTATTGCCCAAATAAAACATTTTGGCTGTATTGTTCGTAACTGGTACTTTTTTTTAAGGGGGAAAGAGCATTTCTTTCACAAGAATGTACTTTATCCAGAAAAAAAGAAAGGAATTACCGAATTTTCTGGCTGGTGCCTGTGGTGAATTAACCAGCTGCCCTGAGTGAAAGCCCATCTTGTATTGTAACATGCAAAATGAATTTCTACATGTATTTTTCCGCACATTGCTATTTAATGGTGAGAAAGACATCATTCTTCAGCACAGGCTTTCAACAGAGAGCTATTGGTAGAATACGGCTAAGAGTCCTCAGAGGACTCTGTGAAGGGACCCCTGCAGAGGCAGGACTTGAGATGAGATGCAATATATACAGTGATGGTGGCATTTAAGCCATCATGGCCTCTTTCTCTTACTTTTTTTTTTTCTTTAAGGGAAGACATCAATTAAAAAGATTGAACTAGCAGTCCAGACAGAACAAGTCGGCTGTATCCAAATCTAAAACCGTGAAAATATCCATGCCAGGAAAAAAAAAAAAAAAGACTACTAGAATAAAGAGGTACCATTACCTTATTAGCATATATGAAAATTAAGCTCCTTTCAAAAAACATAAACAAAAACCTGATGCATTGCCTGTCTAGCATGTCTATTTGGGTCCAAGCTTGATGCGGAGGTTTCATTTGTCTGTCCGTCTCCTTGCAAACTGGAGTAAGGTAAGGGGAAGGAACAAAATGAGCTCTATCAATTAAATGCTCTTGTTGCGTGTCGGGATGCGTAGCTGCAAAACTGTTCTACGCTTTTCAGCATCCTTGAAAAAGCACACTGAGAACTGAGACTGTGAGACGGTTGCTGATGAGGATGAAGGTACACCAGCGAAGGCAAAGGGAAACGCCTGGCAGTGCACAGCAGCACAAGCACTGTCGGGAGCAAG
This sequence comes from Charadrius vociferus, assembly GCF_000708025.1. Classification (NCBI taxonomy): domain Eukaryota; kingdom Metazoa; phylum Chordata; class Aves; order Charadriiformes; family Charadriidae; genus Charadrius; species Charadrius vociferus. Next base: position 1,141,214 of record NW_009648149.1, read on the forward strand.
AGAGCAGGCAGGTGTAAAGAGTACAAAGAACTGCGGCTACGGAGCCAGCCAGACTGCTAGCACCGGCAGGCAGGTCAGCGAGCAAACTTAACTTGATAAAAGTTCAGAAGAAAAGGAGTTAACCTGAGGTTGCCCGGTTGGCAGTAAATCAGGTCCGTTCTGGGAGGCAGTGGGGAGACGGAGGCAAGAGAGGCAGCAAGCCGGGGAGGACCGGACCCCACGAGAAAGCAGCTGCTCCCCAAATGAAACTGAGCTGATGAAGGGTCTCCTCCGGTAACCCACCACACAGCGGGCTGCGGCTGTCTAACGCAAAGGTACTGGTTTTAAAGCATCAACTACATCAACCATGTTTCCTAACCAACCCTGCCAAGACAATGCTCACGCTTTAAATGTTTCTGTGGAAGCAGAATAATATATATTAATAGGTCTTATAAAGCCACTTTCATTTCTGAAGGGTCTACAGACATTTTAGAAACATTTGCACACTCAAGAATCATTTCGCCTGACACTGAACTGCCACTGCCTGCAGGGCGAAGCACGGTGACCAGGGAAGAGCACGGAGCACACGGTGGCAGTTGAGAAGATGAGATGAAGAATATCATAATAACTGCACGCTGCCGTAGCAGGAGCTTATGGCAGGCATGCGGGGAGGAGGTTGCACACTGAGATCAGTAAGACCCCAGGAGATGCAGAGCAGCTGCATCCCAAATGAGTCTGACTTGATAAATTGATAGTTCAGAGGGAATTGAGGCAGACTGAATATAAAATCCCCTAGGAATTAGCACAGGATCTGAAGATCCTGATGTTACGCTTTCCCAAGCAGTTGCGCCTTTGATAGACCGCACAATAGATCATACCATTAATTATGTCCAGAAAATGCTACACAAAAATTGTGAGCGTTACTTTCTGCAGCATCTTTGGTCTTCCCATTGAAGGCTGTGGGGTTCCTGCATCAAGTCTGGCGGCAGCGCAGCTCTGAATACGACAACTCTCCCACTGTCTTAAAGATGTACCAGAAGCCGAGTGAGAGATTAATCATGGTGTCGCCAGTGGGCATTTCCTTAAAATTTTCTTGGTCTGCTGCAAAGAATCTTCTCTGTATCACATTGCATGGTTTCTGTCTGGGCAAAGTCACCCAGTTAGAGGTGTGTGCATCAGCTTAGGTTACGTGTAACAGCCAAGGGTTGGTATTAGCAGACACTTTAGGTACCAGCTAGACTTTCGCTTATCTGCCCCAAATTCCCGCTGATGACAGCAGGAGTTGATTCAGTGCCTCCTGAGTGTGGTCACTACCAAAAGGAGAATTAGGCTTTAGAAGAGGATTAAAACCAATCAGGCCAGGGACACCTTTTCAAAGCCGCAGAGGTAGCCCCTTAAGCGCAGAGCTACTAACGCCACTTCAGAGTACATCGCTTGGGAAGTCGCTCTTGAAAACACACCGTCTCCCGCAGCCCCATGTGCCCACAGCCGGAACCGAGGGGCCCGTCCTGGCGCCAGCCGGTGGGGTCCCCCGCGGCCGGTCTGCGGTGACAGTCTGCACCGCGACAGCCTCCGCACAGGACAAACGCGTCCTGCCACTGCAGTACCAGCTCGTGTTTGCATGCTGTAAAATTTAGCCGAGCGGTATTGCTAAGCGTTAGGGAAATGAATTGCACTGAGTACTGAACCTTAAAATACTCCTAGTAATGACATTACAGCATTCCCAAGAATTAATTTCTTTCTGTCTTCAGGTTAATGAGTTGAAAACAAAAATATATGGTCTCAGGCAAGCACAACAAAAATATTTATCTAAAACACACAATCTTTCCAATTGTCGGATTTATTTTACTCTTTTTAAAATGCTAATGCGTAATGTCAGGCTGCTTATTTCAGGGAGAAGCACAAGGTTTATTTTTCCGGATCTGAATCGGATGATGTCTTCATTTAATTCCGTTTGTTTTTCCCAGAGTGCATTCACCCTTACCTGCTGAATGGAGTCTTCTCAGTATGGAAAGGGAAAACAAATTGAATTTTAATCAGAGGGTTTCTATTCTGATCACTGACTGTCTACTTTCACTTTATAGTTACCAATAAAATGTTAAAGAGTATCACCGATGGATTTATTTTGATTGATTGCATCTGCCCACTCTCTTGCATTTTAAGGTACCTCATTACTGTACGTTCAAGAATTTCATTTCTTAGCATGTGTAATAAGCCTTAAACTTTAGACAGCTAATTGGTTCAGCTGGCATTTCTGTGCCTTAGCTGAAAAGCCAGTAAAAAGAAGCACAAAAAAGAAGAATATTAATAGTTCCTACTTTGTAAAGATAAGCTTAGCAGACTGTTTACGCTTTAATTAATACACAGAAAGCAAAGAATGCTGCCTTAAAAATAGAGATTACCATCAGATTAAAGACTAGCTTGCAATCTTTTTTATTTTTGTATTCCCCACACATTTAGTTATTCACGTCCCTTAAAGATTCTCTACCTCTGAGCTTGTGCATTGTGAGAAAAAGACAACAACTTGTATGTTAAATTCTGCAGGAGTGAAAAATGCACAAGAACACTTTAATTGTCATCCTTTACTAGAGGATCCTCTCTAACAATTATCCTTACTAAAAGTATAGTTTATTGTTCAATTTCTCTCACCAAAGATATTTGCAAATGGGGAAAAAAAAAATGAGGTAGAACAGTTTTGATGTTCCAAGGATTTTAGTGACGATAACTAAAATATAGTAGTTTGAATACTTTGGTCTACGCTGAGTTAAATGTTGACAATATGCCACCAAAATAGAATAGAGAATTTTGCTGTAAGACACTTTTTTTAAGAAGTACTTTTTCCTTCTTGCAGGCAGTGGTTCAAACAAGCACCTGGCCTGGAGTCAGCAGCTCCTCCTGCTCCTTCTCCACACACCAGGACTTCGGTCTGGGTATGCGCCCTGCAGTCAGAAATACTCCTGCCCCCGATCGCGTTACGGACAATGTAAACGGCGCTGTGTAGGAAGGGAGCGTGTGTGCGGATGGGCAGGAACCTGACTCCTGGTATTTGTGGAGCATCTTCAAGAGAGACCAAGGGACAGGCACAGACCTGTCAATCTACACAGTATACATACGAATCGCATCTCTGCCCCTCTCTCATGCTTCTCTGTCACACCACAGGCAATTTATACATTCCCAAACCCACGTTTTCTCTTTTCCTTTCTGGACACTCTGCCAGATATAGCTGATGCAGCCTGCTGACAAGTTTTATCCAGCACGTGGACTCAGAAAGCAGGAGTCATTAGCTGTGCACCGTTCCCTCGCTACAGCTGCGGCCACACGACACATAGCGCAGGTGAAAGGAAATATATCCCCCTCTGCATGGAGGGCGACACTCTCCCAAAACACAACCCACATCAGATGATTAGGGCTAAAATAAAATTCCCACCCCCACGCCCCCTAGAAGAGCAAACCTGCCTCTGCTGCCAACTCCCAGCCTGGCCGCAGGAACCACGTGTGCAGCACTCCGAAGGCACTGTGCCACCAGTGTGCCATCGCCTGCTGAGAGCCAGGACAGTCTTCTACCAGGAGGCCTGCCTGCAGCACCTCCGAGGAGCTGAGATTTCAGGGACGGAAGCATTTCATTTTTCTTTTCCTGTTAGAGGCAACAAAATATTATTATTCGGACTGAAGTGGTGCAGTGACGCACACTAACCTGTAACTATCCTGGGTGGCTAAGGCCAGTCCTCCGCACCCCAACACCTCACCTACGAGGCAGTCAGCATCGGGAGCTCGCTGAGCAGGGAAAAGCCACCCGGGAAGAGCTTCCGTTAGATTCATTTCTAACAAACAAATATATTTTCTTGCTTTTCCTTCCTGGAAATGCCAACTAGGACTTTTAATGGGATATTTGACTCGCTTGAACAAATGCAGGCTTCATTAGTTGTTATTTTTTCCCAGTGATAGGCAGTGGTAAATCCCACACTAGACTTTTGTGACTGTGTCTGATAAATGTTGCCTAGAGCCCCTGCGCTATCTTTTAATAAGCACAAATCTTGCTGTTCCACTGTTTTCTTGCTCTTTCTTCCAAAAAAGAAATATCTGCTGAAGTCTTATGCTTCCCCCAATCTTTCCTTTGTTGGTAGAAAGGCTCATTTTTCTAAGATACCTGAGCTGAACGGATATTATTTTCTATGCTTTAAAAAAAGCAACCAAAACAACAAAAAACAAACTTGGTCTTTATTAGCTGACTCGTTTCTTAAGACACCGTAATGACAGTAACTGTTTGTAATACTGGTGTAGCCCAGAAACCCTGCTATCAACACAATAGGCATAAAATGTTGCTTTGCGGTGTCTGTGGATCATTATACCTTCTTACATGCTGCAGGGTGGAAGTTACTGATGACTCCTGTCTACCACCTAACGTCAGAGATCACCTCTTGAAAGCATATTTCTTTCTCTACTGCTCTATAGTTTTATGGACTGATACACACTGGGAAGGTTCCAGAGGGCAAATCCGCAATATTGTACCACTTCACAACTGAACAAAAATGCGTCTTTTCCCCCTTCCTGCTACGGAAGCATTACAGAACTGTCTTTTAAAAATGTGAGCTCTCCAGAACACATTTATAGGACAAAGATGAGAAGGATGAAAGTTCTTATTTACTGCAAATAGTCTTCTGGGTCTGTTTTGCAAAGAACATAATTTTTTTGTACATTCACGTCACCCCTCAGAACACAGGACAGAAATAAAACTTTGGAGAAAAGTGGCGAGTCCCATCCCTGCAGGCAGCGGTGGTGAGACAGTACATTGGGCAGGCTCCTTGACTTTCACTGCTCCCTTCGCTTCAGCTTTTCCGTGGCACTCCGCTGCCCTCAACACCAGCGCCAGGCTCACAAGTTCAGCCTTCCCCGGGCTGGGAGAAAACGCAGGTGAGCACATCTCCAAATGTCACTTACTCATGACACTAAAATGAAGCATCTATCAAATCAGACGACACAAGTACGAATACGAGTAACAACCACACATACAAATCCTTCACCTTATGCGTTAGCACTGACCAAACAGAAAAGCAAACAATCCACCTATCTGGGAATATAACTTTACAAATGGATTAGCTTTTGTACCTCAAATATCAACATTTTGTGCTTTGTACTGACGCTGCCAGATGTCAGCAGGTTATTTCGGTGAAGAGAGGCGTCAGGCAATGATGCACAGCCCTGCATCCCATGAAGTGAGTAAATATGCCCAGAGGAGGTGAATGTTAACTCACCCTGCTAACTAACATCCACATCTCATTCACAGCCAGCTTAGATATTGCTGCACAACCCTATGCTAGGCTGTGCAGATGTTCCCCTGATCTTCTCCAAGGCTCCTGTTGCAGCTCCTGGGGTTTATTACGGCAGAGACAGCAGGAACCTGCCGCCATTGAACCTCACCAGGTACCAGTGCCTCTGTATTGAATTGTAACTGCGGTAACCCACTTTTTGCCACCTTAGTTCCTAATGAAGGCTGGTTTGTGTCATCGGGGGCGGGAGGGGGTGTGTGTGCCTGCCTTCCTGCAACCAGTGAATACTCTGACTGCTTTGAGTGAGCTACAGCAGAGCCTGCCACCACAGCCACCACCTGCAGCCAACATGGCGACCCCGCTCCCCTCAGCCGGCCACTGCGCCGTCCAGCCCAGCCGCTGGGGAGCAGTCACCCTTGACCAATCCCAGCCGCTCATTTCAAACGGACACCAGGGCTACCCAATCCAAATGCGCGCAGCCTGCTGTGACCACCCAATCGGAGTAGGCGCTGCTGCCCGGGAGGCGGCGCAGAGGCGGCAGGGCGGCTCCCTCAGCAGGCGGAGGTGGGGAGGAGGGACCCCCTCTCCTCAGCCCTCGGGGGGTCTGTAGGTCGCCATTCGAGGCTTATGAGCGTTTTTGGCATCTGCTGTGACCACTACTTCCATCTCACCTTTGCTTCCCAGCCTATAGAGGACCTCGGAGGGCAGCAGATCCAACACGGCGGCGATAAACAGCGAGTCACACTGTCGTGATTCATGCGACAGGGTAGTTTTATAACAGATTTTAATTCACTACCATTATTTTTAAAATTAAAACAAAGCTGTCACTGAGTAATCTGACTATTACTCATTGTTGACAGTCTTTGAGAAATCTTTCTCACTTGCTAGACTGAGGAATGTAACAGACTAGCCCGTGCTGAGGGGAGTGCCCACTGTCGCGCTCCTTTGGGGAGAAATAAAAGTAAATTGGGCTCTCGCACCCCTGAGCGGTGGCCTGGCCCCCCCAAGGGCAGGTCTCTGCCCAGTGCCCTCCTGCATTGCTTCAACACAAAAGCGATTTTTAATCACTTGCCTGTCCCACGTTAGTAATTATTCATAACAACTGCTTAGCTGAAATTGGTAGGACAACAAAAGCTGTAGGTGATCACCATATGTGTCTCGAAGCAACATTTGGAAGAAGAGGCATCCTCGTATTGGCTTCAATTGTCTCGTATCCTCCATCAAACTACTGTATGGTCTTTCTTGCTTTTTAGAAAATCTCGTTTTGAAAAAAACCCCACAGCTCAAACACAAGGTCATCCAAGCAGCTGTCTCTTTATACACGTGTTCCCTGGATGCACTGTAGCAAAAGCTATTTTCAGTGAAATATAATTTAATACATTAATGTGGACCCATAAAACAAAAGTCATACATTGTGCAAGCAAAGTTATTTATGGCACTGGAATCTTACTGATTACAGCAATAAATAATACAGTATGTATCACTAGGAAATAATATAAAATCAGTTAATCAACAGGAGCAACGAAGAGAATTGGAACAATTCTGCTATTACTCTAATGCAGTAATTTCGTAACGGCAGCCTTCACAGTTTCACTTTTCAAAGCATTAAGTCTTCACTCATTTGATAATAATCTGGGGAAGATTCCCTGCTGCTGTTTATCATGCGAGCGAAGCTGCCCCTTGCTACCTCCAACCAAGGGGTTTATAATTCTTCAGTAGTCCCACCATGACACCAGCAAGATCTCAGCTTAATCTAGGGCCGCAGTTCAGTCAGTACCAACTGCTCCGATCCCTTTTGCAGTTTACTTAGGCTTAATGCTGGCAGAGTGCGCTGCCCGAACCTGATGACACCACTGTCACAGCATTATGTGGAAAGCAAAATCCACAGCTCTCCCTAACAGGACTGTTCTACATAACACAGGCATAAATCAGGAGAGACAAAACTGCTACTTTAGAAGAAAAAAAAAACAAAACAACACAACAACCCTCTCAGAGTGCTCCCTGGGCAGCTGATTTTTCTCCACTGCAGCTACAGACATTTTCCTACATGGGAGAGGAAAAAGTCTCAATGTACATACTTATATCGTTTCTGGCCCCAGATATAACTGGACCAGGTCCTCTACTTCTTGTCATTTGCATAGGATCCGGGCCATTTTCCCCTAATTTAGGGCTGGATTATGACACTGATGTGCAGGTAGGTTTTGGATTATCAGTATCCTGAAAAAAAAAAAACCCGCAAAACGTTACGCTCAATGTGCTAATTGCTTTCCCAGGATCTGTAATGCGCAGGTGAACAGTTCCCCCTGCTGCACTGAGCTATGCTTCTGTCTCCTCGAACCAACCGCTTCTCCAGCTTAGTCGGCTATCCAGTAGAAGTACTGGTCTGGGAATGTCTTTGCGTTAACTCATGGCAGTCTACTCTAAAGGTACAGCTGCACCTAGGGACAGGTAAGGGGTTAGATAGGCAAGGGGTTAGTTTCCTTGCATTTATTCCCTTCAGTCCTGCAGTGCTAGGCTAAGACCAAACATGATCTAGAAGGTAATAGATAGCACGCTGGCATTCCGCGTATCTTGCCAGGAAACCATCACATTTAAAAATACTCTCCAATGTTTTAGGAATCTGTTCTGTGAATACTAAATTTAGAATTTCTAGAGGCAGCTTTTGTGCTCGCACTGAGAGGTGAACTTAGCAACATGAAGAGATGTGGCTGCAGCTGTTCTTTTCAGGTTCTGCAGTATCTGCCTCAAACTCAAATCAGTTGAGGAGCTCAAATGTGCAGCATTTGAATTTGGAAAATTCCCCCAATTGTTAGGCTCAGAATAACAGGACAACTGTTTTTGTACTGGGTACCGTGTTACTTCAAAATATTCTGTATATCCCCACAGGGAACTGTGCGATTGTGACAAGAGCTCTGGGACTTCAGCCACAAGTGAGCTGTAGGTGTGAAAATCAAGTTTGCTCTCCAGGTATGGCAGTGCTCCAGCCGCTTAGCAGGGCTGCGCCCGTGTGCGCATCCAGTGCTCCCCAGTCATCAGGCAGGCCAGGAGCTCCCCAGCCAGCTTTTGTGCAACATGGTGAAGGGCAATGAGGAAATAAAGGTGCACTGTCCTCATCTCCTGGTATTTTTTATGCTCTTCTAATATTCTACTGACTCTTCTGTTGTTCCTCTCTAGTTTCAATGGCCATCTCTCACTCACGTTCCCTTGTGGAGGCAAAGCACCAAGGAGAATGATGCCTTGGGGTGGGCTCATGCAGTTATTTCTTTTTTAATGTCTGAATATAAACTCAGTGGAGATATTAAGCAGACGTATAAACAATGCCACCCATTTTACACAGATGCGTGCAGTTTTGGCACTCTTGTATTGGAGCAGTTAACATTTGTAGTGATATAAACCATTGTCAAATACAAACAGAGCTCTTTGTTTTCTTTTTCCTCTTTAAACAGTAAGGCTACATAAGGGCTGTTCTAATGACAGTTTTTCTTAGTAAGTCATATTGCTTTTGGTTTTGCTCTGAGGGCCACTGTCATTAGGTGCTCCATGAACAGGATGTGCTTTAGCAACCTGATGAAGCTCCATAGAGTATTAAATGCATTTCTTGCAAGTAACCAACCAATCTGAACTGTTCAGAAAGCAAAACTCTTCATGAACTGGAAGCATATAATCCAAAATATTCACCAATATTTGTTAGTAGAATAATCAGATACTTACCAGTAGTTTCAGAAAACTGACTGTTGCTGTCTCAAGTTCCCCTCCTTTCGACCTTCAGAACTCTCAATGTCAACACCAACCATCACTATTATCAGCATTTTTCTGTTTACCTGTATCATTTGCACCTGCCTGGACCTTCTAATTGGTCTAATTGTTCTCAGCTGGGGACAAAAAAGGTAATAGCTACTAAAACCCCCTTTTGATACCAACCTGCCTGTTCATCTCTCAGAGGTTTTTAGGCATCTTCTCAGATAATTGTGTTCCATTTAAGGAGCATTCCGAGAGGAGTGCTTAGGGCCATTGTGAGACAAATGGGCACCCATGGGAGGATATTAATTTGATTTTCTTCTTTCAAGAAGCTAGAACAGGGAAATGAAAAGGCCCTTCATCCCAAGCTTTGGATTAAGCAGAGGATTCACCCCATTGAGAAGGCCTCACCTTGATCAGATCCTTGTGCTTTCACCATATTCCCTGCCCTTCGGTGTTCCCATGCCGTGCTTCCCGTGGTCCGTGCATTCCCTCGGCTTTAACAGCCAGCTTCCAATATATGGAATGCAGCCACGCTGCTACAGTAAAAACGTGAAGAGAGCACATTTGATCTAAAAAGGTGAAAGTTCTGTTCTCCAAATAAAAGTGCATTGTTTAGAAAAAGCTTTGAGAGCTTCAAGGAGAAAAATAACTGAAATTTTGTTCCTTCTCTCTCCCACTGGGGATTAAGTTTTCTACTCTATAAATTGTCTAAGAATCAGCCAAAATAAAAATGCAGCTATTTCTGTTTGTATAGAACTGAAGATAAGGGGAACGTGTGGAAAGCAGAAGGGGCTGTATACCGCGTTATGAGAGCTACCTAAACTTATAAAAGGAATGTATATTAGTCAAACGTTGTCCATGGAGTAAGGGAAATGGAGTTTGCTGGATGCGCGCTCCCAGGCAGTGTGAGAACGAGTGTGCCTGCTGCACACCGAGCTGTGCTTCCGAGCCCACAAACGCACAAGCAGAAGCGTAATCTTTTACTGTGGTTCGCATGCTGCTTGCAGGTGGGCTGCACTAGCTGCTACGCCATAAGCACATCAAACCTGCGTTGCCACCCAAAGGAACGTCCTTCCTTTTTTCCAGCACCAGATATTTGTTCCTGCTCTGTTTTAACTTGTGGGGCTACAACCATTTCTCTGGCTATCCAGGGAATTAACCTGGGGAACTAATCCTGGTTAAAACTAACCCTTTTTTCCCTTGGTAATTTTAATTAGTTCCATTTGCTCAATCTAGTTTAGTACTAACAAATTACCGGTCTGTATTTGCATGATCAGAATTTATCTTTTGTAACATAAAGTAATGAAAATGCTTCAGTAATTGTGAGGTTTTTTTCAGGGAGTGAAATTTCAAAGGTAGAGAAATGTGACAGATGTTTGACTTCATATCTGATTCTCAGGCTTCATCAGAGCCTACAAACCCTAGAATCCTTCTGAAAAGGCAGAGTAAACTTTGCTTTACTATTAAGCAAATCTAAATGCACATTTACGTGATTAAAGGTTGGCAGTGGAGTCAAAAAGAAAGCTCACTATCACTAGAAAGAATTTGAGAAGGAGACAAAAGCTGGATTCAGAGCTCATGCACACATTTGGAACCCCACTGCCATTGATTAAAAACCATCTCAAAGCTGTTTCTTGGAATCGTAAAGATTCCAAGATTAATGTGATCAGAACAATGTTTACCTGCAACCCAGGATGACAGCAGCGAGAAGCAGTCTGAGACTGATAAAGACTGTGACTGACTCTCGTCAGGAAATGTCTCCCACAATTAAGAATGCACATGTTATGCCTGGTTCATAATTTTTGAGGATTGTTTTAATGCATAGGTATATGCTTTTCCTCCAATTATTTCTTTCTTCCTTTTCTTATCAATATATTTTGCTGTAGCAATCTGAAATTCTTATTTTTATCTTTTAAAAACAGCCTTAGAGAGGCATGCTGGATTCTGAGTGAAACTGATAAAACCACAGAAATTCAGAGATAATGGTAAAATTTGCCTTATGTATTTTTATTCTTCTTCCTCTGCCAAGTTTGAAATGCAAATTGTGGGAACCTGCACAGTGTTGCACTTGAAGATAAACAAATGCAGTTTCAAGTAAAAAAATCTCTTAAGAGACAAAACACGCTACAAGGATTCCCGAGCTCAGTCCACGCCTCTTGAGCTCTGAAATGCCGCAGAAGGCACGGCTCTTACTTGTTGTCCAGAATGTGACAAGTCAGAACAATCTATGCAGCAAATTAATGCACATACTCACTATGTGACATTTATCTAAAGTGCCCGCTTGCTTACTGGCACTTTCTCTCCCTTATTATTTTCTATACTCAGATTTAATAAAATTCCCAATGTTTTTGATATTATGCATCTCATTTTATTTCAGCCACCAATCTAGGAATTTCTGATAGCAATTTTTTTCTCAAGATTCCATATGCCAAAGGGTTAAAGGTGAAATGAAAGCCATCACCTTGCTTTTCAAACCCCAGCCGCTGCTTTATGAGAGGCAAGAGGGATTGCCTGGCTTGCCTGGGTCTCCCTCTTTCGGCAGACTGTTGAGAGAGGTTGAAACCTTTCTCATTCCAAAACTTGGAAGAGTTTCTTCAGAGGAACAATTCATTTTTTTTTATCTGTTGCTCAGTTCTCTGAACAATTTGCTGAATTCAAGTGTAAAGGAGAGGGGAAAGTTCAGGAAATCTCTGAGGACAATGCCTGCCGCAACAGGTAGGGCTCACCTTGCAGAGTCAGGACTGCAAAGTGGAGATCATTTTGTGCCTCTTCTGGCACATTCATGTCCTAAGACTGTGATGTCTTGAGCACAGCCAAGGATCATGTGGAAGTTGTGGCCTCACCAAGCCTGCTCTGGCAATCCCTCTGTTACAGAGGTACTGCCCTCACCAGGGAAACACGCTGAGGATTTGCATGGCTCCATGCATCTTCTCTCTGCTCAGACATCACGGGCTCTGTCAGAGCCTCAAGCACAGTTTAAGCTTTTCTGTACAATGAAAGTCCCTGATATTGCCTGTGCTTCCCTCTCTGGTATCATCTGAAGTTTGCAGCAAGCTGCCCAGAAAGCTGCTCAGTTGGCCAGAAAGCTGGTCGTGAACTGGAGAGCATAACCCAGATCTTTTCGGAGCCGCATGCCTGCGCTGCGCTCAGGAGGGGGGACTGCAGCGTAGGCAGAGACAGCAACAAAGCTCGGGCAGCAAAAGCTTGTCCTGGTGCTTGGTGGGTGAAGTCCGTGCTGCCTGTCACTTTGCTGCTGGCAGCAGGTGAGAGAGGTAACTGTGAGTGCAGATACCTCCTGTATTTGCATTTCAGAGGATGGGCATACACGGCAGCTTGGTGCCTTTGAGAGCTATTATATATCTGTCCTGGTTTCCGCTGGGAAAAAGTGACTTTTCTTTCCAGTGACTGCTGTGACAGGGATGTCAATAATGCGTATTGTTTTAGTTGTTGCTAGGCGATGTTTATACTTTTCAAGGACTCTTTTTCAGCTTCCCATAGAAGCTGAGCAGGAGCACAGACAGAACAATGAGCCAGGCCAATGGAATATCCCATACCATAGACCTCATGCTCGTACAGAAATGGGGGCCAGCCACGGGGGGATCACTGCTCGGGAAGGTACCAATTCACTGGGGGCTGGAGTGACTTGTGTCATTATTATTGTTATTTTCATTTTCTGTTATTGTTCTATTAAACTGTCCTTATCTCAGTCCTTGAGTTTTTTCTTTCCCTTTCCCCTTTTTTTCTCCCTCTTCTCCCTGCCCTTCTGGGGGGAAAGGGGAGAGCTGCGCGAGCGGCTGCGTGGTCCCGAAAAAAAAAGGTCACCCCAGCCAATATCATAAGCTGAAATAATTATGAAGTTGGCTTTTACATACAGAGCTGCCTGTGAATACTCTGTATGTTAGTGGGTGACGTGCAAAGCGGAGTCTTTGGTTTAGGTATTGCTGCGATATAGGGCAAAAGGTCAACAATCTTGACGATGTGCTTTAACCTTGCTTTGTCTTCTTTCTCTCAGGTGGTTGTATCGCCCTGAGGGCCCTCTTGTCTGGGTGGGGTTTTTGCAAGTAGACAGGCTGTAAGTGTGTGTTTGCATTTTCAGAATGTTAATAGAATAGGTCAGGGACAATTGGTTTCATTAGATTGCTGTGCCTGAACAGCTATTGATGCCTGTTGGACTTGCTTTCTTTTTTTATGTGTTATATTTAGCTGTGACCTTGAATTTTGTTTTCTTTTGTTCATTTGTTCCAGAAAAGGGTTTTTTTCTCTCTCTCCCTGTCTTGACAACGACTAGAAATGGATTTTTTTCTTTCAGACTCATACATGAGCATAGCACATCTCCTAACACAACGTTACCAGCGTATGTCGCTGGGCTGTCCAGGGGAGAACGCTATCCTCTTTCTCAGACTGGCTACCTAATATTCACCTTTTCCCTTAGAGGGACTGGTCCTTGAACACAGTTTTGTGTTAAACAGGTTTGCTCTAAAAAGCCACAACGGAAGAGTTCCCTTTTCCTTTACTGACTTTCCTTTATATTTTGCATTCTTTTTGTTGAGGACTCGGTAAGTGCAGCCGGAAGACAGATGTGTAGAGTCCCAGGCTCAGCCGTGAGACTGGCTCCACATCTGCACAGTAACGTCGTCAAACACAAGTCTGCCGAGGACTGGAAAGAGACTATTTCCAGTAGCGCGTGGTGGGCAGCAGCGGCCGTCACTGCGCCATTGTTCCACCTGCCAGGAGGCTCAAATGCTTCTTAACACAGTAGCGGCATCCTTGGACAGCAGCTATAACATAGCAGATGTTTTCTCACTGTCCAGGTTTGCTACTCAGATTTGCCCTGAAAGGTGACTTCTTCTGGAAGGCACTCCAAGGTCGGCATCCGCTGAGGTCCTACCAGGCTGAGCAGGCTGCGAGGGTCTTCTGCTCCCACCTGCTGTGTTTTGGGCCAGACTTTAGACGTTCAGTCTCCAAACCCAGGAGAGCTCAGAGACCGTGGCCGGGACCCGGCGCGCTTGCTGCTCTGCATCCCAGCTCCCCCCTGGGCAGGGAGCAGTTTTCACCCTCCGCTCCCGGCCCACCTTCCCCGCCGAGCTCCCCAGCCACCGTTCTGGCACCGCAGAGAGAGACGGTTCCCAAAGCTCCACGCTGCCTTCCTGACCCAGGGGCACAAATCGACTCCGCGTATTTTCTTGATTGAATAAACGCCAGAATTTTTTACTTGAGTGAATGGGCTTAGTGTTTGCATCAATGATTATGATGGTCTATAAAATTAACTTCCAGTATTTTATTTCCACTAATGTAAATAAGAAATGATGTAAGACATCCCAGAAGAGACAGTGAGAGCTCAGCTATAATCTGCCTGCCCAGTCTGCTTGGGAAAACGCAGAGCAGACCCCAGCTGTGACGGTGTACGGCAGTGGTTGTCCTCCTTTGCTCCATGGAGAAGAGAGCGTGTGAACCTGTTGCTCCTCCTTCTTCAGCAGCGTGGCGGCTCATACAGTCTGTGACCTGAACAAGCACATGCGGGTACTGGGAACAACCTGACTGGGGAGCCCAAAGCTCCATACAGGTTACATTTCCCCGCTAATTTTTATGCTGTCTGGCGGTCGGTCAGCGGTAGCTCAGGAACCTCTGCCCTGCCTTGCTGTGTACAGTGAAACACACCCTGAAAATGCTAATAAAAATCGCTATCATAGCATGTGTATAACTATGTACAGTAATAGCCTTTATTTCTTGATGTTCTAAAGTTTGAAGTTTTGATAATCAGCTATGTACTCCAGAGGAAACCTCAGTAATTTCCATCAGCTGATTGCAGAGCTTTTTTGTCACTGAATTTCTTCTTTACCTTCACGACTCTTACACCTTTTTTACTTGTTGATAGACTAAGCCTGCTATGACCATATACATAAACACGAAGGCTACAGTACGATTCTTAGTCTTCTCTCCCGTCCCAGCACAGTGGAATAGGTACTGGGGACCTGCTCCGAAATGCCTGCCAGTCCCAGGACGTCGGTCACCGTCCGAACTGAAGCGGGGAACCTCCTTTGCTGCGGGGGTTCAAACACCCAGCCAGAGGCGCGGATGCCTTGCGGTCTGCAGAGATCCGACCGAAGCAAGCGCGGGTGGAGGCTGATCAAACCGCTCGCCCCGGGGCAGAGGGAGCAGCCCAGGCTGCAGGAGCCGGGGTGCTGGGGAGCGCCCTCCCGTCCCGCTCGACAGTCAGCCCCCGAGCACCGCGGGTCCAGCCTGCGGCCACCGCTGCTTTGCTCGCAGGGGAAAGCGTTTAACCTGCTGCCGCCAGGGAAGTGCGTGTAACGTCAGGCTAAATGAAATGACGGGCTTTGAACAAAAATTTACCCCTGACTTCTCATCCCGGATTCTGTTTCAAAAGGGTGATGACATAAAGGTCAAAAGATGCAGCTCTTCTTTCCGGCAGACTTCTGTTTGCCTTTAGAGATGTAATAGTTCAACCTTTAAGCTTTCCCCACACCTATATGATTCCATCGCCTTTTACAATGTGCATACGCTTGTGTTCAATAAAAGCAAATCCGATTTCTCTTAGTCAGCCTAAAAGGTACTGCTATTTAGAAATATTTAACAAGAAAGGAATCATAAAATATTGAATATATCACACAAAAGCTGCGTGTAGGACTCCAATCACTCTGAAATATACTTAGTTTTTTTCTCTCGACCAGAAGCTCATAGTAAGCAATAAGAACATAAAAGGAGCAGCAATAGATAACACAGAGCTGAAAAATTGTTTCTCTGAGTATTACAAGAATGTACTTATGATAAATGATCCTTCCCTAGTATCGTCTGCCCGGGAAAAATGGTACCAAAGGCAGTGAAGTTACATCTAAGATTTTTCTTATCCAGACCTTTTCTATAAACCAGAGCTCCATGAAGACACCACCAGTCATGTTTCTCTGCATACTGTTTAACCGGCAAGATACCGATACTTTGGTGGTGCCTGCTAATTAAGATTCTTCAGTAAAAAAGCATAATGGAAATGTAGTGCCGATAGCTGTTGTTGCTACGCTAAGGTGAGGTGAGGAGCTGCAGCGGTGCCCTCCTTCAGCCCCTCTGCTGGCTCCAGGCAGCGCGTTGGTCACGGGCACCAAAGTACAACAGGAGAGAAGTGGGGTGTTCCGCACGAGGATGACAGTCGCACGTCTCCAGAGCGAGCAGCGCGGCTGTGCCTGCCCAGGGACCTCCTGCCATCCGTTAAAGCCAGCAGTGCGCCATCAGCCCCGTCAGCATCCCTCGGAGCAGGCTGGAGAGCGCGGTGCGCTCACTCCCTCCCCGTCAGCGAGGGCTCACAGCTCAGAACTAGCTACAGGTATGTTTGTTTGGGTTTTTTCCTGAGTGTCTTTGACTCAGTGACAACTGAAGAGAGCTGGAGGCAGACCCCGGTGAAGAATTCCTGCAGCCCCGTGGCACCCGATTATCTGACACCGATGAATCTGCAAAAAGCATCATTTGTCTCCCATCACCATAGCAACCATTAAGTTTGCTTCATGTGCACTCGCCTGTGTGTGTGTGTGTGTCTGTGTGTTTGGGCCCCGTGTTTCCATGGCGAGACTGCCGTGCGGAAGCGGCCGGACGGAGGGTTTCGGAGCATCACGGTGCTGTCAGGCTCATGAGAGCTCTTCAGATCTCTGGCATCGTCTCACCCGAAACTGAGCTGCCATCGTCTGACATTTTACTAATCTTGGGGGCGCGGTCCAAAAGATATGGAGCAGAGATCAGCAGAAAGTTGAGTTTCTCCTTCTGTACGAACACAAGTCCAGGAGAAAAAAAACCAAAACAAATGCATAAATCTCAGGATAAAGAAAAAATAATTCTAAAAAGATCAGATCGTGCTTCCTCCTTCTTTCTTTCCTTTTCTTACTCCATAAATCATTTTATTTATGTAATGGAGAACAATAAAGCAAGCCAGATTTAGAAAACATTTTTTCCTGTCAAAGAGCAGAATGATTGATGCTGTGCAAAAACTGTATCTAAGTAAAAAAAAAAGCTTTCAGGGATGATTTACTGAAATCCACTGAAAGATTGGATTTGGATGCTGAAAAAAACCCCAACTATTCAGACTAAATTTATTAATTAAATATTTGGGAATGGCCTTGACTAGTTAGAACTGAACAGTAGAAAAAAAAAATAGCGTAAGATTGTCTTCAATTTAGACCCGCTCTCCATATTATAAATAGAAATGATTTAAGAATAACAATGTAGCCCAAATATCTCAAGACAGAACAGAAGCCTTCAACTTAAACAGTGGAACTCTTATCAGGCTGCCTCGCCATTTGTATGACAATGTATTAGCACGGCGCCAGAATAATAATTCTTTGCTGATTGTAAGCAAACCATTTCTCTAAGTCTTGTGTTCCATTCTCTTTTTAAGATAAAGCCCTGGTGAAGTGCCGTACAATGAACATGTATTGCATGAAGCGTCTAATAAAATTTGGATTTATACAGTGCCTTTCGTGGCCGGGTTGTCCCCAAGTGCATTGCTTTAATGCAGTGAGTCCGAAAGCGGTGGTGCTGTGAGCGTGTAGGCACACGTCAGCTGTCATTACGGACCGGCGACGCTCACGCCCAGGATCGAGTGGTTTTTTAAAAATGAAAATGAATAAATAAGCGTCAGCTTTGGAGCTGGCACTGGGAAGGGGCCTGGGAGTTGATTTCTCCATATAAAGAATCAATTCTGCAGACAGTTACACCCCCGAGTCAGTTACCCGTGTAGGCAAGAACAGGCAGCGTTAGACCCGGGGCTGGCACATCCCCTCTGCTGAAGGACAGAGTCAGGTCTGAGCCCGCGGCCGCTGAGGGACTGAAACCGAAATCTGAGCTTTCCCTTGAAATGATTTGTTCAACTCCCTTCACGTCAGCTTTTGCCGTACCAGTTCAGTGTCCTCCTGCAGAACCGGGACTGCCGCCGTCTGACCCTGAGCTTAAGGTCTCCTTCCGTCGGGGGGTGAGCGATGGAACGGGGGTGGGTAGCAGCGGTCAGCTATGTAACGAGGGACAAACCCGTGAAGCCCTCCGGCGGGCGAGGGCTGTCCCCTCCCTCAGCCGGGCAAAGGGGAGAGGCAGTTCTGCCTTTCCTGAGAGCTGGGAGGAACGCGTACTGAGCTGAGATATTGCACCGACTCCCAGACTGGTGGGGGGGGGAAGGGCCCTCTGGAGCTCCCCCATCCCACGGGAGACTCCCCCACCTCTCTGGGCAGCCTGTGCCACTGCTCTGCCGCCCTCACAGCAGAGAAGGCCCTCCTCAGGTGGAGATGGAACTGCCTGTGGGCACATTTGTGCCCGGTCCCTCTTGTCCTGTCACTGGGCACCACTGGAACCAGACTGTTCCCATCCCCCGGCACCCTCCCTTGAAGGACTGATCAGCGTTGATGAGATCCCCCTCAGTCTTCTCTTCTCCAGACTGAACAGCCCCACGTCCCTCAGCCTTTCCTCAGCAGAGAGACGCTCCAGGCCCCTCCTCATCTCCGTAGCCTTCTGCTGGACCCTCTCCAGCAGTTCCCTGTCCTTCTTGCCCCGGGGAGCCCCGAACTGGACACAGTGCTCCAGATGTGGCCTCCCCAGGGCAGAGCAGAGGGGGAGGATGCCCTCCCTCCACCTGCTGGCCACCCTCTGCTTGATGCCCCCCAGGATGCCATTGGCCTTCTTGGCCACCAGGGCACATTGCTGGCTCATGGGCATCCTGTTGTCCCCCAGGACTCCCAGGTCCCTTTCCACAGAGCTGCTCTCCAGCAGGGCACCCCCAACCTGTACTGGTGCAGGGGGTTATTCCTCCCCAGATGCAGTACCCTACACTTACCCTTGTTGAACTTCATAAGGTTTCTCTCTGCCCAACTCTCCAGCCTGTCCAGGTCACGCTGTAAGGCAGCACAGCCTTCTGGCGTGTCAGCCACTCCTCCCAGTTTTGTGTCATCAGCAAACTCGCTGATGGTACACTCCATCCCTTCATCCAGATCATTGATGAATACATTGAACATTTGCCTTGGCCAGTTGTAGCAGAGATGGGGAACGCCCGCCTTCCCGCTTTGCTGTGAGTATTTCGGGAGCTGCCTAGCCAGAAGTGTTTTCTCTTCTTCTTGCTCAGATTGAAGCCTTGGCAACACACAAACACTGCATTTATTCAGAGCCTTTTCCATAGATCTTGCCTAGTCGAAAATATGTTTCATAGATTAAAACATAAACTAATTCAAAGTTGCCAGCTCTCTGTTTGTTGTGACCCAAATCATTCCGCGATGCTCCTACTGCTGAAGATCACACAGACCAGCACGCTTCCAGCAGGAACAATGCGAGCACGCCTGTTCCGCATGTCGCTGCACGCTTTTTTGCATTAAACCCATCCCTCCGTGCTTTGAACCGTCTGTCTGTGATCTTCGCACGTTCTTTGAGCCCAGCCTCGGCGGCGGTGGCTCCATCGTGCCGCACACAGCACATGGCAGAATGATTTCAGAAAGCTCCGGGTGAGTTGCAGGGTGGTGAAGTAAAATATTGTAAACATGTTTTTCCGTTTTTCTCTGTTGTAAATCATCACATTGGATTATGTTTCTGTTTTGAGAAAATCCTGTTCTTCGAGATATTCGACTGCGCCTCATGCTAGTGAGGAGGAAAGCACGAGATGCGATCAGATGCAGTGCTGTTGGTGAGGAGCACCAGAACGTGCTCACAGAACTCAGGGAGCAAAAAAATGGTGGATAAGCTTTGGTGTAGATAAACGTAAGGTAAGGGGTATAAAGAGGAAAACTCTGGACACAGTAACAGGACGGTGCTGAGCTCAGAGCCGGCGCTTACCATTAGGAACGAACCCTTATGGACATCTCTGCAGTTCTCTGAAATCACTGCTTGGCAATACCAGACAAAAAAAAAAAAAAAAGCCGAAAAATTGTTGAAGGTCATCAGAGCGGCTGTGGCGAACGAGGCAAACACGCCCTTCGCCACCACGGACCACCTTGGTGCGCCCACCTCTCCCGCCCCACGCGCAGTGCTGGGCTGCGCTCCCGGGGCTACAGTGGGCCTCGGGAAGGCGCAAAGAAGGGCAGCAGAAACCACCAGCAGCGAAGAGCGGCCGCCCGAGGAGGGCAGTGACCGGCTGGGGCTCAGTCTGCCGCCGGAGGAGGCGGGAGGAGGACGGAGCTGAGGTTTGCAAACACCCGCAGACAGGGAATAACCTGAACGTGGAGCTGCTGTTCTCGCACACACGATGAGGACACGGAAGCAGGCAGTGGGATGGCGAGGAGGAGGAGCATGGTTTGAAATAGGTAAAAGAACATTCCATCCCACCATCAGTGGGCTCTGAAAGGATCAGACAAATTCCTGAACAGCAGGTCAGTGGCTACTAATCAGATTAGGAAGGGATTTAACTTTGAACATCCCTAATACAACTCTTCTATATGCCGGGGGAGTACAGGGCAAACGGGCAGCAAAAATTGGTTAAGACTCAGGTGTTCTTCTTGAAGAGCATTGCCCAGTGCCACTGGAAAAGACAACATACTTGGCCAGACAGACCATTGCTCTGACCCAGTATGATGTTTCTAACAGTGTCACCTTCTTACGTGATTGCTCAAGGATTGGCTGATCGCAAATTTTAACTGTGGGTCCATCCTGCCCAACTTCAGACACTGCTCTTAGGTAAGGACGAATCGCCTGCCATGAGCACCGCTTTCTCTCCACTGGCTCCAGTGCTAGTGTAGACTAGACAGCCAGCTTTCACATGGCTAAAGTTAAATGAGATAAATCCTTCTAATTACACTGGTTCCGGTGCATCTGAACCCACGAGTCAGTCCCATCAGATCATTAGATTAGTTCTCAAATTGTCCCATACTTTTCCCAGCCATATACCTGCACCTCTTTCCATCACCCAACACGTTAAATCTCCTGTGCCGGGTTGTCGGTGTCTCTCCCATCAGCTGAGCTCACTTGCAGGGGTGAGGGCAGACAGCTCCATGCCTTACTGCCCACAGCCCACCGCCATCAACTGGGACGTCATCCTTGCAGCTCTGCCTTTCGCGTTTCACAGCATCCCAGACTGGTGGGGTTGGCAGGGCCCTCTGGAGCTCCCCCATCCCCCCCCCCCGCCAGAGCAGGGTCACCTCCAGCAGTGGCACAGGACGGCGTCCAGGCGGGTTTGGGATGGCTCCAGAGGGGGAGACTCCCCCACCTCTCTGGGCAGCCTGTGCCACTGCTCTGCCGCCCTCACAGCAGAGAAGGCCCTCCTCAGGTGGAGATGGAACTGCCTGTGGGCACCTTTGTGCCCGTTACCTCTTGTCCTGTCACTGGGCACCGCTGGAACCAGACTGTTCCCATCCCCCCGGCACCCTCCCTTGAAGGACTGATCAGCATCGATGAGATCCCCCTCAGTCTTCTCTTCTCCAGACTGAACAGCCCCACGTCCCTCAGCCTCTCCTCAGCAGAGAGACGCTCCAGTCCCCTCAGCATCTCCGTAGCCCTCTGCTGGACCCTCTCCAGCAGTTCCCTGTCCTTCTTGACCCGGGGAGCCCAAAACTGGACACAACTTCACCCGAGCTAACCTGTAAATTGCCAGGAGGCTTAAATTATTCACAGAAAGCTCCACACCTTGACGAGAGGAATTTTAGATATCTGCAAACTCAGAAAGTTTGAAAAGTTACTCTTGGTCATTGGTTGGGTAAAAAGGGATGGGACGGTAGGAGCACTGCACTGCAGAATTTCAAATCAATTATTGACTTAAAGCTTTGGGTAAGGTGTATACTGTCCTCTCCGGGCTGCAAAAGGGAGTCTGACATGTTCCACACAGCAAGGGAAGAGAAGGATTTCCAGTTGTTCCCCATTTGGCATAGAAGGTCACAACATGAGTACAATTACAAGCTGCTGTTCTAAAGCATTCTCTGCAGTGGAACATGATAACCTTATTAGAAAATTCCGGTAGTCTCCTATTAAAAGGTGAAATAAAGGAGGGTGTTCACTGTTAAATGCCATGTATTTTTAAGGTCTTTATTGATTTTTTGCAGGAGTTTCTAAAAGCTATAGGAACTATAGCTTATATTCCCTTAAAGGGAGTGAGGCACTTACTGGCATCACCAAAACTAATTTTCTGAGTGTCCATAACTCCTTGTGTTCACTTGATATAATTCAGAGAGTTCTGTCGGAGGGAAGGGGAAGGTGGAGAGGAACAGCTGAAGCTGATATGGGGCTGAATGCAGATTATTACTTCGCATTTCTATATGCAAAATGCACACTGTAAACTGCTTCTAATGACAGCTAATGAACCAGGTTGAGAGAGGTAATGCAAACAGTAAACAATGTTGTTACAGCAATTTATAAATACCTTTTATTAAACATTAAAAGCAGCTGTTCAATGGTAACATTATTATGAAGCGAGTTGGATGACGAATTCAGAGCTTAGTTTGTTCGTGGCTAAGTAGGTGTCTGCTGAGGATCTTCCCGGGCGTTCCAGAAAGCACAGGAGCGCGGATTTTCTCCAGAAAAACACTTTTCTCATCCTACATTGGCATCCTACATCCTAGATGAGAATCACAGAGTCACTGGGTTGGAAGGGACCTTTAAAGATCATTGAGTCCAACCCTCCTGAAGTTCCGTTCCAACACACGGAAAAACTTCTTTACAGTTGGGGTGACAGAGCAGTGGCACAGGCTGCCCAGGGAGGGGGTGGAGTCCCCTTCTCTGGAGATGTTCAAGACCCGCCTGGATGCAGTCCTGAGGGATGTGCTCTGGGCAGTCCTGCTTTAGCAGGGGAGTGGGGCTGGGTGAGCTCTAGAGGTCCCTTCACACTCTGAAGATTCTGTGTTTCTGTGATTTTTCATGGGAGCATCTTCTCCTGTTCATCCTGGACAACCATAAATATCAAAATTCAAATTCCATCATAATCTCCGCTCCGTGCGGTTCTACCAAATACGGCTCAGACTGCACGACGCAAATCCAAAACTGCAGGGCGGTAACTTTGCGTTCTCCCTAGCACGGCGGCGTGAGGAACCGGCAGAGCTGGAAGCGGCTGCCTTGAGGGCAAGCGAGGGAGCGGAGCTGCTGGGGCTCCAGCGCGAGCACCGCCTGAGCACTGATGGTCCTCTCCCGCCGCCGTGGCACGGAGCTGCATACCTGCGCCGTGCGGGCCCGCGGG
>NW_009648149.1:1164742-1178980 GCF_000708025.1 Charadrius vociferus
CGGGGGGGTCCCTGCCGTGGGTCCTGGCCGGGCTGCAGCTCCAGCGCTGCCCGTCGGCGGTGCTGCACCTCCAGACCCCCTTTGGCACCCCGCTCGCTTTGGGCTGCAAGATTATTTTTTTTTTCCACCTTAGCGTGTGTTTCAGAAAAGGATTATAGTGCTGTTTTCCCCCAAGATTTATACACAATCTCTGTCTCTCCTAGGTAAAAAGAAGTGGCTTCACTTTACCTATATTAGTCTGAAGCGCTGCCCGTCGGCGGTGCTGCACCTCCAGACCCCCTTTGGCACCCCGCTCGCTTTGGGCTGCAAGATTATTTTTTTTTTCCACCTTAGCGTGTGTTTCAGAAAAGGATTATAGTGCTGTTTTCCCCCAAGATTTATACACAATCTCTGTCTCTCCTAGGTAAAAAGAAGTGGCTTCACTTTACCTATATTAGTCTGATGTGGATATTAATCTCTGGAAGTATCCGCAGAGAGTCTATCACCTCCAGGTATCTACCCGTAATATACAGAGCACTGAATCATAAGCGGCTAAAATCAAAACACGGCGAAAATAATCCTTTTTTCCCTTCTCATTCACTCCTTTTCTCCCCAAGCTCTGAACTTTGTAAGGCGTTATGTGTCATGCCTTTGAGGAGGACTGTTTTTGTTTCTTCTACGTCTCCAACTTTCAGATTTGTATCCTCTGACCTCTGTGAGAATGAAGCTTAAAATATAAAGGTTTCTTAAAGGGAGAATTTATATTTTTTTTTAACGAAGACCCAAAGAATAATATCTACAGTTTCTTGGGGATAAATGACCTTCAACTTAAATAATTTGCCAGGCTGTGTTTGAAGAACATGCTAACATTTTCCAGAAGAATTTTCTTATGGATAACCGCCACCCCAAGCAGAAGTCTTTGGATTTCGGTGGAACACATCCATATTTCATTGCCACAGATGCCCAGGCAGCTGCGTAGAAATCCATCAGTGGTTGAAGCTGTTGAAACATAACTGACAATCAGTCTGCTGGGAAAATAAAATAAAAAGAGCTAATCCTGGAATAAAGGATATGCAGATGACTTTCATTTTAATGGAAAAATACAGCTCAAATGAAACAACAAGAATATAATACATAGCAAAGAAAATTAATAAACGTTCTGAGACATCTTTTCGGGAGTCCAAAGGAGTGGATTTAGTCTAGGAAATGGATTTATGAGTGACTACTTACTCTTCAGAGATGTTTTATCTGGTGAGATGAGAAGTTCTCTCTCAGCATGATGGGACAGAAGGATTCACTGTCCAGCAGTCACCCGGACCGGCCACTGGTGTTGCCTTGGCCTGACGGGATAACTCCCAAACTTCCCCTCTTCAGCTGCAATGATACCCACGAGTACCCAAATGGAAAGAGAGATTGGATTTAAAACCGGGTGTAAGTCCCAAAGATCCAAGTGGGAGTAATCTGTTCGTGTATAAATTGATCACCGATTGGGAATTTTCACGTTGGAGGTTTGTTCATCGTCATTCTGACTTGACTCACCTAAAGCGGTCTGAGCGGGGATAGCGGCCACTCAGGTCTCCCCAACGGGACTCTGGGCGTCTCTCTTGGACAGAGAGAGAATCACGGGAGGGGTGGGGTGGGCAGGGACCTCTGGAGACCCCCTGCTCCAGCCCCTGCTCCAGCGGGGTCAGGTGGAGCCATCTGCCCAGTGCTGCCTCCGTCGGCTCCAGTGCCTCCAGCGATGGAGACCCCACGGTGGACTCGGGCGACCCCTTCCACTCTCTGGTTACCCTCACAGTAGAAGTCTTTTTCCTTTATGTTTAAGTCTCACATTTAAGCCACACACAGAGCGCCATACAACAGACTAATGCCTCACATGATGAAAAATACAGATTTTCTTCATGTTTTTCTCATTCCTATATTTGAACAACCTTGGTTTATGATAAATTTCAATGCGTCATTTAAAAATAGATTCATTGTTTGTTTGAACACCTTTCAACACATCCTGGGACTTTTTTAATTAATTGCTAAAACTTTCCCTGTACAATGGAAATTTACTGGTATTTGAAGCTCACCCATAATACAGTCAACATACAGCAGATTGTTGCAAGCAGCTTACAGAGAGAAAATGGCCCTTCTGCTCTTGTATTTGAGGTAGGACTGAGAATAATAAACTTGCCAAGTTTCAAAAAACTCAGGGGACCAGGCTGGGAAGGTGGCAGGACGGTTCTCGTTATGTGCATTCGCACGCGCGCACGCCCACATGCGCACCACTAAAACTCCCACTACGCAGTCTTTTCCAGACAAACAGTTCATAAACCCGACCATTCGTTTATCAACTTTCACCCTTTCAGTTATGCTTAGCATCT
Source organism: Charadrius vociferus (assembly GCF_000708025.1). Taxonomy (NCBI): domain Eukaryota; kingdom Metazoa; phylum Chordata; class Aves; order Charadriiformes; family Charadriidae; genus Charadrius; species Charadrius vociferus. Next base: position 1,167,091 of record NW_009648149.1, read on the forward strand.
TCTGGAAACGACATTTATTTTCATTTTTTTATGAATTTCTAGGCAATATAATGTTTCCCAAAGTTAACACCAGCAGCGGCAACTGCAAATGCTGATGCACAGTCAAAGTTCAACGCATCTGATTTTAGCACGTTGGACGTATTTTCCTCTTCTCCATCATGATTGAGCCCATCACCACCATCTTGACCATAATCAAGTAGCTAATGGATTAGCAACGCGGGAACAGCCAATTACGGGAACATCAATATTTCCACGCTTTGAAACATCAGAGGTCACAGAGAAAACACAGAGAAAGATCCGCGCTTCTAAATCAGGGCTTTGATTGTTATCTCATTTGAAAGAGTAATTAATTATCAGTATGCATCAGTATACATAATAGTAGTTAATTATGGTGTACATATCTGTAAAACTTCTGTTCTATCAAAGCAGTTCCCTTTAACCACACCGCACTTTGCGATTGCAATCAAGTGATCTTTATGAACAATTGTAGATGATACTTGGGTACATATTTATTGCTTCTACAACAGCTACTGTATAATTTTCTGTATTTTCTTCTTAGTAAGATAAATATTTCTGGGAGTTCTGCTCTAGCCGTACGAGAATTCTTTCCGAGACCCACTCCATTTGCGTGATGTCTTACATCTGACAGCCCACCACGAGTAACAGAAATTTCTCCTGCATAAACAACAGTAAGCCCATGGCAATTATTGCTGTCTTTAGTGATACACACCAGATCACTTCCTCAAACGTGCCAGAAAAACAAAGCTTTTTGTGGGGGATAAGAGGGACATATTTTCGTACTGATGAAAAGTGACTGTCATACGATAGGAATGTAAGTCAGCCTGCAAAAAAGTACCTAAATAATAGGTGAGCTTAACCATAAATCATGACTGTGCTCTTTGCCCACGTTATACTCCAGGTATAATACCACGACACCCCAGGTCTACCCCACAAAACCCAACCCGGGATAAAATAAGTTTACAGAGCAAAATATAAAAAATAAAATTCACGCAGCAAAAAAGGCTGAGTATGTAGGATATTTCTAGCTGAAAATATTTTACTTAGAGTGGAGTTATTCTGAAAATAACTCTCTGTTGAAACTTGTATTTGCATTTCAATGGCATTGAAGTAATTTGTGTATAAAGCTTGTAGAAAAATCTGTGACAATTTGACTTTTAAAGTGCCGGCTATTGTTGTTTGAGATCAAGTGTACAGGGTTTGATCTCAAGAAGCAGATGGATTGGGCAAATACAACAGCTTTTATCAGAGACAGGTCAGGGTCGGGTCTGAAGTTCCTCCCAAACGTGAATGGTCAAAGTGACTACTGGGGCCGGTGCTGTTCAACATCTTTGTTGGTGACATGGACAGGGGGATGGAGTGCACCCTCAGCAAGTTTGCTGATAACACCAAGCTGTGTGGAGTGGTCAACACACTGGAGGGGAGGGATGCCATCCAGAGGGACCCGGACAGGCTGGAGAGGTGGGCCCAAGCCGACCTCATGAAGTTCAAGCAGGCCAAGTGCAGGGTCCTACATCTGGGTCGGGGCAATCCCAAGCACAACTGCAGGCTGGGCGGGGAATGGCTGGAGAGCAGCCCTGAGGAGAAGGCCCTGGGGGTGCTGATTGGTGAGAAGCTCAACATGAGCCGGCAATGTGCCATCGCAGTCCAGAAGGCCAACCATATCCTGGGCTGCATCAGAAGAAGTGTGGCCAGCAGGGCGAGGGGGGATTGTGCCCCTTTACTCTGTTGAGACCACACCTGGAGTACTGCGTCCAGCTCTGGAGTCCCCAACACAGGAAAGACATGGACCTGTCAGAGTGGGGCCAGAGGAGAGCCACGAAGATGCTGGGAGGGCTGGAGCCCCTCTGCTGGGAGGACAGGCTGGGAGAGTTGGGGGGTTCAGCCTGGAGAAGAGAAGGCCAAAAAGGGGAGACCTCAGAGCCCCTTCCAGTGCCTAAAGGGGCTCCAGGAGAGCTGGGGAGGGACTCTGGGTCAGGGAGGGGAGCCATGGGACGAGGGGGAATGGTTTTCCACTGAAAGAGGGGAGATTGAGATGAGATACTAGGAGGGAATTCTTTGCCCCAAGAAGCCGTGGCTGCCCCATCCCTGGAGGTGTTCAAGGCCAGGTTGGACGGGGCTTGGAGCAACCTGGGCTGGTGGGAGGTGGCCCTGCCCAGGGCAGGGGGTGGCACTGGGTGGTCTTCAAGGTCCCTTCCAACCCAAACCATTCTGTGATTCTGTGATTCTGTGACTATATTGAGGGGTGACAGTTTGAAACGGGAAGAGGGGAGATTCAGATCGTGTCCGGGAGCTGGCTGCTGGCCCCGTGCCCATACAGCCCCGTATGCACCATATATTCCACATGATGTCACCAGCGACTTGAGATATATGGGGTAAATTCATCTTTGCTTTCAAGTAAGTTTTGCCTACCTGCACTAGCTTTGAATTGGGACTGCTGCATTAGCCACAGATACGATTATTTCAGGGAGCAGCCAATTAAATTACCTTTATGAAGCAGCTTTTGATCAAAATATGTCAGTTTATAGAGCCTCAGCCATTACAAATGCAAAGGAGTGGAAGATCTGTCAGCGTGAAAGTTTCTGATAGAAGTCAAGACATCCATTGATTTCATTGGCAATTGAATCAGATCTGTAAAGCATAAATTGGTCTAAATATTGGAATTCTACTGTATAAATGTCAAGATTCCTACAAAGAGTAGCCAATGAAAGCTAAGACGAGCATTGGGGATGTTGTAAAGGCGTTACGGGGAAATAAACAGCAAAACTTGGCATTGCTTTCCAGCAAACTGTGCTGAGGGAAGCTGATGAGGCACTTGGCTCACACGGAGACGCGGCAGCATTTCCTCTTAAAATGAAGAGCTGCTCTTGAAGCACAAGGAGCTATAGGAGCCAGGGGAAAGAGAGGGGGAGATGGAAACAAAGGAAGAATACGCCAAAAGAAAAGGCGTAATTGCCGGCAAGAATTTTACCATAGGGAATGGAACATGAAGAACTGCACAGGACAAGTTTTTTTTGTTCTGAATGTACTCAGATGAAACCCAAAATTACTCAAATATTTACATTTTTATCAATGGCTTTAATCCATTTTGCCATTTAATTGCGCAAAGCCATCTTCCACAACAAAAGTATCTGTACCTTTTAAAATAAATTGTGGTATTAAATTAAAAAAAAACCTCAACATGACATAAAAAGCTACAGATGGAGTTTTTATATGAGTTGTTAGCTCAGTAGATGGAATATTGAATCCTTCAGCCATTAAACGTACCCTCACCACACATTTGCTGCACCTGCTATTTTACATCTCAGCCGATCCGGTACTGAATATTTATGGTCCATCCCCAAGGAAGTGCGGGCAGGGCTGGAGGGGACCGTCACAGCACGGCGATGACACCTGCTGGAAGTGGTCACCAGCCTCAACCGTGCCCCCTCCAGCAACAACAGCCGCATCCCACCTGCAGGTGCTCAGGGGAGAACAGACATGAGGAAGAAATTCTTGACTGTGAGGGTGGTGAGACACTGGCCCAGGTTGCCCAGAGAGGTGGGTGATGCCTGGAAACATTCCAGGTTAGGTTGGATGGGGCTTTGAACAACCTGGTCTCGTTGAAGATGTCCCCTGTCATGGGAGGGGACTAGATGGCCTTCAAAGGTGCCTTCAGAGGTGCTTTCCAACCTGAACTACTCTATGATTCTGTGACATCCAGCAAGACGTACTGCAGGTACTTATAACCATTTTAATAGGTCTTTCTTTATTCACACCCCAAGTAATCAAAGACACTTTGATATTGTACCAAGGAGACACAAAGTCCTTCCACGGAACCACTCAAAGACTGTGCTTCCACCTGACCTTCCCAGGCTGGAAGCTGGGACAGTGATGCAAACCTGCCACGTCCGTGAGCTTGAACTGCTTAAAGCCCCTTGTTTGGACCAGACAGGAATTTCTCGTGCCCATGCAGAGATCTATTGGCACGGCTCTGTCCCTCCGGGAGGCTGCTGAAGTGACCACCCTCGGTTTGCTGAGTCCATGGGGACGGGATCACACAGATGGCAGCCGTACCTTCACCCTTGTCCCTCACTCTGGTGGGACTAAGATCTGACTCCTGGACCTACACTTTCCACTTGCGGTGCACCACTGTGTCTTCTTGCTTGAGGAGCAAACTATAAAAGGACAACACTGTGGTAACAAACCCGGCGTCGCTCTGCGAAGCGCGTTGGCATCAGCAGAGTCTGCGAGGCAAGGCCAACGCTCCGAGACTCCCACTCCACCGAAACGATTGGAGGAATTGTTTTTCATCAATTAAAACCATTCAGAATATAAAAGGAAGTTTTAAAAAAAACCCTCAAAGAGTTGGAAGAAGAGCTTAAAAAAGGAAATCGTCGAGATGGGTCGAAGCTGAGGAGGAACTGGTGAAGTGCAGAGCAGGTGAAAAGCAGTGGTAATGGGAGTGCACGATTTACACATCGGAATCCTTGAAAAATTCAAAACTTGGGAACTTTTTCCAGCATCAGTGGACTTACTCATTTTATTCAGCAGACTTCAACCTTAAACAAAGAAAAAAATCTATTTTACCTTAGAAATAAATCAGTTTCAAAGCCATATGGATGTTTTATTTTTGTCTTGAGCGTGTTGCCATGCAACTTAGAGAGGCATCAGCTCCTTTACAAGGACTGCCACGAAACTTCCATCCAATTCCCTTCATTGTGTTACTTGAGATGAGTTTTGAATGACCTCAGATCCATCTGCTTATATCCTATTTAGTGCTCTACTTTTAAACAAGCAAACCACAACATCTTGACCTTTCTTCTACAGCCACTTCTCCTCACAGTGCTATTGAAGACAGTGGAGTGAGACTGGTACTTATGGTGGCTATTAAATCTCAAGAGCACTCTTAATTCTTAATTTATTGACACTTCAGCACCCTGCCACATAAACCAAAGAGACCCTCACGGTCTTTAGGTATAAAAATTGTTTTTCTGAGATATTTGGATCCAACAGGCAAAGAATAAAGACCTGATAACTAAATATATATATATATGACAGTACGCACTTTTTAAAAAATTATGACGATCGCAACAGATCATAGAATCATCGAATCATAGGATGGTTTGGGTTGGAAGGGACCTTGAAGATCATCGAGTTCCAACCCCCCTGCCCTGGGCAGGGACACCTCCCACCAGCCCAGGTTGCTCAAGGCCACCTCCAGCCTGCCCTTGGACACCTCCAGGGATGGGGCCTCCACAGATCAGCAGGAGATGCGTTGTTCTCTATCCTCAGACACCTGTTAGTCAAAACTAGGCATCTTTTTACAGACTGCGCCCCTGAAGAGAGTGTTTAGCTGGGATGCAGAGATCTGTGGATGTCCGTTTGAACGCCGGGGGTGAGGAGTAAGGCTGGAGGACCGAGTGGCAGAGCAAGAGAGGTGAATAATCATTAATAAAATCAAATTGCACGCAGCATCCAGGCGAAGACAGACTACTAACGTTTACGCGAGAGGAATATTTGTGGCAAAAATATTCTTCAAAGTTAAGAATACAGGAGAAAAGGGAAGCTAATTCTCTGGCAAAGCCTTCCTGTAGTGATCGGGGATGGAAGGGGCGTCCAGCCCTGCTGTTCCTCGCCGTTACGCTCCTGAGCGGGACCTGCACCACCTCGCTCAGCAGCTGTGAAGAGAAAGACATAAGCAGTTACCAATGTGTTAATTGGGGCTTTAAATGAACAGGTTCCAGCACAGTATGTCTTGTTTCGTAAAGGATTCACGACCCACTATAACCATTTGTGTTTGCGGGACCATGCGGAATACTCATTCTTCTGCACAAAGCCAACCCATGTCAGCAGGAACAACCGACACTTTTCCCCAATATTTTGGGGAATTGAGCAGAACCTTTGAATTTGGAGAAAAAAAAGGGCTCGCAAAGTCGGGTACACAAAGGAAAAGGAACCTTTGCCTTGTGGTGAAGAGATTTACTAAAATTAATAGCAGGTTTCTGCTCGCGTCTCTGATGGCTCAGCTTTGGTACCATGGGGGCACGGTACGAGATGCGGAACAAACCGTTCCGCGTTGGAAGCTGCGGAAGGCTGGGGAGGCACAGAGTCCCGCTGTGAAGGGAGCTTCACCCCCAGCCCCCGCTGAAACGCAGGCGAACGACTCCCGCGGTTTTGGGAAATGGCCCCTCACCGAACGGCTGATATTGGTAATGTGCGCTCCTCCTTGGGGCGGCCTCGGAGGCTCTGGGGAGGGACGGCAGAGCCCTGCGGCCCAGCGGCTTTGTTTCCAGGCCATGCGATGGTCAGTGGATAGAACAGGGGTTGCCCCTTTTCCATCTGACTTTTGGGGGACAAATGAGAAAGGAAGGCAACAAACACGCCACGCACCAGCTCTTGGCACTGCCACTGCTCATGCTCTGTCACAGAATAGAATCAAAGAATCATGGAATCATCTAGGTTGGAAGGGCCTTTAAGATCATCAAGTCCAACCGTTAACCCCACACTGCCAAGCCCACCACTAACCCACGTCCCTCAGCACCACGGCTGCCCCTCTGTTAAACCCCTCCAGGGATGGCGACTCCACCACTTGTTCCTTGGGAGCAGAGACCGCCCCCCCCTCGCTCCCCCCTCCTGTCAGGGAGCTGTAGAGAGTGAGAAGGTCTCCCCTCAGCCTCCTCCTCTCCAGGCTGAACACCCCCAGGGCCCTCAGCCACTCCTCACCAGACGTGTGCTCCAGACCCCTCACAGCTCCGTTGCCCTTCTCTGGACACCCTCCGGCCCCTCAATGCCCTTCTTGTGGTGAGGGGCCCAAAACTGAACACAGCACTCGTGGTGGGGCCTCACCAGTCTCTCGGCTCTGCCTGCGCACCTTTCCCCAGTGAATGCGGGAGAGCGTTGCTGGGTCTTCTGCTTCAGTAGCCCCTTGGAAGAGCATGGTGTTATGCTTAATAATCAAACACTCCCAGGTTATTAAAAGCATGTCATGAAAATACAGAATGTGTGGTTTGTAACTCCGATGGTGCTTTCTCCGTGAAGAGAAGTCACGGGTCACTCTGCCGGTACTACTGCTTTTGTCTTCTCCCAGGGAAGAAGACACAGGAACACCACCACCTCCTGCAGCCTGTACTTTTCCTTCTTCTATTTCAGCATTTTTTTAACAGGAGATGAAAGTCAGACTTAACTGTCTCTGTGAGACACCTGTACGGGAGCAACATGGCACAGCGATTTTAGGGATGGGGGGCAGCCAAGTGAAGCCCGTAGACAAGTGTGGTGCATCTGCAGAAAGGACGGGCGTACAAGAGACTAAATCTCTGGGCTGCCATTTATTATAAATTCTAATGAATATAGAGAGAGGAATTTTTATTTTTTCCTTCTGAGCATATGTAGAATTTTAAGATGAGCATTTTATTAAAAAGCAGCCTGAGTTATGAATCATTCATAGTGAACGACTGACTCCCACGCGCTGGCGGAATGACCCGTGGTTAGCTGATCCGCTGGCAACAAATAAAGCGGTTCTTAATGAACCCAGACAGGTTATTCTGAAGGCATCGAAGAAGCAAAATCAGGTGCATTTTTAGGATTCAAAAAAAAAGTCATATATTTTGTCAGGATCTCACTGGGGTGGGGTTTTTTTCCTTTTTTTTTTTTTTTGAATAATGAATGAAATTGTTTTAACGTAGTGTTAATGCTGGGAGTGCTGGGTGAAGAAATTCAATTGGAAGCCTGTCACAGGGCTCTCTTGTTTTCCTGACAAGAGTTGTCATGTTCCCGTGACACCTGATGTGCAGAGCACCCACTGATAAATAGCTTAAAGATGAAATTGTCAGTCTCCATTACCCGGCAGCAGTGGTGGGGTTGGGGTGCCGGGACCAGTCCCGCAGGTCTGCGGGATGGAGATGGAGCGCGGGGGGATGCAGCATCCTCGCCCGAGGGACCGCAGGAGCATCTTCCCAGCCCGGTGCCGAGGGACTCTGCGCGGTCACGGCGATTCAGGGGATCGTTCCTTCTGCTGTGCGTACAGCAGAGAGCGAGCCAGGGAAGACGGTGGACACGCAGGGTGGAGAGCGGTGAAGGAGGGAGGGGAGATGAGAGAACAGCTGTATCGCTTCAGCTCGGGGTGGGGGAGACAAACCTGCACGCGCTTGGAGAAATGAGCCCCAAAGTTTTAAGTTGGAAGCCTCCTGGGAGGTAATTTAAATTGAAAAGTTTCCAGCCGTAAATGAATTTTATATTACTTAGAACTGAGACGATGGCACTAACCTAGTTTGCCACCTTCATTCCCCCCCGCCGACAGCAGGGGAAACATCCGAAAACCCCATGCTACTGGGAATGACTTTCACAGTGCCCCTTGGCTTTTTCTCATTTCTGGCTACTTTGGGGAGACTCTGGGAATGGCTGTGCTATAACCATAGCAACGTAGAGATTCTGCACAGCGCTCAAAATTTCTGGCGTTAACAAAAAAGCATAGCTGCTAACACAATGAGGACAAAATCCATTTCTGCTGGCGTGAAAGGGAGCCGGGCAGGTTGAAGCACCACTATCCCACTCGTGGCCGAGGCCGGGCCAGGAGCGGAGGTTGGGTGGGACGGTGCGAGTCTGGGAGCGCGGTGCATACACCGTGGGGTAAACGCAGGCGGGCTTTGGCAGCGGTGGTAGGACAAGGCTGGTGGTCTGCGTGAGAAGGACTCCACCTTCCCCAGGAGGGGAACCGGTGGGGTTTTATTTCTTCGGGGGGAAGGGGACGGACTGAGCTCTGGGTTGGGGCTGAAGTTAGATAAAGCCTTGGCTGGCCTGGTCCCATACTGGGGATAGACCTGCTCCAGGTGGGAGACCTCAGGAACCCCTCTGCATCCATCTATGAATCACAGAATCACAGAATGGTCAGGGTTGGAAAGGACCTCTGGAGATCATCTAGTCCAACCTGCCAGAGCAGGGTCACCCAGAGCAGGTTGCACAGGAACACTTTGAAGCGGGTTTGGAATATCTCCAGAGAAGGAGACTTCACCGCCTCTCTGGGCAGCCTGTGCCACTGCTCTGCCGCCCTCACAGCAGAGAAGTTTTTCCTTCTGTTGAGATGGAATTTCCCGTGTTCCAGTTTGTGCCCGTCACCCCTTGTCCTGTCACTGGGCACCACTGGAAAGAGTCTAGCCCCATCCTCTTGACACCCGCCCTTTAGATATTGCTCAGCATCGATGAGATCCCCTCTCAGCCTTCTCTTCCCGGGGCTGAACAGCCCCACGTCCCTCAGCCTTTCCTCAGCAGAGAGATGCTCCAGTCCCCCCATCATCTCCGTAGCCCTCTGCTGGACCCTCTCCAGCAGATCCCTGTCCTTCTTGACCCGGGGAGCCCCAAACTGGACACAGTGCTCCAGATGTGGCCTCCCCAGGGCAGAGCAGAGGGGGAGGATGACCTCCCTCCACCTGCTGGCCACACTCTGCTTGATGCCCCCCAGGATGCCATTGGCCTTCTTGGCCACCAGGGCACATTGCTGGCTCAAGCACCTCTGCTTCGCTCAGTACTTGGATTGCCCGCTTGCCAGCACTTGAGTTGAATTCAGGATCTGATCCAACTTCATGGAAAAGTGTGATTAATACATCTCAGAAAGCTTTTGGGGGAAAAAAGTTGTGTCTTATGGAGGTGCAGAGCACTTCTCTGCCGAGATGTCAGCCCACTGCAATCTCTCCAGCTTCTGGCCAGGAGATGCAGCACCTCTCTGGAGCGGGCTCTGAGTCTGGATTCACTTGACCTGGTTTGGTTTGGTGTGGCATGTTGGTTTGAGGCACGATGGGAACCGAAATTGCACTTTGAATTCCTTATTCTACTTGTAATTGAAATTTAAGGGGAAAAAAAAAGCTTACTCAAGAGTTTTCTTCTACAATAAAAGAAAGAAGAGGGGAAAAAAAAGAATTCTCCATTGTGGCCATTCACTTCTCTGTAAATAGGACACTTGTCAAAATGACTTTGTGTGTCTGATGTTACTGTAATAGAGTGTTCTGGAAAAAGAGAGCCTGTCTTCACTGAAATGTGCAAATTTGTAGCAGAATTGGCTGTAAAAATGAGGACACGAAATTGCTTTTGCATTCTGGCTGGTAAGTAGCAATGTATGAGAATTCACAAATTCTCCGGCAGTGAAGGAACACTCATGGTTCTCCTTGGACGTCCTGGGAATCAGGTCCCCCAGAGGCACCTCTAGGAAACAGCACAGCAAACCATGGAGGACCCTCCTGACTACCCACTCCCGGGGGTTGTTCAGTTCCTTACCCGAACCAATTCATTAAAAAAAATTTTTATTTTATTTTGTCAAAACAGAATTTGGAGAAGAAGCAAAATATGTCACGCCAGTAAGATGCAAAAAGCAAAGCACCAGCAATGAACTAGAGACGTGAGGTTCAGAAACCAGAGGAGGCCTCAGCAGCCTAACTCTGACTTCAGAGTCCTAAACGGGGACAATGTTCATTAACAAAAATACAGCTCAAAGTCGTAATATTGTAGCTAAAATTAGTACAAAAACTTTTAGGTACTTTCTTTCGGAATTGTTCCTTTCCCTTTAAACGTACTCCTGGCACATTTCCATCAGCAGGGACACGTGTGGACGGACTGCATCTCTTGGTTTTAGAGACGGAATGGCAAAGTAAGTCAAAATATGTTGCCAAACATATTTTATTTACACGTACACAGTAGAAAATAATGATTAAAATTGACTCGTATGAAGGGGTTAATATTCCTGCAACCAAGTTACACTTTTGTCTGCTTAACATCAAATTTCTAGGGGTAAATGCTGACCTGCAAAATCTTCCACACAGCGCTGTTGATGTCAACAAGAGCAGGATCTGTGAAAAGACAAATGCGAGATTTTTGACGAAGCAAAGAAACGTCCCCTCCAAAGAGCTGGAAACTTCTAAAGCCCTCCAGGTACGTCTGAGCCAAGTCTCCCCGGTGCGGTGCCGCAGGCGGGCGGTCACAGCCGCGGGGTGCTCCCATGCTGTGGGGACGGATGCTCCTCCACAGGGTGAGCGGCCAAAATCTAACAGATCCTCCTGTCGCACTGACTCCGGCCGCACGGTAATTAGCGGTGGTAGCGTGCAGCGTACGAAGAGCAGGGGAGGACGAGCATGGGAAAGGTTAATCACATCTTGTTTTGCTTGACAATGATGAACCCCTTCCAACCTGGCTTTTAAAAAATGTATATTAGATCTTATTTTTACATGCTTCACCTTATTTCTACTGCACTTGCCCATTAAATGCTTTTGCTCAAACAAATTTGTGTTCAAAATAAGCTTTTTTGAACCATGGTAATTATAGCTGTCAATCAGGGCATTATTTATTCTGCATCTCACCTACGTGGTGTTCAAATATACCTTTGAAAATCATAAATATTGGCTTATTTATGTATATTTTTCTTACACACATCACCTTCCTTTAAGCAGCAGGCTTAGAGAGAATGTCTTCTGCTTTTCCTGCTGGGAGCCTTATTATTCCTTCCGTGACACGGGAACACAGAGCCCGTCAGACATCATCCTTCTCACACATCACACAGGTGTCATCATTATAAGCAGCCCCGCTCACCGACACCGCCAGGTCTCAGCACTGGAAATGCCTTTCGTGTTTTCCGGAGACACCGAGACACCAGAGGAAGGAGGCCTCGGTGTCCTCACGTAATGATCTGCAGAGATCATGGTGCGCCAGCAGCTTGCTGAAAAAGGAACAAATGACAAGTCTTCGGGGTTTTTCTTGTCTGACAGACTCCTCTGATTCCAGAGAGGAATCCTTCAGTCCTCTCCTGACGGACGCCAAAGTGGGTCAGAAAAAAACAGGAAGGGAACAGAAGAGAAAGTGAGAGAAATCCAACACCCAGCAATCGCGGAGCAGTTTCTTGGGTATCCATGGC
>NW_009648149.1:1179025-1185818 GCF_000708025.1 Charadrius vociferus
CCTGCTGAAAACAGAGGGAAGCCCAGCAGGGAGAATTCGGTGGTGGACTTCCGGATGCATTGACTAAAGACTTCCTAATTACTTGAAATTTGTAAGTATATATGCAAAATATGTGCTATGAAATACAAAGTTATGGAAGTTGTAAGAACTTTTGCCATTGATCCAAAACGAAAACCATGGGGTGGAATAGAGATGCTGGCATCCCACCACGTCCGCTCCGCTGCGCAAGCAAGCAAAGCAACCCTCCAAAGGCAGAAGTGAACCAAGCAACTGTTCCTCCTGACTCCAGATGGTCAGTGAGTTCTTCAGAGAAAGCTGGGAGAAGTGGCAGCCTTGAAGCCTCCTGCTGAGGAGGAAAAAAATACTCCAGAAACCTCCAGAGGCACCTAAGGGGAACCCTGAGCATCGCGCTGATGCAGCACGATGTAGTGAAAACAATGATGCAGTCACCTTCCCAGTTCCCGGGATAAGCCAGTGTGTGCGGTGCTCACTCTCGTACCACAGGCGCAGCTTCCCCTCCCCAGTAAGCCCTCTGATAAATCAAACGACCCTCTCCACATGTTTACCAAGCTCCATCTTAACTTATTTAGAATCCTTCTTGCCCAATTTTATTTGGAAAACCAGTACAGACCTTCATTATTGGGTGGCTAGACTGTGTTCTAATTTCTGTCTAAATGTATTCATGATGAAGTCATGACTGTTCATGCCATTTCTCCTCCGAGTCAGAGAATCCTTATCCTTCACTGACACTCCCCATCCCTGAATGTGTCAACAAGGCATCGTCACCGCTCCTCTCCGCCTCGCTTGGCCAGGGCATGGCAACTGGTGCTCTTCCAAACTGGCTCCTTTTTAAAAGAAAAACTTGGGGAAAAAAAGGTATCAATTTTAAATTTAAAGAACATTTCCCTTAGTTGCTCTTTGAAAACCCCGCGATGTCCCTGGATTATGGCAGCTAGGCCATCCTCCTGCCAGATCTAGCTAGCCACAGAATAGTTAGCTGCTGCATTAAAAAGGAATTCTTCCGAGGTTGTGGAGAGACAGTGTCAGTTCTTGGATGGTGTCACTTTTAACTGTACCCTTTCACGTACCCAGAAATACAGCTTTGCTGGATAGGTTACTTCTCCTAAATGATGAGGAAAGCGTTACTTTAATTTACATCTGCTTTGGAGATTAAGTTTAAAAATCTAAACCAGATCTCCTGTGGCTCTAAAAGAAAATCCTAACCTGTGCTGCAAATGTCAACTAAATTGAGGGCAAACATGTCTGGATTTTCCTGTCAAAAGAGTGAAGTGTATCATGAGTCCTTATTTATTTCTGAGAAGGAGCACCAGAACTAAAACAACTGTCTGACAGGTAAAATTTGCTGGAGAAAATAATGTATCTCTATCATGATTCTGATTGCACAAGAGGCTGTTGTCAACAACACCGGGAGCTCAGTGAGATAATATATTGCTATTGTTTTGGAGTAAAAATGTAATGATGAAATAGGATCCATTTTCATTGTCCCTGCACAGTTGACTATTGAAACTCCGTGTTATTTCTAAATTACATGTTGATGGGGGATGTGAAGGGTCAGATGCAAAGCACGTGGGCAAGGTGTCAAGGCAACGGGCACGCACGCTTCTCCTTCTAAAGCCGAGCTGGTTTCACACACTGTTTAGGCAAAGTATTTCCCATTACTGGTTTACTACTGATAGGCAAAACCAATTAATATATCGCACAACAACAAATAACATACCTAGTACCAAAAAAGCATAAGGTTTATGTGAAAACAAAACTTGCGTATGTCACGTTACACCTCCTTTCGCTCCATCCAGCGCCTCCACCAAGCAGGAGGGAAATACCCGGGTCTGATCCACCTTCCCCTGAGAAACGCCTGTGACCTTGGCTGTGCGACGCTCCTGCGCGCAGGCTAAGGAAATGCCATCCGGATTGAATCAAAAAGAAAATCGAAAGAAATTTGAAAGACGGGTTAAGTATTCAGAATTACCTTGGTATTTAGAGAATCGATCTGAATTGGTAAAAAAGAAATTCAACTCAGACCACATGCAAAATATCAGACTTTAAAGGAGAAATCAAATATGCGAGTTTCAAATAGCGAACAAGTGGAAGAGCAACAGTACTGCAAAAAGCGTTGACCTATGGTGAATCATAAGCCCAGTATGTATTCACGATATGATGCTCTTGGGGAAAAAACTAAGGATGATTTTAATACACCCAAATAGTCTCCGTGCACAAAAGCAGAACGAAGTGGTCCTTCTGGCACACCCAGTGGGTCCTCAGCTACGGCGCGGTACACAACTGCCCCCTCACCCCCCTGCGGGGGCACAGCCAAGAGCTGAGCAACAAGAAGGACCGAAGAGCTCGAAAATAAGGCCCAGGAAGAAAGTTTTTAAAATCCGTGTTTGCAGTCTAGAGAAGAGGAACAGTCCCTTCACCCGTGCCAGAGGGTGCTGCTAAGAGAGAGCGGTACCGGGCCTTTTTTATACCCGCTGATGGACAGACAAAACGCACTCCGCTCACTCTGCAGGAAGAGGGATTGAGGTGAGGAGTGTTTCTGACTGCGACTCGTTGGGTGGCTATCAGTGGCAGCGGCTGGATGACGGGACGGCTCCCGGAGCCCGGGTGGGCAGAGCCCAGTCTGGGGTTACACCAGCAGCTCCCGCAACTGGTCCCATTAACCAACTGCTCCTCTGCACCAGGGCAGGGCACTAAGCGACCTCCTCAAGGCCCTTGTAGCCCCATCTTTAAATGATGTAGTGAATGTTTGCCAACTCTACTCTAACTAAAACAAACTTATCTAAACTTTTACTGATAACATTTATTTTGTGTATTCTCAGCAGGCGTGAATCATTCTTTAATTATTAAATCCCTCAATGACAAGTGGTGTCTAACCTCTTGTAAAGGTCACATGTCGAAGAAAATCTTTCCTCCAAAAGCACGTCAGCTCAAGCGACATGTCAGTACCCATCACTTGCTTGAAAAGCTCCATTACCAAACAGCTGTCACACTCGAAAATCGAAACCAACCTTGGAAGAGCAAGGCTCCCCATGCTGCCGTAGAGCCTAACGCGGCTCTCCAGCGCAGCAGCCCCTCTACTTCAGAGTAAAGCACAAACCCACGACTGTCCGGAATGGTTCGGAGCATTTGCGCTTTCCGACCCAGGCACCGCATTTTCACTACTTCTTGTTTAAACAAGTAGCTGTCAAGTTGTGACACGCCTTGAAAAACAAGCAGTCAAACACTGTTTTGCAGTATAATTTTGTGGATCTTCAACTACATCAATACAAACAGGTTTTCATACCAGTTAGATTTCACCTGATGGAAGCACATTGCGCTCTTAACTCATAGGTCTGAAATAATTATTATTATTATTATGTCTTGGAAAGCATCAACAATCTACTAAGTGCTTTAAAATGATGCTTAAAAACCTCGGCGCCCCAAGCTGCTTAATAAAGAGCATGGCATGCAGCCATCACACCGGGGAGGGAGGTGAAAACCAGAACGAGCGAGCCACGAAGCACAGGCGACCTTCATTTAATTACCTGACTTTGATCTTGGCCGACCTTCGTCCTACTTAGTTTTTCTTCAGGAAAACTGATTTTCAGGGCTTGTTGGTAGGAATTGGCTGTCTCGAGACAGGCCAATTAAACAGTTTTCTGTACATTTCTTCATTCTCAACTGTTCAGTTTCATTATGCTAAAACGATGGGTGATGTATTTCTCATTTACTTGGTTATTATAAATTCCTTACCCACATTTGAAGCCAAAATGTATTGTGATAGAAACAGGAATCCAATAAAATTGTTCATAAGCTATTGTGAAATGGGGAGTAGTTATTTAAATGAAACTTTGTGTGAGAAACACAGGAAAAGAAGACCAGTGTATCAAAAAACTTTAATTAAAGCTAACTAGATTATTAAATAAAGGGAATATACTATATAGTCACTGAGGTGAACACCAGATTGTGTCTGGTCACAGCATCCTTCCACACTGCAGAAGATCTTGTCCACTTGGGCCTTGCTTTTATTCATAAATTAAAAGATAATTTTTTTTTTTTAGTCCCCAGTTGGCTTTTCAAAGCTTTTAATATATCTGTTTTTTGAAGTAAATGGAAGAAACAGAAGTTACAGAAAAGCTCTCTCTGCACAGAGAGGGAAAGGTTGATCACCTCAAACTTCTGGCTGCAGGTGCCTGGCCAGAGACTCCTCTGGGAAGTTTCCTTTAGCAGAAAACACATACCACTTAAATATTTTTCTCAGTGTATTTTAGTAACTTTGAAAATATTTAAGCCTGAAATTATTATCAGGTGAATATCAGTTTTTCCTGTGCTTATTTTTAAAATGGTGCATATTCTTTTGCAGTTCTTAACGTAAAAAGCAAGTTTTGCGTGCCTTGGTCTCCCTCCAGGGATTATGAACAAATTCCTGTCCTTGAAATCATCGATAAGGGGGCT
This sequence comes from Charadrius vociferus, assembly GCF_000708025.1. Classification (NCBI taxonomy): domain Eukaryota; kingdom Metazoa; phylum Chordata; class Aves; order Charadriiformes; family Charadriidae; genus Charadrius; species Charadrius vociferus. The sequence continues at coordinate 1,183,481 of NW_009648149.1, forward strand.
TGTTCCGACCTGAACAGCATGAGGATTTTATCATTCAAGAGAGAGGCATCCTCCAAGCTCATTTTACATTTTGTTCTGTCGAAGTCGGCCCTTGCATCTGCACAGAAGCCACGCGAAGGCCGTGGAATCTTCTGCATGGGCTCTGCCCCTTCTTCAGCGTTTCTGCAGACACCAACAGGAGAGACCCCAGTTCTGCTGGGATCGTAATGAATTCACAGTGATTTCAGTGGGAACCCAGGATTTCACAAGCATGTTGCTCCAAAGCACACCGAAGTTCAACCCAATTCTTACTAAAATCAACGGATACCTATTTTCTTCTAACGTGATAGCTTTGGACAATGCTTTTTAATAAGCAGAAGGATATTACAGATGAAGACAACCTTCCATCACACATTAATTTATTCCGTAGGCCCGGATGTTTTTTGTCTCCCTGATATTACACTTTATGATTGATATTCCGGTTACTTATGAAAGGGTCTTTCCTGAAGGCACACAGGAATGAATTAACTTCTCGGGGCCAACTTCTGGGTTTGGTTACTCCCCAGAATCCTACTGACAGAAGCAGAGCCTTCCCGGGGCAGGAATGGGGAGCAGCCGGGTGGCGGCTGTTCTGCAGGACAAGGCAGGGGAGAGTGGAAAAGTCCTGCTGGTGGGAGGTCTAAATGGAGACACATACCACATCACCCTGATGCACTTTGCCAGCTTTTTGTTCTGTATCATGTGCAACTCAAAAATAATCTTGCGTTCAATTTCCAGTGCCAATCACACATGGTGACAGTGATGCTTTTTTTTTTTTTTTAAATAGAGTTATCAATACGTTGGTATTTAAAATATCTCCCCTGAATTCCATAAAAAAGCAGGCTTTTAATCTGCAATAACAACAGCACCTGAAAAGATGTACGTTACTAAAGTGCCACCTGCTGTAGTGACTAAAACATGATAGGGTGGTGGGAGTGAATCCTTCCAGGCAGTGTGAGAGGGCAGCCACTGGATTCTCCAGCTTTTTTCAAGCTCTTTTTTATTTACCTCATTTTAAAGATCCACTCTGACAAAGTGACCAAAGAAGATTTGTTGCCATCTACTACAGCGTTAAGACTCTGCGATCTCATTTAAGCTCAGATTGATTACCCAGCGCCATAAAGGAATGTCGTTTGGAGAAAAAAATTGCTAATCGAGGTTTTAAATTTTGCAGGCTGCGGTGCCCGTCTGTGAAGCACCACTTCTTTAGCAGGCTGTGGACACAACCACGAGGGCAGCGCGGGGCCGGCTGCTGTTGGAGTCCCGACGGGCTGCAGCAGCCGCCCCGCCACCCTCTCCTTTTCATCTGGTACTTTCCCCTTATTCTTCCAGTTCTGGAGTAGAGAAAAACAAGGTTTTTCACAGCCCTTGTTCAAAATTCCAGCACAGCCCTTCGCCTGGGACCTTCTCCGGCTGCAGGAAAAGGCAGGTTTGGGCCTTCCTGGTTATTATGGATGTTTTGTAACTGGGAATTTGCACACAACCCTCTGCGGCAGAGAAACCAGGCGCCCCAACGCATTCTCCAGTGCGCTCAGGCTGTTTTGTACTTTTATAAATAAATAGCAGTAACACTGTCATCTCGCCTCGTGAACTGGTGATAAAAACCAGTCCCGTAAAACCAGATTCCAGATGATTTTTCCACAGGACGTGGGAGGGAAAAGGGACAAAAACTGCCAGGAAAGTAACACTTGCTATAAATAAGTACATTGCACGTAGCTGATTAGGTAATGCTGGTCAACCTAAGTGCAGCAGATCGCGCCAGATCGTTACCAGTCCAAGCAGAACAAGGCAAGGGGGCCGGGGGCGGTTTGCCAGAGGAGCCGCCAGCCCCGGGCACGTGCGGGGAATGGCGGCCGGCGGCCACTGCCCCAGCAGGCCCACCTGCAACCCCGCAAAGGCGCTTTCCATCATTAGTGAAGGAGTGTTTTCTTTCAGTAATGGACTTATTTGATAACACTCTAACATTAATATTTATAGCGATGCCCTGCCTCATTCATATTTAAACCCCTATGTATGTTCTTACAGGGATTTTGTTAGGGCTGTCACGCTGAGAAACCAGTCCGAACCTTGTGCGCTCTCTCATCTGTGAAAATGAGGCCTTATTTAATTTCTTTTTCATTATGTATCAGCAGCTGATGGTTTCTGTTTTACTGAAAGTGTACACGCAGTAATTTGCCGGCATGCTTTCCTCATGAGGAGCCCGGGCAGTTCTGTCCCCGCCACGTTGGGGGTGCCAGAGCCCCAGCAACCGCTGGAGGAAAATAAGCTGCCATGAATAAGCTCCGGTACGAGGGACCGTCACACCTCCAGGGCAGCCGAA
>NW_009648149.1:1186238-1202247 GCF_000708025.1 Charadrius vociferus
GCCGGGCCGGGGCGAGCTTCCCTGACGGCTCCCGACCCCCATCGGGCGGCCGGTCCGCCACCAGCCCGCCCCGGGGCCGGGCACGGCCTGAGAAACTTGGTGGTGTAATTCGGAACAAATTCCCTTGGAAATTGAAAGGCGTTTTTCATCAAATCTCGTGTGTGTGCGTTTCCCCCAGCGTTCAGTTAACCAGCGTCTTCTCTTTCTGCTTTTATTTTCAGGTGTGGGAACGTTAACTTTGCTAGAAGAACCAGCTGTAACAGATGTGGAAGAGGTGCGTATCTGAGATGAGACATCATTTTCTTCTCGTCCATTTCTGTCTTTTTAAAATAAAAGAGTATTAAACCCCTTTAATTGATCGTAAAGCAAGATGTTTGAGAACTGTTTGTTTTGTTTTCTTTTCTTTTCCAGAAAAAACGACAGAGGCCAAAATGATGAAAGCCGGAGGGACTGAAATAGGAAAGACTCTTGCTGAAAAGAGTCGTGGCCTCTTCAGTGCTAACGACTGGCAGTGTAAAACGTATGCCCTTTTGAAAAATACCGTGTTCTCTTACAGCCACACAACGCCTCTACAATACGATGCTTAATTTTGTCAGTATAAATTTACTTGTACTGATGAGAGAAGAGCCCTCAAAACTCGCAGCTATTTCACTAGTAGTGTTGTGCTGTGAGGGGTGCATTCATTTTCATTTTCTGGACAGCATTTACTTAATTAACATGCCTGGAAAAAAGATTAATAAATCAAGAGTAGAAAGGTAAAAGTTTGGTTTTTTTCTTTGATAAGCTGCGACACTTCTGAAGCTTGGAAGAAACACGTAGGTGGAAGTAACACCTTCATTGCAATGTGGTATTTTAGTGTTAACATTCGCTAAATGTTTAATGAGCAAAGTTTAGCACTTACTTAAATTCTCAGATGTTTCTCCAAGCCATCAATTGGGAATATTGAGATCTAAATTAGAAAAGGACTGCTTCAGTAAAATGCTTTGATTTTTGAAAGCTGCTTTCAGATTTTTCTGGAGTACTTTTAAGGATTCCAGTCTTTGCTGGTTGAGTAGGCTGTCTGACCAGTGAAAGCTGGATGGTTTTATTTTTTACTGTCGGAACTTAGCTGTGTTCGGCCTGTTGGGTTTCCATTCGCGCTGTCCTGCAGCGCGAGGCGGGCAGGTTTCCCAGGCAGCGCCGTGGGTCCCGGTGAGGGAACCCACATGACGGCACAATTCAGGATTGTCGTGACTTTCCAAATTCATAGCTGGGCTGTGTCTTACGGGCCTCCTCCTCTGCTCTCTGGGCCTGCGCAGCACCCCGATGGTAGTGTTAGGGAGGGGTGAAGTATGAGTGGCCTTTTAGGACGTTGTAAGACAGAAAGGCAGTAACGGAAGCGTACAGCTGCAGCTGTGCATGGGTGGATGGCAGTGGCTGATCGTGAGCATTATTCCCGTATCATGAGCTTCTTCGTTAACTCCTCTGAAGTGTCAATGCCACTAGTGGCGAGTAATGTGGAATTTTAACACTTTTTATGTAGTCTTGCTTCTGTCTGCCTTCCTGCCTGTTAATTTTACTTCTTTCCCCTGGATTTGCCCAGCGTGGTCGTCTTCCCATTGCCCTCACGCTGGTGAAGTACCCACAGACGCTCTTGCAGTTCTTTGTGTCTTGCTGACTGTTGGCCTTGGAGTTAAATGTGTGGTACTACTGACTGCAGGTCACTGCTAAAACTTGGCAAATACGTTTTTATGATTTTTTTTTTTTTTTAAGTCTTGCCTCAGCACTTAAGCTTTATGATTTGAAATAAAATGTTTCTTATTTCTGTTTTGTTCTTTTTTGCCTCTGAAGGTGTGGTAATGTGAACTGGGCCAGAAGATCAGAATGTAATATGTGTAACACTCCAAAGTACGCTAAATTGGAGGAAAGAACAGGTAAGATGTATATAGTTTAAAATACTCAAATTACTGTAAGACAACTTCTTTTTATAAATCACAGGGTAATTTAACTAAAGGGACTGTTTTCACAGCAGAACTAGCAAAGTTGAGTGATTTTCCATGTGTAAATAAATCTGTAGGTTCTTAGACTTGATTACTTTTAGTAGGGCGTAAAGTATGTGATGGTTTCATTTGGAAAGTCAACAAATATTCAGCTTAAACTGCCACTATATTTGATTTTGATACTAAGATGTTTGGAAGGAGTACTGCAACATTTTATTAAACTCCCAAAGGTCTAGTGTATATAGAGTGTGTGTCTGCAGAGGACCCAGCAGTCACAAGAACAGTGTTTGAAGGCTGTATAGATTAGACTGTTATCTCTTAATGAGGTTTGGCCTCACTGTGACGCATTTTAAGTTCCTCCTGCATTAAGAATGAGCCCAGTGGTAACTGGAACAGAGGATATCCTTACACTGCGGTCGTAACTATTTATACTGTTACCACTGCAAATGGGATCAGGCAGAGAATTTAATGCGTAGCGTGTAACATTAATGCATATAAAAAGAGAAGCATGGGGAAGAGCACAGAGCTTATTATTCAAAAGGAAAACCAATATTTTTAGTATTCTTATTTAATACTGTAAGACTGTTAAAGAATAATATGTAATTATGTTCCATATAATTACATATCTTTAATATTTAATTAATTTTTCAAGTTCTGGTGTCCTTCAGAGTGGATTTGCAGTCATGTGCAGGACACAGCATGTTGCACGCGCTTGCAGTAAATTACGAAGTTAGCTGAAATGCAAATGAGCCGTTTGAGTTTTCCACTCACAGGATAAAAAGGAAAAGAAAGATTCTTAAGGCAAATCTTGGCAGTTGTACAGTTCTGTTTTATTCCTATTTTATTCCTCTTGCTCCCTGAGGATATATATAAAAGTTTATGTCACGTAATTGGGGTGCGGGAGCAGAGCAGCATGCCCAGGCGCCACCGAGGAGGCTGCGTGCACGCAGGACCCGGCTGGGGCAAAGGCGCTGCAGCCGCAGCAGCAGCTGGGAGAGCGGGTAGCCCGTGCTGCCCCCCGCCCTCGTGTCCTGAGCTGGCTGCTGGCAGCTCTCAGAGGTGCGATTTTGATCTTCGAGGACAGGAGCCTTTGGTCTCGTCCCTTGGAGACATTCTTGTGTTTATCCACACCAAGGCAGTTGATGGGCACTGCAGCCCCACCGCAGCTCCTCTGGGAAGCTCTTTAGTCAGCAGGGTTATGCGATAATCCTGATTTATTTTTTTTTCTCATTCTTTTAAACATTATTGCTTCTGTGTTGTTTGTGTGTCTTAATCCATTTTCTCAATTGGGTTTCTGAGGAACTATATTTAATAAGCATGTGTGGGAACAATTCATGTTCCTCTTGAGATCGCAGCTGGGGCCCCCACCAGCAGAAGGACACGGAGCTGTTGGAGCGGGGCCAGAGGAGGCCCCGGAGATGCTGGGAGGGCTGGAGCCCCTCTGCTGGGAGGACAGGCTGGGAGAGTTGGGGGGGTTCAGCCTGGAGAAGAGAAGGCGAAAAAGGGGAGACCTCAGAGCCCCTTCCAGTGCCTAAAGGGGCTCCAGGAGAGCTGGGGAGGGACTCTTGACAAGGGCATGGAGTGATGGGATGAGGGGGAATGGCTTCAAACTGGAAGAGGGAAGATTTAGATGAGATATGAGGAAGAAATTGTTGGCTGAGCGGGTGGTTATCCCCTGGGGCAGGTTGCCCCGAGAAGCTGTGGCTGCCCCATCCCTGGAGGTGTTCAAGGCCAGGTTGGACGGGGCTTGGAGCAACCTGGGCTGGGGGGAGGTGGCCCTGCCCAGGGCAGGGGGGGGCACTGGATGATCCCTTCCAACCCAAACCATTCTGTGATTCCATGATTTTGGCATATATTGATAAATCCATTGAAGGCTTCCAGAACCTCTGTGAAAGTTTATTCTAATCTTTGTGCTTAACGTAGCCAAATTTGGTGCAGCTCAAGAATTTGTCTTGTTTTACCTCTTTTTAAAGGATACGGAGGAGGATTTAATGAACGAGAGAATGTTGAATATATAGAACGTGAAGAATCAGATGGAGAGTATGATGAGGTAAGTTTAGGTACACGTATTACTCTGGAAGACGGGTATTGTGTGGTCTGTGTTCAGGATACATACTTTCGCGTTTGATTTCCTTACGGGGAAAAGTGCTAGTCAGAAATGTGATCATCGTGATGCATCTCTCTGTCAGACGCTCAAGTGTGAAGGTTTTGAACTGAAAGGGAATAGATCTGTTTTGTCTTTTGGGGGGTGAAAAAATAAGAATGAGTTCAAATTCAGCCTGTGTCATGGATTCCTGCCCCCGGCCAGCCCCATTTATATACCGAGCGTGGCATCCATGGTACGGAGTATTCCTTGGGCCAGCCTGTCCTGTCTGAGCTCCCTCTCTGTTTCTACGGGAAGCTGAAAAAGTCCCTGACTTAATATAAGTATTACGAACACATATTGTTTCAGTTGTTGCTATCAACATTATTCTCATACTAAATCCAAACCACAGCCGCTATTAGGATAAAAATTAACTCTCCCGGCTGACCCCAGGACACTGGTACAAGCCGAGTTGGTTAAACTTCTTCCAGAGCTGGCTTCAGGGTATGCATTTATTTTCAGCCAGATGTTCAACGCTGTTTTATAAAGGTATCCCATAGACACAAATGCAAAATGCTCTTTTGTTAAATTCAGATCTCCATTAATCTTGTCTGTGGGCACTAATTGTATCTAAGACAAGCACCTCTTCAGAAAGTTTCTTGTTGCTAACTGATGTTTCATGATACTTCCTCTTCCCTTTAAGCAATACCTTAGTTGAAATTGATGTATATTTATTTTGTCATAGAAGTTTTATCAAAAAAATGCAGTTGGAAATCACTTTTGATTAAATCGCATTCTAATAGAATAAAATTTCTTAGTTTGGACGCAAAAAGAAAAAGTATAGAGGGAAGCCGGTTGGTCCTGCATCTATCCTGAAGGAAGTAGAAGATAAGGAATCTGAAGGGGAAGATGAGGAGGATGAGGATGAAGATCTCTCCAAATACAAATTGGATGAGGTAGCGTGTTTTGCTTTTTTTCCAGCAATTATTTTTTAACTATTACTACAGTGCTGTTTAGTATTAGTAGATAAGGTTTGGTCTGTATTTTTAGCTGTCTGTAGCGCCATGTAGAGGAGTAGCTATCAGAATAATCGTGCCTACAGCTTCTGTAAAGTATGCACACAAGCTGTTTTGTTCTAAATACCTGCGTTCGAAGATGTGTAATTTTTTTTAAACCACAAAAAATTAAAAGCTTATCTGAGATCAGAATAAAAAATTTTGAGATCTTTATTTGGGACCTTTGTGGTTACCATATAAATGGAGTGTTCTTGAATTTTATCCTTAGCCTTTTAAAACCACGCCAGTTTTATTTTTTATTAAATGGAATAAAATATTCTGAGATTTTTTTCATCTTTTCTGAAATACATGATCATCACATACTGGATTGTCCACATCTTTGGACAGCTGTCCTGCAGGGACATACATATATGCTTACTTTTAACACAGCAGTCCCCCAGTTCTGCATATGAAACATGTCTCTGCAGAATTATGCTATCGTTACAGATTTTGAGTCTGAAAATTCTTCCAGGCACTCATTTAAAGTAACTGGTAAAAATTAATGTCTGTATTTTCATAGATTTCATTGACTAACAAAAAATAGGACTTCAGATGGGTTTTTTGCGGGCTTTTTAATAGTTTGCTTTGAAACGCAAATTTTCACTCTTTACTCTTAAAATTTTGGGATCTCATTAAGTGCACAAACAAAAGTATTTTCAAAGGTTGGAAAAATAGCACAAAATAAACCATAGAATAAGTAAAAAACACTAACAGAAGACAACGATCTGAGTATTTCTTAGGGAGTTTTGTATATCTGTGTTTTTTCAGGATGAGGATGAAGATGATGCCGACCTTTCAAAATATAATCTCGATGCCAGTGAAGAAGAAGACACTAATAAGAAAAAGAAATCCAATAGGCGCAGTCGTTCTAAGTCTCGATCTTCCCACTCACGATCTTCATCGCGCTCATCCTCTCATTCAAGCTCAAGGTCTAGGTCCAGGTAAACGGGTACAGGTCAAGGGTAACGCCAGGCAAAATGTCAGTATCTAACTTCTTTATTTACTTTTTTTTCTTGATTGCCTTACAGTTTTAGTTTAATAATGTTAACAATTTTATGTACAGAATTTACGCAGGTAGATTATGTTCTGGTCTGACCTTCTGTGGATCCTCAGCAGGGAGGCTTCATGTGTCTTGTTGCTTGTTTTAGTAAATTTAAGTCGATGTTCCATTTGAATCCTTCAAATACATTTAAAAGTATAACTTACTTTCAATTTTATTTTTAGGCTTGTTGGCCATATGTGATTCAGTGGGTGAACTGTCTTTAGCAACGTTGGGTAGAGCTGTCGGACAGAGGCAGAAGGGTGGTGGTGTTCAAGTGGGAGGAAGTGGCAGGAGAGGGCAGCGATGGTGCAGTCCAGACAGGTTCAGTGAAAGGACAGAATGGAAAATATCCTGGAAATAAAGGCAAGAAACTTGAACTTAATTTGGCAAGCAACAAAGCTTCAAGTACGGTGGCAGTGTTGTCAGAGTAATGCTAAAGGTTTATATTGGTCATGGGACTGCAAAAAAAAGTCTACTAGGTAGATTTAAGATCTCACGTTATTATTTAAATTCATTAATATGTGAACAATTCAATACATGTTTTGTAATCATACGATGTAAATCGTGTTGTGGCTTTTTAGCTGCCTTACAACTAATACAAGGATGATACTGATAGGATTAAGGCCTCAAATCGGTACTAGCTCATGGGGTTATACATAAAGCTCACATACATAGCGTTCGAGTTTCTTCTCATCTTCCTGACTGTGTAACTGCGCTCCTCTGCTCTCACCACTGTGATCACTGCCCAGATTCTTCAGACCCTCATACTAACCAGGTGTCAGCCACCGTCTCTGTTTTGTCTTTCTCCACATCGCTATCATGCTTTTTTTCATGCTGCCTCTTGTATGTGAAATCACGTTCTTCACACCGCCTATTGTCAGCCCCTCCGCTCCGTCAGAGGCCGTCGTGAGACGGGTGTTTGCCGCGTGGTTCCGAGGAGGAGCACTAAGTGACTAGTAGTGTCTAAGCTGAGCGGCTGTCAGCAATTTTTGTAAATGAAGTGAGGCGTGGGGCGAGCTCCTCGAGGAAGTGGCTGTATTGTCCTGTGGGAGGGTAGCACGCAGCCAGCGTGGGCTGCGTTTGAGCGCAGTTCTTGGGTTTAGGGGTGGGAAGGTCCAAGAAGACAGAAGAACTTCATCTGGTCGTAACTTTATTCCTTAATTCACAAATATTAAAAAGTAGCTTGTCATAACTGAAACTTGCTAGGGATCTTTCAACTTTCTGTTGCACTTTTTGCTTCTAGCTACAGATAATTCATTGGAAATATCAGTTGCCATTTGCGGATACTTCCTTGTGTTTTTTCAAAAGGTTTAAATGTATTTTCTAGTTAGCATGTGTTCATACTGCTTTTGTTTTGCACAGCAAAATGAAAAAGACATGGCAACAATATAAACTGGGAGACTGACAGCACATATATTATATTTTTCTTGAAAAGATTATTAGAATTTGATTGCAATGCCTTCTTTTTACAACAGTTACTGCAAGTCCGCTACCATTTTCACATATCTCTTGTGCTTTGTGCTTTAAAGAAAATCCATCAACATGAAAAATTTGAAAATAATTTTGACTAGGAACAAGTAGTGTTAGATATGTCTGTATTTTAGCCAAGAATTAACTGCTACTAAATTTTTAATGCAGAAGAAAATCTTTACAAATACTTGAAAACTGCTTACAAAAAGCTTGTGAGAGCTGACTTGGGGAAAATTTGAGCTAACTAGTCCTAATCCTCGTACCTACTCTGCTTTTCAAAGAAACTGATGGTTTTCAAGTTAAGGCACAAATTAAAAGTTAAGGCATTGAGTTCATGAAATAGTTAGTAGATATGCAGTTGTTTCATTTTGCCAAATAACTGCAGTCCTGTTTAGTTTTTGTGCTTTGTTTGAGGCAATGTAATAAAAAGCTGACTTCATAAATTTTTTAATGCACCGTCTTACCATGATAACGTTTCTGTTTTAAATTGTACTGTGGTGATACTGGGGGAGTAAGAGGAAATTGTCACTTCTTTAGTGACTCTAGGCCAAATTGGATTGATGCATCGTTGTCTCTGCTGCTAACAGTGGCAGTTATTCTGCTAAATACAAGTCAGGCACTGGAAAAAAATCTTCCATGTTGTTTCAGGTCCCATTCAAGAAGTTCTTCCAGTTCCAGATCAAGATCTCGTTCCAGTTCCAGAGAACACTCTAGATCTCGTGGGTCGAAATCAAGGTGAATGAGGTAGCACTCTCTCCTTGCAGAGAGAAAAAAGGGCAGAAGAACCAACCGCTTGTTGATTTCCTCATAAAATTATGCCAGTCAAAAAGCATGAACTCATTTTTATCTTGGAAGTCAGAATTCCTGGGGCCTATGCATGAGGCTGTTGCCACTACCGATGTATTTCTTGGGAATGCGAGGTTTTGGTTGAAGAGTTTAAGTCTGATCTAAGCTAGACGAGTGGACGCCACAGATCTTCACTTTGAAGGAAGAAGGATTTGAATGCATGTTTACTTACTTCAGTAATTTTTGCTGGTTTTGCTGTTTCCACTTTGGCTAATTGATGTGGAAGAACATTAGAAAATATGCTATACTTCTGGTTTTGTCTTTAGCGATAACGTATCTAACTTCCACTAGATAGTGCTGCCATTACCTTTATAAACGGGGAGGGAATGCCTAAAAATGTTGGTAGTGAACCATGTGAGAAGCTGACAGGAGTTGGAGGTCGCTGATGTTTTCTGTGTAGCAGTTACTGAACTGTGTGGGGAAGAGTAACAAAACGGTCTGAGTTCCTTGGGGTGTCCCGGCACAGGCATCCTCTTGGCAGGACTGTCTTTTTGCCGTGGCATGAGGAACTGTCCCATCTCCATGCACCCAGAGAGTCTTAAAAACTGTAAATAAGGAAGTTTGAGTCAGGAACACCAAGTGTGCGAGTGGTGGCACCCCCCTTTGGTGGCAGAAGCACGCTGTGGGCTATCACGTGAGGGTCAGCGCGAGATGGCATCCCTGCTTTTGAGGGTGAGAAAACAGGTGCCTGTGCCCCCCCGGGTGCTGGAGCGGCTGGTCGGCTCAGCGGGGTTATTTGTGTGTGCCCCACGGCATCCACCGAGTGTCCTCAGCCTGTTAGCTTGTGTGAAATAGGGCTGCTTTGTTATCTACAGTGAGAACCCTGCCGATATTTTACCAACAGTGTACACTGTGATGGTGGGGTCCTTTTAAATAGCCAGCTTACTGAAAAAGATCCCGTTAGGCGGTTTTGTATAATTTCGGAGTTGCAGTTTAGGACTTTCCAGCTCTATTACTTTTTCCACAAATGTTTTTTTTTCTGGTGGGTTTTTTTTGGTTGTTTTTTTTTGTTTGTTTTGTTGGGGTTTTTTTTTAAGATAACCAGTGTGATTTTTGAGCGGAGTTGCAGTTTAGGACTTTCCAGCTCTATTACTTTTTCCACAAATGTTTTTTTTTCTGGTGGGTTTTTTTTGGTTGTTTTTTTTTGTTTGTTTTGTTGGGGTTTTTTTTTAAGATAACCAGTGTGATTTTTGAGTGCCTGTAAGTCAAGCTGGTTAATTTTTTTTTTTTTAAATGCCAAAATGGCTCTATTCTAAGAGGGTTTTTTAAAATATTTTGGCTGTGGAAGGTTTTACTCTCTACCCAAATCTGAGATTTGTAAATACACCTTCTGAAGTTTTTTACTAGTAAGATGAACACTACTTTACAACTTTCCAGTGTGAAATATCCATTAACCTGTGGGTTTTAAGCCATTCTGCTTTGTGAATTTAACTACTGAGGAAGGTCCTCATATAGGCTGCTGCCTGTCCCAGTCTCCCATCGCGTCCTTGTCAAAGCGCGTCATTCTGGTGAATGCTGGAAAGAGGTTTCCAAACCATTGGTGGTCTGTATATCAAGAAACACTATTTAGCAAAATTTATTAAAAGAACTACCACGGCAGTAGAAGTCTCTATTGGCAGATAACTAAGGAGTAAGTATTAAAGCATCCACAAATTTATTTGATAAAACACGGATGTACATAGAATAGTGAGCGTGCGTGAAAACTGTCTCTTTTTGTTCTTTCTTTGTTCTTTCTCTATTATACCAGAATTAAATCTGATTTATTTCTTAATCAATAAAGATCCAGCTCCAGGTCCTACAGGGGGTCTTCCACCCCAAGAAAAAGATCTTACTCAAGCTCTCGTTCATCATCTTCCCCCGAGAGAAGCAAGAAGCGAAGTCGTTCTAGATCTTCTTCATCTGGTGATCGCAAAAAAAGACGATCGAGATCACGGTCACCCGAAAGGTTTGGGTTTATGTAGAATAAGAATGGGTGTATTTAAATGTGTGATTTATTATTTTTTTTTTTAAGGACTGAGGTCACTGGGAAAGAATGGAATCTGATCAGTTATTCTGATATTAAAAGTAGTTTTCTCACTTCCCCTGCTATTACTTCCTATTAAAACCTCTGTAATTGTTTCCCACCGCCCCTGCAATGAAACTTCCTCCTGCTAGAAGTACATTCCATAGAAAGACCTGTGTTAACCTGAACATTATTGATTTGTTTTCATAAGTAAATACTGCGTTTAGAAATTATATTCTACTTTCAGTGTTAAACTTACATTTTTACTGTTAAATTCACATTCATGAGCTTAAAGTGTTTAAAGTTATTTCTATAATCCTGTAAGGCCCCTATCAGATATACTTGGCTTCCAGCTATTATATGATACAGACTACTCAAAGTGGATGCTAAAATTAATTTCAACTTATTTCTTTGCATGCTTTCTCCGTTTATATCTTACAGACGCCGCAGATCATCATCTGGATCTTCCCATTCTGGTTCCCGTACAAGTTCTAAAAAGAAATAATGTATTAAAGCTCACATTTAAAAAACAAAACAAAAACAACAAAAAAAAAATCCAGTCAGTGCATGAGACATTTTTAAGAAGTTGGTGTCTTACTTGGTCAGAAGTGCTAAATCTGCTAGTAGAGGTGCATGTCTGTCCTTGCTTTCTGGAAAACTGCAGCTTTGTTCATTCATCAAACAAAAAGTGAGGTAGCATTTTAAGCCATAAACTCCCCAGAGGAGGTGTGAAGTTTTATTATTTGAGTAAGGGGGGGATATTATTTTGAAAGACTCAGTTACTCAATGCATGGCGCTCTTACATGTGCGAGCAGGCACAGGTTGGATCCCATCTAATACAACTCTGCGCTTCGCGTGGCAATTACGAAGACCTGTCTGAGGAATATAGAGCCCATGAGCTTTCTGCATCCAACTCCTGAGCTCGTTTGATGTAGCTCCTATGGGACCACGAAAGATGAGTGTAGCTGTAGGGCTGGCATTACCCGGTGGATGACAGTAGTGTGTACGTAGGTCTAATTAGTTTTTTTTTTTATTTTATTTTTCTGTGTTGAAGTAAAAGTATAGATGGATCCCCCTCTTTCTCTTTAGCTGTGCTCAGTGCAACATAGCTGTGAAGTACCCAGTCCATCATAGGAATCTGTAGAGAGCGAATTAGACTTCATTCCTTCGAAGCGAGGCTGTTTGAGACGTTGGGCACTCTCCTCTCCGTTCCTCGAGTGCCCGTCACTGTAGAAATGATTTGCTGCAGCCAGCAAAGCGCCCTTTCTGCAGTGGGTGCTGGCTACAGTGTTTTCACGTGCGTGGATCCCGGACCCTGCGATCCTTCCTTAGCAAAGCGTCACTTAGGAACTACTCTTGAGATGGAGGAATATGGAATTAGCTTCCTGGAATCAAGTGAAGCTTCTGCAGGCCACCTGTAGAATTCGTTTGGGGCTGACTAAAATTCTCAAGGTATCTGAATTTTATTTATATTTAAAAATGAAAATTAATAAACTGCGTAGAAAGTTCTGACATCTTAAATGTGTTCTTCATCAATCATTCTTTTTCCCGTAAACGTAATTTATGGCTTAAAATGCTGTATTGAATCTGTTTCACTAGCAATGTCACACTAAAACTTGGTCTCTCTTGAGCTCCGTTTGGTTAAGAAAGGTTTAAGTATCTTCAGTGCCATCACAAGGTAAGTATGTTAAGGAAAATGTCTTCTTTTTAAGCAAGCAAACAGCAATATATCTGTATTGATTTCAGTAGTAAAACTTCCATATTTGACCACTGCTTTTTTTAAATGAACTGCACAAAAACCAAACAAACGGAGCAAAATTTAACAACTACATTCTGCTTTCCTTTTTTTTTTTTTTTTTTAAGACACTTCTTTTGGACTGGTATATAAGCAAAATGTTTTTGGTGTAGAAATATTTTGATAATCTTTTTGCAGAAAAAAAAAATGCTCTGCAGTTTCTTCTTTAATGCTTTCTTTTATATCTAATTTCAATGCTAAATGTGTGTAGATTGCACAAGAGCAGGTTAGTCTTGTAACTGTGCCTCTGACGACTTCTGAGTCCAACTACTAAATTGTAAAAACCAGATCTAATAGATGCTATGTTGTTAGCCTTTGGTTTTTTTCTTGTGCTTTGTATTAAAATTGTTGCTGTACTTAAGAGATGAAAGTTTTTAAATTTAGCAAACGATAGGCCACAGACAAAGGAAAATTATGGTTTCATTTGGCTTAGATAAAATGTAAGGCAAAACGATTCTGTAGACAAGTGTAAATAAAACCTGTGAGTCAACTGTGCAGTGAGTGCGTTCTCTTGGAAACACGAGCAAATCTCTGGTTGTAGCCCACACTAACAGACTTTGTTGTTCTCTGTTACCGCATTGCAGGAAGGGCAGTGTCTCACTCACCTGCCCTTTTGTATCGATTTTCAGATTGTTTCAGTTCTTTAAGTATTGAAAATATTTTTGGATTTAAAGGGCAGCAGGTTTAAAATGAACTTTTACAAAACTTGAAAGTATTTTCTTCTGTATGTGTTCCGTATCTTCTTTTCAGAAAGTTTTTAGAGGAAGCAGGATGTTTAAATTATTTTGATTTTTACATTTTAAAATACAAAGGCACGGCGACTATGGTAGCTTTGCAGGCCTGTTAAAAGTGACACAGAAGATCCCTTTTTTTATTATTTTTTTTTTTAGTTACTGCATCAGCAAATAAATTAGAACCAAACTGTTAGAACCAAAGAGGGTCCCTGTCTGAGCAGCCACGAAGCGAGGTGAAGCTCGGGCAGTAGGAAGGTGTGGGTTTGGTGTAGTCGGGGGTTCGTGTGGGGCTCGGGGGCAGGTGGGGGATTATCTCCAGTAGCCTGGCAGGACATTTTCCCGTTTCACTAGAAGGTATTTCCCTTGCCCTCAGTTCAGCCACTGGGTCAGATAAATTGCTGCCTATGGAAATGGGCAGGCGCTTCTGTGCAGCTTTATCAGCCGTCACGGCCAAGGAGGAAGTGTTGGTTGGGTTCAGTTTAGGGCTAATGTGCTTTTCTAAGAAAAAACGTATTCATGAATGATAATGGTGGTTTTGAATAAGCATTCTTCTGTGGTACTTGAAAACTAGAAAGTGAGTCTAAACAAAAGCAGAGTATACTTTAATTTTATAGAAGTTTGGCAACAGAGTAAAATCCACTGCTGAAAAATGTTTCTTTTTTCTTCAGATAGATAATCAATACTAAAAAGCCTTAAAATGTCCGTGTTGCTACATCTTAAAACAAGCTTGCTTTATTTCCACACCAGGTAACTCGCTCCCGGACGCTCCTGTCCGATGCAAGTGCCTGTGATGAAGCACCGGGGATCAAATAGTCACTGCGTTAGGTCTGGCTTCTCACTCACCCCCCAGACTAAAATGTAGTTATAATCAACTACTGCAAATTAGTTGTTATGCCCAATAATCTGCAACGCTTTCATCCTTTTCAGGGCATTAGGCGTTTATTTGCTCATTTGCCATGCCTTATTCTCTGGGGGTGGGGGCACGTTGCAGCGTGGGCTCGTGTTGCTCGTTAGCAGGCCAGTGTTTTGAACAATCACCTTTGAAATGCAATGGCAGGATCATCAGCCTGCCAGTAATGAAAATACTAATATTGTTGAAGACCTGAAACCTTTCTAATTTCAATGTAGCGCTGCTAGACAGATGTTGAAAAATAAATAGCAAGTGTGGGAGGATAACTTTAAATAGTAATAGTGTATTACACCTGGTGCCTTTCACCCAGGTGTCAGAAAAGGCTTCTTAAAAATAAAGTTTGAAAATCGAGAGCTGACCCATGGAGTTTGGCTCTCCTGGGATGGTATGGGATGTGAATGGAGGGGTTCGGAGCAGAAGTTTCATTCTCCATAAGCACTTCACTTTAACTGGTAACGGTGACGATTTAACGTCATCTTCCATTAGGAAAGACGATGCTTGAGTCCTTTTCAAGTCAGATATGAGCTGAGTTACTAAGGTCCTAGAGTGAATGTTCTTATGCAGTACGCAAACATAATTTTAATGGGAATAAAATTTGACTGAAGTGGATGGAAGCTGTAAGGGGCAGGCGAGTCCCACAGCGCCAGTAATGCACCTTCGCTCCCGGCCGTTAATGGCAGCGCCTCGGGATGGATCTCCCTTCGCAGGTCACTCCTGGCTGGGCAGTTTCTCTGCCAGGGACGCTGCTGCTGCGTGAGTCTCTGCTGCACTTTTCACGTGCTTCTGGGGAAGAAGTTCTGCCATGAATTTTTTTCATCAGTTCCACAGTTTGTTCTTGGAGCATTAATCAAAACGTATCACTGGTCATAGAATATTCTGTCTAGAATTCCTTTAAAGTAAAGGACTTTTTTGTTGTTCTTTAATCAGAAATAACAGTTAATAGGGTGTTTGTTTCGGGTTGGTTTTTAAGTATGAAAGTATAGATACTTGTGCAGACTTTTCCAAAATTTGGACAAGGGAGCAACAGAAGGGAATAATGCTCCTGTAACAGTCCAGTTATGACAACAGCTTTAAGCAAAGTCTTGCACCATTTACTCACTTTACCTGTCCAGTTACCAAAATGAGTAGTGCTTTGATTGGAAAAAGAGATTGCTTACACCTGCATTTATTTTTTTTTTTTTAAAGCTACTTAGTTTGGAAAATGGAACTAATAAATTGATGCTGTCTCCTGGGCTGGGTATGGAGCTGGTCCAGCAATAACGCCCACCTACGCTGATGGGGACCATTCCCCCTGTGAAACTGCAGGGCATAAAAACCTGTCGCAGTACCAAATGGTGGCACAAAATCTTTCCCGGGGACGCAGCAGAGGTGCACGCTGAACTCGCAGGGGCTCCAAACCAGTGTGTCGATGCTGCAATTAAAAGGGAGGGAAAGGGTATTTTGTCTCATGCTTTTCTAGACTTTCTACTTGGAGCTGCGTACACCCGAGTTCAGCGCCAGCGTCATTCCCAGCACTGGGTTTTGGTTGGAAGCGCCGTCCTGCTGTGTAGCGGCAGGGTTAGCGGCTGGGGTCCGTCGCTGAAGGGCAGATTGCGGTATGTGGTCTAGAAAGCCGAGGATTAACAAAGAAGCCACAGCTCAATCATTTATAAGGCAAGCCGTGACTTCTCATGTGGTTCTTGTTTATGAGAAGTGCGGCTCTCCCCGTGTTGTGGTTTAGCTCAGTCATACAACGTAAAACCGGGGCAGGGCAGTACTTTTAAACTGGGCTTTGTTAACAGTGCTTTTAACCTGCAAAACTTCTTAAAACTGTTAACTCCGCTTTCATGGGAACCAGAGAATCACAGAAGGGTTTGGGTTGGAAGGGACCGTGAAGATCAAGTCCCACCCCCTGCCCTGGACAGGGCCACCTCCCCCCAGCCCAGGTTGCTCCAAGCCCCGTCCAACCTGGCCTTGAACACCTCCGGGGACGATGGAGCGAGATTAGGAGATGCAGCTCGTAGGACTTGACCCGCCGGGCAGCAGTTCGGCTCGGCTCGGCCACCCCCGCTCCCCGCGGCCCGCTCCCACCGCCGCCCGGGGGCAGCAGAGCC
>NW_009648149.1:1203451-1217993 GCF_000708025.1 Charadrius vociferus
GAGGGCTGCTGAGGAGAGGAAAAGTGGGGACGGGGATGGAGCCTGGGGGATGTCAGGTGTGCAAGGTCGGTAGGAGAGAAGCTGGGAGGGGTCCAAGAGGAACACCAAAGTGCGGCACATTTGGAAAAATCCGACCAAGGAGCCGGAGCGAAAAGGAGGGACAATGAGAGTCCTGTACAGAGGAGACAGGCAGGACGCGAGGAGACGGTGGTGTGGGAGCGGGACACGGCAGGGCTCGGGGCAGAGAAGGGGCAGGTTTCCAGGGGAGGGGGGCGGCTGGCAGCAGGGGGACGGCGCGCTGGGTGCTCCTGCCCGCCACGGTCGACCTGCCGGCAGCCACCGCAGGGGTCCGAAGGTGACAGGACAAGGGGAACCAGAACCTGCTTGTTCCTCGTTTGGGGGAACCTGTGGGGAAGTTTATCGAGGCCTTGCTGTGTTGGAGCCCTGTGCTCACGGGAAACAGTCATGCATGCTTTTTTATTTGCTCCCACCTTGTCGCAAAACTTACTTCGGTGCTTTATGAGAAATGGTGCGACTTGTGACTTGGAGAGTGCCCTCTGGCTTTCGGCAGACTGCTCATGGTATCTTACCTATGGCCTTATGTTTCTGTATGGCTTTATGGTTTTGTTTTTTTTAAAGGATCCTTGCACTTCTTTCTGCTGTGTTGCTATTCCTCGCTTACGCCCCTTCTTGTCCCACTGGGGTAAACCCCTCCTCGTGATTTAGGAGCGGAGGAAGCTGAATCTCCGTCTCTTTCTGCCGTGTGGGCAAGGGCACACCGGGGAGCCTGGCACCCCATCTGAAAAGGTCAGTGTGCTCTGCTCTCAGAGGACAGTATGATTTTTGGAAAGTTTGTACTTGGGATCCGTAAGCAGGAGAGGGCTGAAGTTGGCTATGGCAATTTTGAACTTAGGTGAAAGGTACTTTGTGGCCGGAGAAGGATTTTTCTTCCTTCCTGTGCTCTGAGAACTTGTGCTCTTGTTAATGGGGCTGTGGCAAGAGGAATGGCTGACAAAGCTAAAGGCTGATAGGTATGAGGTAAAAATAGGAGGAAAAAATTTTAATTCTTATTGTTATCATGGTAAATTAATTAAAATGCCATCAGATCTCCAAAATAACCCCCCAAAAATAAGTCGGAGGCTGTAAGTTAACTTTCTAGAGATTTTTAGCAGTGTGTGACAAAAGAAAAATATGAAACCACACTGAAAATTTAGTGAGAACTTGAGAGCAAAGAATAACGTTTTGCTCCTCGCACCCCGAGCAGCGTTAGATTTGCTAAGTTAAAGCCGGAGACTGCCCTGCCGCCGTTCCTGTGCCTCCGCGCACGGGTCGCCCGCAGCCCCAGACACCTGGGCTCGCCGTTAGCATGGCTGCGGCACCGCCGCCGGCGCCTGCGGTTGGGTCCCGAGGGGAGACACCAGGATTTCTTTATTCTGCAGAAGTTAACTGTCGCATGCCTGTCCGTGATTAAGCAGATGAAAAAATTAGAAGGCAGTTATTAAATGAAAGAAGTGCGTTTGCCTCTCAGCCCTCGCTTTTGCAGTCTCTCCGTTGGGATGTGTGTTCTGCGCTTCCCTCCGCAGCCGAGGTGGCAGGACCGTGCTGCTCCCTCGACCAGCCCGGGACCACGCGGGTATTGCACCGGAGGGTTTAACCGGCCTTGTGGCATCGAGAGCAAATCCCTGAGGCGAGGGACGCTTTTGCTCTTCCTTCAGAACCTGAGTACTCAGAAAAAACGGTGAGGATGCAGGGGGTTTGCTTCCCTCTTGGGGGTTTGCTTCCCGTGGCATTTTTGCAGATGGAACAGTCAGAAGTCAAAGCGATAAGCTGCCCCCGCTCGACTGACTGGATCTGTGGGCAGAGTTAATGGAGCAGAGCCCAGGTCAGAGAGCGTGTCGTAAACAGCGCTGGCACCTCCAGAAAGCACTGGGGGGGCTGGTGAGAGAGAGCAGGGCTTCTCGGAGGTTTGGCCACGGAAGGTCAGCTGCCTCCCCGGGCGAGAAGCCCGGCGCTCCCAGTCAAAGGCAGGGCCAGCTGGAGAGACGCTGGTTGGCAAAGGCTCTGCAGGCGTGCTGCGATCGCGGGGAGGACTGCTGCCCCACGGCGTGGGCGACACTGCCGTCACCCACGGTGACTTTATCAACAGTTCGCTGCCCGGTGCCGCAGCGACACTTGAAAGCGTATATCTTCTTGTGGGGAGTTCTGCAAAGCTTCCCTGTCTACTCGGCGTATTCTCCGGGCTTCGTAGTCTTGAAATGCAGAGTTGCGACTCCAGAAGTGTGTTTATACACACATTGCAGTGTTTTCTGTACAACTAAAAAGTACAAATTGGGAATAAGAGGCCAGATTTTTCGAGGAGTGACTATGCAAGTGTATTTTCAGTGAAAATTCAGGTTGTAGAACTCATTTAACCTTTAGCTGCATCATTTAGCAGTTTTAAGAAATTTAGTTGAAACAGGAATCCAGGGATTTTCAGATATTTTGTTGGGGTTTTTTTTAAAGAAATCTTAGTTTTAAAACTGAGAGCTAATGGATTCTGACAGCTATTACTATTAGGTAAAAAATGCCCTTTTACACAGACAGTATTTTTAGACTTGAACTGGTGATAAAAATGACAAAATCATATGGGATTTAACAGAAAAGTGAAACTTCTGACGATAGTGGCTGTGCTCTAAACAGCTTAAAAAGCGTCCCGCCTTTTCTTGATTTATGCCGGGGTTGGTGGAAGAGAGGCAGTGCATATGTAATGCAGGCATTGTCTCCTGTTGTTGTGCTCTCAGGATCTTACTTGGATTGAGCATGGAGAACCTGGGAAAACGCTCCACTTAAATAAACTATTGCTTTACCATACGTGGTTTTCAGTTCTAATCTTCTATTTATTTTGGTGCTCGGCTGTGGAGCATAACCACTGAACTAAACCGACAGCCGATTGAAGTGAGTCTGAGGTAGGGGAAGCTGTTCCTTGATTGCACAGAAACACCGGTGCAGCACAAACTCAAATTCTCATAATAATTCTCTTTGAGCTCTGGGCTACAGAATTATTCACTCACAGAGTTGTATCAAGGCTATCGAAAGCCAAAAGGCTCGGGTGTTCTGCTGCTTTTCCTACTAAAATACTCCTCCTTAACCCTCCTATCAGACAGACGTTAAATACATTCTCCTTTATAGGTATTTTTATTGGTGAATATATTCTTTTCTAATATTTTTAGGTGTGCAAGACATAGTTAGGGAAAGCGCCTTCACTTAGAAAAAAAGACAGTGCTATCGCTGAGCTGCAGAGAGAACAGACGCTCCTTTTCTATGAATCAGTAACTCTTCCCACTAACGCTCCGCTTCCCTCTGAGCCTGAAATAGGCACCTGTTTCAAAACCGCCCCAGCGTACTGACCCTTTCAGTTGGGCCAAAAGACTGGATTTGCTGGACTGTGTTTGTCTAGAGAAGGTCACAAGCAAGCGGGAAAAATTAGACCTAGTTTGTTGGAATCCTGCTAGACTTTGATGGGGCCTTGTCGTGATGCCCTGCACGATTATCCTTCTGTAAACATGTTCTTATCAAAATGCCCAGCCTTCTCCAGCAAGTCTCCGAGAGGACTGCAGATGATTTCACCATCGTATGTTTCTCGGGAACGGAGAAGCGATGTGCTTGAGGTCGCTGTGGCGGCGCGTGCCCGGTGGGGTGGCAGACAGGAGCACTGCCTGCCGCGCCGCCGGTGCCCGCGCCAGATGTGCGGAGCAGAAAGCAGCGTGGCCTTGATGCCGAGCCAGCTCCGAGAAGCGGTTCTGCCCAGGACGTAGTGGTCCGTCTGTGGTCCACGCACACTGGGAGGGTTTGCATTGCCCGACTGCAAGAAGGTTGCTAATAAAGATGGATCGTCAAGTGCCACATAACTTATATCTGTTCTGGATTACTGTTGGTCTGATGGATGAGCAGCTACAGTGAAGGGGAGGGCCAAGGTTAAGGTGGTGCGGGTGCCAAACGCACCCCTCTGTAGTCTAGTTGGCTGGACTTGTCTTAGCTTTGCCTGCGACGGGCAGTATTTCTACTTTTAAAAAGGAATCCGCATCCGTGCCAGGCAGTGGGAAGTTCTCCTTCAGGGCTCCACAAGCAGAGTCTGTAATGGCATTTGGTCCGCTCCAGCTGAAGTCTCTCATTCTGCCTCAGCTTCAGCACAGGCGGCGGAAGAGAATCCTAAAAATTTAATGAGACAAAATTACGATTTTGATTTTAAAACGAGGTGGTATGTGACTATAGATATTGTTAGTCATCGAAAGGAAAAATCATATCCTTTCCATCATGGCTTTCCGTGGTTCGCTCACCGCAGCCACTATTTGCGTTTGATCAGGAGAACCCTCTGTCCCTTCCCCAGCTCGCTGCTTTATGTGTGAGAGAATTATTGAAGCAGCAGATTAGGGCTGATGGGAGAGGAGAAACAGTGTAAGAGGATGAATCCTCCTGTCTTCATGATGGGTAGAAAACATGTTTGGCTTTTTTGGAAGCTATCTCAAGAAAAGATTTTGCAGTCTGGGACCAGGAATTTCCCGTCAGATTCTTACCCCGCGTTCCAGAGCAGCTACTCAGCTCTTGCTTGGCTGTAAAATATGCACCTTTAAGCACATCAGCTGTTTTATTTTCCATCTTTTATTGCAGATAGCGGCAGTTTCCAGCATGGTTTGTAAAACTAGAAAAATATCTTTGGGATTTTTTTTTCTTTTTTCTTTTTTTTGTCTTAACTGCAATGGAAGTTCATTCTACGCTCTTTGCGCTATAATAGTGAGCTGCCTGGGGGTCCCTGGGGTAACACAGGCTGCCCGTGTAAAATTAAGCTGGTGGCAATGTATCATAGTGATGGTTGCCAGCTGGGGAGTCTGTGAAACAACCCTGAAAAGTTCTTGGGTACTACAGTCCAACTTTATTCAAGACACTGTAAATGTATCTCAGAAAACACATCTTGTCTTTGGCTGTAAGTTTGAAAACCAGGGCAGCGGAGGTTTAATGTTACTATAAAACTACATTCAGTGATAACAGTAAAGTTTTATTTACTCTAATTGAATAAATACAATTATCAACTATATTACTATGTGCATTTTAAGCCATATTTTTAATTGGCATAAATTGTGTAGTTCTGTTGACTTTATTCCACCTGATGTTGTTCCTCTACCTTTTGCAGTCTTTCTTTTAATTCATTTAGAAGACCAGCACAGGCCATGATAAAAAACCTCTAAGGATATCAAACAAATAAAATTTCCAGTAGAGCAATTGTTGGTCCCACAAATATTCCGGTAAAGGAATATTATGTAATAAAACCAAAAATAAGCAGCAGTTGTCTGCTTGGGAAATGTATTTTATTAGCCTGATATTTTTATAGCTCCATGAGTTCCCTAACAAAGCAGCAAGACAACAAGGTCTGCAAAACGAGGGTCATTGCAGAGTTCCCAAAGGAAGAGCTGATCTGGGAGAAAGTAATCCCAGTACTGGGAATGCCAAATGCGGGGTGGTTTCCATCGGCACAACGTGTTCGTGTAATGGTGCCGCTCCGTACGGCACGGGGATGCTGCCGTCCCCGGCAGGAGGTGGGGTGTGCCGGACTCTGGTGAGCACAGGAGGCAGACGCTGCAGGCAGCGCAGGCTGAGCTGTGACGGTGACGGTGACAGTGTCCCAAACAGGCGGAGGTGGCAGAGGAAGTGGTGGGGTTGTGTGGGTCTGGTGCACGAGTGGCTCTTTGATGTGGTGCGGATCTGTATCTATCCCTGTTTTTGAAAAGCTGTACCGATGGTTGCTTATTTTCAATTTTATTTAAATTAAATGTAGTAGATGGAGTCCTCAACTGCCTCTATTTAAAGAAACAAAAACAATTCTGCTTCGCTGTCCGAGCTGCCCTGCCTTCCGGACTCATCTAAGTCTTTCCAAGGTCAACACATGGTTATTGATCTGGCACCCAGAATATCCTTTTGAATGGAAAAGTCCTCCCCCGTAGCCTCTGCTCCTGGTCCCTCTTGCTTTGACTGTCCCGGTTTCTGGGGACAGCAGCAGTCCAGATGTGACCTCTCTGGGTGACGCTCCGCTCTGAAGACAGCCTTGTGTGGGAAAGCCATGGCTGGGATCGCTCGGCTTGCGCTGCTGCTGGCGCGGCGTGTCTTGGTTCTTTCGAAAGGCTGAAGTCAAGAAGTTGGACAGGGCTGTGAATAATTGACTGCGAGTCTCATCCCTCGGGCTGTTTTCAGGACTGGCTGCCAGTTTATTTAGTGTACGGTACTGCTGACCTTTGCAAAGACAGTGAATGAGACGTGCACGAGAGCCCTTGTGCGCAGGCAGCCCTCTCCTTGATGAACACAGCAGACGCATCAAAATGCGCGGACCTACTGCATCTCCATTCCGCAGGATATCCAGACAGTAAATTCAGACCGTTGAGGTCTTCAATTCATGCCCAGAAGAGCTTTGCAAGCAAAAAAAAGGACCCGTAGAGGAAAAGTGAAGCATTCAATAGCCCTGTCCTCGGAGGACAGTGTAGCACTCGGGCCCTGCCTGTGGCTTCCCAAGGGACGGGTCGCTTCACGCTTCGCTCCGTGGTAGGACCCGGTACCCGGCGGGGAGCCCGGCTGGCAGCTCCCTCCCGTCCTCACATCAGCTCTGCCTTTTTCCATGCTCGGAAGCACCCGAGCGCTTCGCTGTGCATCACAGCCGGGTGGTATTTTCCCCATCACAGTGCACAGGTATTTTCCCCATCATAGAGCTGATACGCACGTCCTGGGGCAGCACGGCGCTTGCCAAGTGTCTGCTCACAGCCGTTTTGGTCCCCATGTTTATGGGCCCCCGGAAAAAACACTGCAATACAAAATCCAATGTAGCTTATCTGTAGAGAAGCAACTAAATGCCTCTAACGTGATATATTTTCAAGCAGCTGTAGTTGGTATAGAAAACTCAGGAGAAAACTTGAGACAACAGATACCAACTAAACCGTGGAAAATTCTATCTACCTGACATCTTTCAAAATGTTTCCTGTGGTTATATATTAGCATATGAGAGCATCACAACACCAGCTCTGGTGAGCTCTCGCCCCAGCTTTAAAAAAAACCCAACCAAACAACAAAAAGTTTGTCCCCGTTTCCCCGTTTTCAGCTGAAGCAGCGGCAGCCGGGCAGCCAAAGCAGCGCTCCGGCGGCTGGGAGCGCACCAGGCGCGCGGCTGCGCTCCTCGGCAGCCCCAGGGTTTCTGCGCAGCCCGCGGCAGCGT
Source organism: Charadrius vociferus (assembly GCF_000708025.1). Classification (NCBI taxonomy): domain Eukaryota; kingdom Metazoa; phylum Chordata; class Aves; order Charadriiformes; family Charadriidae; genus Charadrius; species Charadrius vociferus. The sequence goes on from NW_009648149.1 coordinate 1,210,683, forward strand.
CTTACCTCTCCAGGCTGTAACGTGAGAGCAAAGGTGCCCTTGTGTTTCAAGGCTCCTGGCACTGATAGCTGTAAAGTTTATGTCTTCGTTTGGAAAATGAGGGAAGTACGAAGTATTGTTATTTTTGTTGATTGAGTCATAATAGTGCAGGAAGATCGTAAGCCTTGTAGCAACCCGTAAGAAAAATGGATCTTCCCCACTGCCGGTACCATACCAACAGCACATATCACTCACACCGAAATACGAGTGATGAAATTACCTTAAAGTACAGATTTGGGGGTGAAAATATTAATCAAAGCTGCCTCTTCTTTGGCTTTTCTGAGTATTCACAGAATCACAGAATCACAGAATGGTCAGGGTTGGAAGGGACCTCTGGAGATCATCTAGTCCACCCCCCCCGCCAGAGCAGGGGCACCTCCAGCAGTGGCACAGGACAGCGTCCAGGCGGGTTTTGAATGTCTCCAGAGTGGGAGACCCCCCCACCTCTCTGGGCAGCCTGTGCCACTGCTCCACTACCCTCAAAGTAAAGAAGTTCCTTCTCATGTTAAGATGGAACTTCCTATGTTCAAGTTTATGCCCATTACCCCTCGTCCTATCACTGGGTGCCACTGAAAAAAGACTGCTCCCATCCCCCTGGCATCCTCCCGTTAAGTATTTGTATGTATTAATAAGATCCCCCCTCAGTCTTCTTTTCTCTAGACTAAAGAGACCCAAGTCCCTCAGCCTTTCCTCATAAGAAAGGTGCTCCAGTCCCCTAATCATCTCCGTAGCCCTTTGCTGGACCCTCTCCAGCAGATCCCTGTCCTTCTTGACCCGGGGAGCCCCGAACTGGACACAGCGCTCCAGATGTGGCCTCCCCAGGGCAGAGCAGAGGGGGAGGATGACCTCCCCCCACCTGCTGGCCACACTCTGCCTGATGCCCCCCAGGATGCCATTGGCCCTCTTGGCCACCAGGGCACATTGCTGGCTCGTGGGCATCCTGTTGTCCCCCAGGACTCTCAGGTCCCTCTCCACAGAGCTGCTCTCCAGCAGGTCACCCCCAACCTGTACTGGTGCAGGGGGTTATTCCTCCCCAGATGCAGTACCCTACACTTACCCGTGTTGAATTTCATCAGGTTTCTCTCTGCCCAACTCTCCAGCCAATTCCGAGTATTGCTGACCAATGCTTGTGCTCTGACATCTGCCATCCTCGTGGCAGGACCCCGGTAGCCCTATGCTCTGTACCTAGAATTGTAAATTGAGATGCTGCCACACCTGCTTGCGTTTAATTAAAAAGAAGATCAACCTGCCTGTAGCTTTTGTCTCCCAGGCCAGAGCTTGCTGCTCTGTGCTGTGAGGGGTGGGAGACGTCAGTTACGGAAACTTCTACTGGTGCAAAGCATTTTGCAGTGTAAATAATGTCTCTTGGTCATGCCAGTTCGGATGCTGTGGGAGAGAGATTCCTAAATCTATCACTCTGTTCACTGGGGAGCTGAGCTGGGGGGGGAGAGGAGAAAATACGGGTCAGGTTAACATAAAATGCAGTCAGTGGCTTTTGGCAAAAGAAAAGGATTTATTTTCTGTTTTCTTGACTCCTAGCCCAAAACGCCTTTATTAATCTTTTCCTTTTAATTTGGCTCAGTTCATAAGCAGATAGTTTACCTTAAAATCAAATTCTAAAATTTAGAAGTCATAGAATAAAACAGCTTTAAAAAAAACCACCAAACTTTTTTGCATTTGAAATTATTTTTTCTGACATTTACTGTTCGTAACATAATTTTGAAGAGCTCTACTCATCATGAGGTATTCAGCTGTTCCTCGTAATTGTGATAATATGGTAATGATAAAATGAGTCCCTTTAAGTCAATTTTGCAAGGTCAGTACTTTCCCTTTCTAGCCAAGGCCATCTCGAACCTCGCAGATTTAGCACACAGCTTTCTGTCGTGCCCCGAGCTGGGCAGCAGCATGAGCTGCCTTGTTCTCAGCGTGGGATCTGTAAATAAATCAGAGGGATAGCTGAAAGGTGTCATGTTTAGCACTCATTTTACACACACACACACACACGAGCTGGGCCGCTCTCTCACCGCTCATTTGCTCTGATCGCAGTTTGAATGGGATGAGGGAGGAAAAAAATTCTCGGCCAGGTTTTGTCTTGAGGGGTATTTGCATATAGTGACATACAGATACCGGTCTCTTAACATACATCACTTGTTCCTCCTGACTTTCCTTAGATAACGATGTTGAAGATGATCTTCAGCCACACATCGTTTGAACACTGCAAGAAATTCTCGGGTGAAGCCCAAAGCTCAGAACTGCACAAGGAATGCAATTTCTTCCTGACAGCTGTGCGTTTGGCCTCCCTTAACCAGATACTGGACCCGTGGGTTTACCTGCTACTCAGAAAGATCCTCCTCCAGAAGTTCTGTCAAGCTGCCAACGCCGTCTCCAAGTGCTCCAACAATGAGTGGAAGGAGAGATCGATCACCTTGTCTGAGGAAATCCGGCGGACAGCGGCGTGAAGGACCATTGATCCGTTTGCGTGGAAGCTACTTTTGCCAATGAGTAGTTTTAAATCTTACTGTGAATTGGGGTATCCGTAACACGTTAGTATCTGCATGAATCGCTGAAAACGGTATCGCTGAGTGGACTTATAGTGCCAAATAATTATTTATCCAATGTGCCAAAAATTCGCAAAGGCAGAAGAAGGAATTGGTTTTGTTCCTACATTCTGTTGTTATGGCTGTACATAACTGAGCTGCAGAACATGACGGTTTGTGTGCCTAAAATAGAGCTGGGAGGGAATTTCCTTGCGTTAAGGTAGAAAAAATGGTTTTCCGATCAGGGGACGCTTGGAACAGATTCAACAGATTACATTACTGAAAAGACCCATTCCTATATATATTTTAATACTAAGATTATCTACTTCAGAGAGTCCTTCCTCCTTTTCTCCGGAGGGACAAGGGGAGAAAGGGGCAAAACCCACAAGAATTAAAGACAAAATTAGGAGACTATTTGGATTTCAGTGGCTTAAACCCAAAAAGGTTGTGCTGTACCAATCATGGCACGTCGGTCTCTTTGGAGAACTGACCGTAGCACGAGTTTATGACGCGTGGATTTGTCCTGATAAATACCCATTCTGCGTGGATGCTAAAGTAGGCTTATCTGCTGAGGAGGATGTAGCAGTGGGGCACACAGCACAAGTGAGAAATCTGTGGTTTTGTGGTTTGTTTTTTTTAAATAGCAGCCTGTGAAACACCCAGGCCTAACAAGAACTGCTCTTTGCAAAGCACACCATAAAACTGCTTTGAGCAGATGGAGAGTGATAAACAGGTTGTAAGAAACAGTCAATGTTCTTCTTCCTGTAGATTAATGGCAAAGGTTTACAAAGCCAAAAATACTGTTTTCATATGAGTTGTTTTATTTGGAAAGGCACATGTCCAGGGGTAAAAAGAACATCAAATGATTTGTGAGTAATGGGGACGCCACTCAAAACTTCTTCATTACTCAAAGGTCCTACAAAGTGGCCAAAGTAGTACCCCAAAATAGTTTATTTCTTCTTTCCTCCAACAAAACAAAATTGAGATATGGCAGCTTTGGGAGTTTTTAAAAGAGAGCTGAGTGGAAGAGGTGGGTAGAAGTGTGTGCAATAGTCAGATCTTCCCCCCAGGTAACTTCCAGGTTTTATTAGAAAACTGAGTTCTAATCCATTTGTGTCACATCTGAAGCTTATTTTTAAAATATTTTTTCCTCATTTTCTTCACCCTTTAGTAGACGATAGCCTCTAACATCTCCTGTTTCATGGGCTCGTGGGTGAAATCAGATGCAAATACAATAAAATGCAGTACATCATATAGTTGTACACCATATCCTCCGTGCCGTACGGTGTCGAATTCAGGGGCCTTCAAGGCAAATGTAATCCTGCATCTGCTAGGAACTTCTTGCGCAGAACCTTTGTTTTTACTTCTCTTCCTTTGTTTATAAAAGCAACTACTCCAAAGAGAAACTGGCTGCTCCCTTTTCTTGTTCTGCTACCGTGTTGTCTAATTCCTTATCTTCATATCAGTCAAACAAAAAGAATTAATCCGACAGCAGAAGCCACTGTCTATGTAAATCTAATTTTACCTGGGTGGTGTTCGAGAGCAACCGAAAAGCTGCTGTCTGTCTTTAATTCAAGAGCCAGCCTAAAGCCACCGGGGCCCCTTCTGTCCGGTACTGCCCTCCCTTTATCAGTCCTCATCATCTCCTTCAGTTTAATGAACTAAATTCCTTTTTCCGTTAGGAGTCGCCTGCATCCCTCGGGCCGTGGGACCCCTCACGGCGGCCCCCGGCGAGCTGCTGCGCGGTGCCGGAGCCGGTGGGGAGCGCACCGACTGCCCGTGCCTGCACGTCGCCGGTGCTGCCGCCCCCGGGCCATTTACTGATCAGCGCTTTGGGGAACACGGCGAAATAAAAATTTTACTCGTTCTTTTTGAAAAAGTGCCTTGCAGGATTCGCGCTTCTTTTTTTTAAAAAAAAAAGTTATTTTGGTATATAAAAAGCCTGGTGTTCTGCCCAGAGGATTGGTATCGTTCAGCTGGTGTACATCAGCTTTTTAAAACAAATAAACAAACCCAGTCGCTTGTAAAAATATGTCGAGCTGACCTTAACAATTGGACCGAGTTGTTCTCTGTCAAGACGTTTCTGAGCAGCGGCGCTTACGGAGCGTACAGCTCGTCTGGCGTCCCGAGTGGGGCGTCGAGGGAGAAGTTCTGCGAGACGGAGGGAATCAATCCCCTTTATCAGCTCTTCTATAGCGGCAGGAGGAGGGTCTGGTTTTCCCTGTGCGCGATCAATCCGCTACGCGGTAATGACAGAAGAGCTCAAAGGTGACATCGCCTGAAGTCGGCTGCGGGGAGGGCCCCGTCTCCGGTTCTGGAGGAACTGCACATGGGCTCGTTATTCCTATTAAGTGTCGGGTGGTTTCACTTTAGTTCACTTAAAATAATTTTGTTACACCATGCCTTTTTTTAGTGAAACAGGATACTTTTATATTTGGAAAAAGGCAGTTCTGCCCATCTTCGGGTGTGGGAATATGAAGAAACTTCTTTAAATATCGGAACATGGGAAAAAATGTCCGCTTTTGATTTGTTTACAGCAAAGGAGTTGAAGCACTATTTGCCAGCCGCGGCTGCCGTAACGGCTCGTGGCTGGAGGAACGCGCTTTCAAAAAAGAATTCAAAGAGCTTAAGCGTAAGTGAAAGCTTTTATTTCCCATTTACCTCATGGAGTGGGAAGGTGTATTTTTGTTGCATTTCTTTCATGACGCCTTTTATGTGATGTATGTAAATTCCACTACAGTACTATTTCTAATACTGGTTTTAATCTGTTGTACTTCTGTCAAAGATGTTATGGGAACTGTAGTGTATGGAAACACCATTTTGAGATCATTGTTTGCCTTAAAAATGAGCTTGTTCGTGTGCCAAATCCATGTGTGTTGCATCAGTCAGAATAAAAGTTCGGCAGAATAGCCGGTCTCCGTTTCCTGGGTTGCTCTTGCCCGGGACACAACGTCACCACCATTCCCAACAGGAATTCCAGGGGGAAGCGCAGCCCCCGGCGCCGGCTGTGGCCCCTCGCTGTGCGGGTCCATCCTGGCCAGCGGAGCTCACAGGGCACTGGCCCAGCCCGCTCCCCGCTGGGCTGTGCCCAACACCACCGGGACCCAGCGCTGTGTGAGCGTTGGTTAGTGACAGGACTTCCAATACGCGGTTACCTGAGTTTTGGAGAAGGACCTCCTGCTGATGGAACACAACTCTGGGCAGGTTTACACCCATCCCATTTTATCTGGACGGGGCTTGGAGCAACCTGGGCTGGTGGGAGGTGGCCCTGCCCCGGGCAGGGGGTGGCACTGGGTGGTCTTCAAGGTCCCTTCCAACCCAAACCATTCCGTGATTCTGTGATCCGCACAGTGTCCCGGGTGGTGGCCTGGCTGCGGGAACGGGCCGGGGGGGGCTGGTGGGGTGTGCTGCCGGGACGGGCTCTGCAGCTCCCGCCGCGGGGTGCTGGGCAAGGCAAGGGTGCGGGACCGGAGCCCGCAGCCCGCAACCCGGCCTGAGAGCCAGCTCTGCACCCGTGGGGGTGGCCGGCCGCAGCCCCGCTCGCCAAGGGTCTTCCCACATTTTTTACATTATTTTATTTTACTTTGGGTTTTTGGTTTTTTTTTTTACATTTTGTAATTTTAACACAAACTGTTTGAGCTTCCAAAGCAGACTTATACAGAAGAGCAGTGACTCCACTAATGTGCCTGAAGCATCGTTGGGATGGGCAAACTCAACCCACCACCGCGCCAGTGCTCGGTGAGCTCCTCCGGCGAGCACGGGGAATGTCACCACCCATTTCTCCCGAGTTAAATTAAATGACTTTCAGCAGAGAAACGGCAAATGACTATGTGCGGTTTTCCCTCGTCCCCCATGCCCTGCCCGGTCCCTTACTGCTTGATAGATGGACAGCCGTTGCTGCGTGGTGGTACCACGTTTCGGTGTGGACCGGCACCCCAGAGAAAGGGCCACCGGCCCATACGTGGAGGAGAGAGACCCAGCGATGCTCATCTTTCAAATTACAGCTTTTCTTGGCTGCTCTCCTGAAAGGAGATTCTCCCGGAAAAAGGGATCCTTGGTAAAGGACTCCGGGAGGTGTCCCGTGGGTGGGAGCCCCAGGGCAGAAACCTGTTTGTGGTGTAAACCCCTCCTGCAGCTGGGACCCAGCCCGGGCCGCGGGTGCCGGAGTTCATGTCAACAGTCATCACGGCAGCCCTGCGAGCAGTGCTCCACAGCTAATCAAAAGCACCTTTATTTAAATTTTCTCAGCCGAGCGTGTCACTGCAGAACTGGAAATACTCACCGTCACTTGATTTTTATCTACCAGTGTGCAAATGTGAGCGGCTGGTGATCAGCCGGGACCGCTGCGGGGAAACCTGTCACTGCTGGGAACCCGAGGGAGCATGAACGACTTCGTATGTGGAGGCTTCAACATGAACAGACCAACACACCGAAACCAAATTACAGACAGAGCACCTCTTGCGACATACCCGAAGAGCCATGCAGGGCCTCAGCAGTACTGGGCACGCTGGGTTGGGCTGTGGTCCCTTTGCAGTGTCACCCATTGCTCTGTGGCCCCACGTTCCCCCTCCTCCCATGGCTCCCCTCCCTGATCCAGAGTCCCTCCCCAGCTCTCCTGGAGCCCCTTTAGGCACTGGAAGGGGCTCTGAGGTCTCCCCTTTTTCGCCTTCTCTTCTCCAGGCTGAACCCCCCCAACTCTCCCAGCCTGTCCTCCCAGCAGAGGGGCTCCAGCCCT
>NW_009648149.1:1218248-1226522 GCF_000708025.1 Charadrius vociferus
GGGCTGCCAGCGCACATTGCCGGCTCATGGGGAGCTTCTCATCCCCCAACACCCCCAGGTCCTTCTCCTCAGGGCTGCTCTCCAGCCATTCTCCACCCAGCCTGGATTTGTGCTTGGGATTGCCCCGACCCACCTGTAGGACCTTGCACTTGGCCTCGTTGAACCTCATGAGGTTCACACAGGCTTGAATGCATGGATCGACGATCTCGGTGCTGGTCGCTCTCGCTCTGAGCACGTGAATTGGAAAGCAAACAGGTGGCACAGACGCAGCATTACCCAAGATGTTTATTTGCAAAACAAGCATATAAAAGGAGGCCCAAATCTTGCACGTAAAGTAATTATGAGAAAGGGATGTGTTTGCTGCACAGGAGGAGAATAAGGAAGTTGAATAATGCCCAGTGGTAAAACATGAAGCACTCCCCAAAAGAGCAAGACAGACTTGGCAAGGAGGAGGTGTCGGGCACCCCAACCGGCCCGATGTGCAGAAGGAAAACCTCAGATACCCAGGAGATCCCCTGCTCATTGCCACATTTTCTAAATTAAAACATAAACTTTAGTCGGCAAGAGTAACAAAGCCCACATTATGTTTTTTTCATTCACGTGACATGTAGATAACATTAAATAATGTAGAATAGAAACTTCATAGCGTGCTGGTCAACATCGGAAGGTTCGTAAAGGCAACAGTGGTGGAGCAGGAGACCTCTCCTGCGATGATCATCACCATTTTATTTAACCCTTTGTTTGCTCAGTCACAGTGTTCTCCCCCCGGTTTATGAGCTGGGGTGCTGCGGGGCGCGGGAGGCGTCGGGGCGCCGGCAGGGCTGGAGGACGGGGCCATCCCTCGCAGGGACACGGGGCTGTTCGGCAGCATCGACGGGGCAGAGCTGGCTCGGTGGCACCAGAAAGTCCCTGGGGGACGCACAGTGCCCGGCCTCTAGCCCAAAGCGTGAGTTGTTAAGCAGAACGCAGAAAGAAGGAGCCTATTTCACACTCGGTGGGAGAGGAGGGCAGTGCACACCGGGGCTGACTCGTTACCAGCCCCATTAGTTATGGAAAGGGAAACGCAGGTGACCGCAGAGGGGAACCTGAGGGGAGCGGTGGGGCGATGCCGGGTCTCCCTGGGGACAGCTCGGGGCTTTGTCCCCACCGCCGGAGCAGCGGGCAGGGTGACAGCAGCCCGATGGCCAGGCGTGAGGGAGCAGGGCTGGTGGCCGCTGCTGCTGAAGACGGTGTCAGGAGAGGTAAGAAGATTAGAAACGAAACTGTCCCTGTCTATGGCAGGGGGGTCGGAACTCGATGATCTTCAAGGTCCTTTCCAACCTAAACCATTCTATGATTCTATGAAACCCTGGCACCCAAGTCCCATAGTTTCCAAGAAACTATGTTAAAAAAAACAAAAAAAAAGCAAGCAGAATGCAGAAGAGCATTAAAGGCTGCGAAATGAAAGTGATGGAACCACAGAAAGCAAATCTATTTTATCATCTTGAACAGCAGCAGGAAGGACAAGAGCCGATAGGTCTGGTTGCCCAGAGACAGCAGAAAGCTCCCCGAAAGGCTAAACAGCGTTTTCAAGATGCACGAGCCTCTGCCCGGAGTTACAGGCACTTGGGTGGGATGTCAAGTGCATTTTCCAGGCTCAGATCCTGCTCGGGGTCCCCTGATGGAGTTTTCCCCCAGAGGAAGAGTCGCCTCTGGGAGCTGCCCCCGGGCTGGTCCCTCGGCTCTCCCCGGCGCAGCCGAGCCGGCCCTGCGGTAGCCAGAGATGGGTTTCCACCCACTCCCCATCCGTGGCTCAGCGTGGGGGTCTCCGTGCAGAGGCAGAGCCGGGGCCGGGTCTCGGGGGGGCTCATCGCAGCTCACGGGGTGCAGACACTGCCCTGGTTTTGTTTGACACATCCCCCCGTACAATTAAAAAATCAAATGGAGTCACCGCGTAGCTCGCTGGCATTAACGTCCCTGAGAGTCACACTCGGAGGTGGCCGGCTGAGCCCCGGCTCCTTTCTGCACATTATTAATCTGCTGCCGTTTCGCTTGAGAACAACAGGTTATAAATTAACCGGCTGCTGCTTTTATGGGTTCCCAGTTTTTTGCCGGCGGCAGCGTGGGCGCTGGGCTGAGCTCCGTCCTGGGGACTGCCCTGGGAAGGGCCGCAGCTCGTCCTGGGGCCGCAGGCAGCCGTGAGTTCATCCCCCCGGCGCTGCCGCTGCTCCCCGCGGGGCTGAATTCAGCCCTCCCCACCACCACTGCCGTCCAAACCGAGCGTGTGGGTGATGGTCGCCCCGCGGCCAGGCCGCACGCGCTGCACCACCAACGCGGGGTCTCTTCTGGCCAAACTCCCCCCCCACTCCGTTCTCCTCAGCGTTGCCATTCCTCCTGGGAAGTGCAAAGAGAAAATTTCCATTTCCATCAGGAAACTGCTTGTGGCCTTTTAGGAAGATGCCCGGCGGTTGAGGAGGGGCGTGGGGCTGTTCAGTCTGGAGAAGAGAAGACTGAGGGGGATCTCATCAACGCTGATCAGCCCTTCACGTGACCACAGGCAGTTCCATCTCCACCTGAGGAGGGCCTTCTCTGCTGTGAGGGCGGCAGAGCAGTGGCACAGGCTGCCCAGAGAGGTGGGGGAGTCTCCCCCTCTGGAGCCATCCCAAACCCGCCTGGACGCCGTCCTGTGCCACTGCTGGAGGTGCCCCTGCTCTGGCGGGGGGTGGGATGGGGGAGCTCCAGAGGGCCCTGCCAAACACCACCAGTCTGGGATGCTGGCATTCTGTGACCCACTGGGGTGCCGGAGCCCCGGGGCTATCCGGGCATGTTAAAGAGGAAGCCCTGGAAAGGCTGGCAGGGGCTCTACCACCCACACCAGGGTCCTACCCGCCGCCCTCCTGCCCTTCCCCAGCGTTGCCTGGGGAAATACGGAGCACTGGCATCCCATCGTCGGCACGTCTTCACAGCCCGCGCAGCCCCAGCGCTCGGCGAGAGCAGTCCGGCAGTCAGCGTGCTCCCACGCGGTGGCAGAGCGGGACTCCAGACCCGTGATTTTGGGGATCACTCCGTAGATCCAAGCTGTTTCTGGTTGACCCTGACCGGTGGCAGTCCTCTGGCCAGCTTCATCAAGCTCTGGTTTCCCCCCTGAACATATCAAATTTTTCAGGAATGAAGTCAAAAGGAGAATTAATCCTGAGTTCACCCAGGTGTGTCCCCGCCAGCATCGCCTGACAGCACAGAGCAGCCCCAGAGCGCCCCGGGGCCGATGCCAACAGGGGATGCGCAGAAATTCAGCCCTTGCTTTGGTGCGCTGCAGAACATAAAGGAACCGCTTTGAGTATAAAAAATGTTAAACATGTTCAAATGCATTTTATTAAAGACAACGTATTCATATTTTGGGCCGCTTTGTTTTGATAATGACTGGCGGCAAAGGCTGGAAGCCCCGGCTATTGCGGCTTTTTGTAAACACACTGATTTAACAAACCTCGTCCACCCTTCAGCATGCAGAGGGTTTGCACAGAGGGCACTCACAGTTATTACACGCATCCATGAGGAAAAATAAATTCAGCGTTTATAAGGACTTGCAGATGAAAAGAAGCATACACCCTGTTTCCGAGTGACTTTATAGCGTGAAGACGTAATTCCCAACGTTCGACGGTTTATACGACAGGTTGGAGTCAGCGGGTTTTTGCCTGATGGATTTGCGGTTCCCTGGCTCTGAGCGTGAACAGGCTTTAAAGAGCAGCCTCCAAAACATGCCTAGAAACCCTTTGCCCACATTTGGGCAGGGTTTTGTCCCATCCTGCCGACTCCCCTGTCTCTCCCACCATGAGATCCGTGCAACACGCAGACGCCTCTGGTCCCCGTCCGAGGGACGTCGCCCACCAGTGTGTCTGGACCAGTCTCACCGCCAAGTGCTGTGCGACAGCCCCAGACCAGAGCGATGCTCCGCCGGCGCTGGGATGGAGCCCACGTGCTGAGGGCGACAGCAGGTACGGGAGGTTTTGGGGTGGGAAGCGGCAGAGCTGACCCCCCCCCAGGACACCGCAGGTTGGTGGTGCCCCAAACCCACCTCGACTACAGTCTCCCCCCATCCCTGCCCGGCAGCAGCAGTCCCCACGCCGGGGACCTCTTCCCTCCTGGGACTCAGGTGAGAGGGATCTTAAAGCTTCAAATAGCGCAACTTAAAATATTTGAAAATAAAGGAATCTTTGAACTATTAACATATTTTGTGGTACACGAATGCCAGGAAGGCAAGGACATATCAGCTTTTCCTAGGGCATCTCATTTAGCAGAAGAAAATGGCGCACGGTTCAGTGGTTCAAGATTAAAACCAGAGAGTTTCACGCAGCGGAGTGTGTTTCAAACAGTGACCGTGGCCTTAGAATAAAACCGCAAGGGGTGATAGAGTCTCTCTGCCTCCCAGAGCCACCAAATCGTGACTCTTCCCCAGAGAGGCCATGTCAGGACAGGTAAAGCCTCCACTGACGCATTTGTCAGGGCCCTCGTACTAAAGCACATCACTGCCCTATCTGACCTTCAAACGCTGCTCATTCTTCTGTTAAATCTGTGCTATTACTTTGTGCCTAATGAAGAGTCACTGATTTACAGGGATTGGATGTGTCGAAACACTCTGGAAATAAAGATTTAGCCTCAGAGTAATCAGGTTTCTCCCCCTCCTATCCCTTTCATGCTGCTGCTCTTGATCTCCTGAAGGTCCTTGACGGGCCAGTGAGATGAGGCTACAGACTGCAAATTACTGTTCTCTCCAAGCGGAGCGTTTCCCTCGCCGGCTGTCCTGCGGTCGGTCACCTCCTGAGCCAGCGCCGCAGAATCACAGAATCACAGAATCACGGAAAATCCTAGACTGGAAAAGACCTGTCAGATCATCACTGCCAACCCACCACTAAACCGCGTCCCTCAGCACTGTATCTACACCACCCTTAAATCCCTCCAGGGATGGGGACTCCACCACTGCCCTGGGTAACGCGTTCCAATGCCTCATGACCCTCTCAGTAAAGAAATTCTTCCCAATATCCAATCTAAACTTCCCTTGGCGCAACTTGAGGCCATTTCCTCTCGTGAAGAGAAGAAAGCCTCATTGCTTTCACAGCAACAAACTTCAGCTGGAGCCTTTTAATAACAAAGTTTTATCCAAACCATAATAATAATAATGATAAAAAGACCTCTGCTTCTCTGAAGGATGTCCTTTCAACTTGGCTGGCCGCTGGCTTCAGGAGCAGCCGGCGCTGGTGGCCATGCCAGCCCGGTGTCACCGTCAGAGCGGCGATAAGGCCGCCCGGCAGGTGAAACCTCCAGATAAATTTACATTATGAAAGGCGAGAACTTACTGTCCTTCTTGTCCTCTTCCAAGGTCGCCGTGTCCTGCCCGATGTGACAGAGCAGAACACGTACTCGTTGACCGCGGAAGGACGTTGTGCGTGCGGAGGCGGCTGCGGCGGTGCTCAGCCCCACCGGTGGGGCAGAGGACCCAAAGGGTTGCTGCACCCCTGGTGTATCTCCCATGCGGGGAGCAGGCAGGCACCGTCCTGAGAATAAAACACACCAAACAAAAGGAAATGCTCCTCTGAAGCCAAAGGGTGAGGGGTCGCATGTTTGCAGAGGTTCTGCTCTTTCCGAGGTGGGCACCAGCCCATGGTTCATCCAGCCCAAGGTCAGTTCAGTCTCTGCAAAGCCCAGCGCTGGAAGTGCTGCGTGACCGCGGCGTGGCGGCCTCCAAGACCAGGGACGGAGGCATCTTCGGCACAGCCTGAGGGCAACCTCCAGAGACAACTGGGAGTACAGACCTATTTAATGCCACGTTTAGAATTAGGATTTTTTTCTGAATATATAATGAAAAAAAACCCAACCACAAAGATCAGCCCAAACCTGAATTACTTCAGATCATCTTAACTCACATGTGTACTTTACAGTGGGTGATTCAAACAATCCTGCAGCTCAGCCAGAGACCAAAATCCCGGAGAAGTACATCCTGGGTTATGGAAATGCTTCGCCACCAGGCAGGGAGGTCCGTGGGAGACATAAACCATCCCCACTCCATTAGAAGCCACTGAAGGTCCGCCAGCCCGCAGCATGACAGGATTTCACCCGGCAGCAAAATTTATTTCTAGTTTTAAAATGGCCATTCCCAAGTCATGTAAGCTGATCAGAAATTTAATAAAGGTAACATTGTGGTCGCTTTTAGGAAGTTTAATAAACCCAATTTTATCGATTACTTTTGTTATTAAATGCACACCCGGTTCTACGGTATCTCTCGCTGCTACTGTATAATTAAAACAGACGTTTGGTGTATGATGAATATCAGTGTATTCTAACTGAAGAGCTTCTGACAGAGCGTTTCCCTCCCCAGCACACCTCGAAAGACCGAGGACAGCAGTATGTCAGATGGTGCTGCCCACGCTGGGCTGTAAATCCACAGGAGTGGAGCCAAAGACATGAGATGACTCTTGACCGACGTAACCTAAGGCAGGAGCTCCTGCAGAAGCGCTGCGCCACGCTGGTAGCGTCCATCCGTCCGTTCCTCTCTGCTCCGCACCTCTCACTGACGGCGACATTCAAACCTACCGGGGTTAGGACTCTCCTTCCACACTGGTGCCTTCAAAACTACCGTTGCGTCCACACCAAGTGGCCCTGGACGCCGGCCGCGGTGCAGCCCCGCAGCCCCTGGCTCCTGCCCACCGCAGCCGGGCTCCGCTCCCACCCCCGGTCCAGTAATTCAGTTTTCGTTTGCGTGTCCCCGGCCGACACAAATAAAACTCCCATTTGCTCCCATTTGTCTTTTTAATAGTATCTAACTAACGTGTTTGCCCAGAAGTTGTTTTGGTAAATCCCCCCCAGAATTAAGTTATGGATGAGTCATTTCAATCAAAGTAAAGACAACGACAGGATCCCTGCTGCAAGGGCAGCACGCCGCTGGCGCGTTCCTCTCCGACTTACACCACGAGCAGCTCAGGGAAGACATTCCCAGGCTTGCAAAGCACACAGGCGCGTACCTTTGAGGCAGGAAAAAACACCCCCGATTTGTTCAGGACCTCGATCTGATCTAATAAGCTGCTGCCAACAGAGCCCCGTCACGGCTGACCTCAGGCGCAGAGGGACCGCAGCGGGAGGAGGAGCCGCTGCCGGGGCCAGCAGAGGCACCGTGTGCGTCGTGACCACATCAGTGAAAACGCGCAATATCAACAAATACTGCAAGTCCCTCCGAGCCGCCCGTGTGCCCTCCTCCCTGCGCACAGTATGCTTGGCCATTATTTTTATAAAGAGCACACCAATGTCACGGGGAGGCGGGGGGGGGCTTTGGCAACCAATACTTTGATGCATCATTTGCCAATGGAATAATAACTCTGTTAGTTCATCACTAAAAATCTCATCATTATTATTTTGGCCATTGTTTTTGATTAGAAACCCATGTTTAGGTGACCGCTGGGTTGCAGCTCAGCTCTGTAAGTCACCTAGTGTCACTGTCCTAAAGCTTTTCATAGAATGGTTTGGGTTGGGAGGGACCTTAAAGCCCACCCAGTGCCACCCCCTGCCCTGGGCAGGGCCACCTCCCACCAGCCCAGGTTGCTCCAAGCCCCGTCCAACCTGGCCTTGAACACCTCCAGGGATGGGGCAGCCACAGCTTCTCGGGGCACCAGGGGCTCACCACCCTCACGGGAAAGAATTTTGTCCCAATATCTCATCTAAATCTCCCCTCTTCAGTTTGAAGCCATTCCCCCTCGTCCTATCACTACAGCTCTAGGCTAAACTAGCTCTAGTTGAGCTCCAGGGTGAGAAGCTGTGGCCATATATGGTAGCCCAATCCCATATACATGTTCCCAGCTGAAGGCCGTGACTCTGCCATGTCCAGTGGACGTGTCCCCATGGTCATGCTTGCTGCAGGGGGGGTCAACCCCTTCCCAAGCTCCAGCATGGAGCCCCCGTGCCGCTGCCCACCCACCGCCGGCGATCCAGGCAAGCCCACCCCTGTCCTGCTGCCGGCCGGTGATGTGCACGGACTCAGCGCACACTGCGAAATCCAGCCCAGGATCTGCAGCTGGTACTTTAAGACTCAGAAACCAAGATTTTGGCTTCCCAGCCTGGGTTTAATTGCTCCAAGAAATGGTCTGAGCGTTCCTCCCCGTGGCGCCTGTGCTGGGCACGGCGGGGGACGGCAGCCCTGGCTTCCAGCAGCGCGGCAGCGGCCATCTGCCCGTGGCCTGGACTGGGAGCGCAGAGGCGTAACCTAATGAGCCTGGCTACAAGCTGCCGAGCGGCCAGCGGCACTTCTGCCCG
>NW_009648149.1:1226728-1232556 GCF_000708025.1 Charadrius vociferus
ACCCCGTGCCGGTCCTTCGCCTGCGGCAGCCCTCAGCCCGGGCTGAGGGCACGAGGAGCTGCCGCAGTCTATGAACAGCAATTAAACCACCAGTAAGCAGCAATAATTAAAAGACTCATCTGTCTGGGAAAGGCGGCCCAGCCTGGCTCCCCCTTCCCAGGAGCCCTGTGCCCCCGGCTCCAGGCTGGGACAGGGCATGATGGAGCCACACACACCACTGCGTCGCGTGGGCTTGGCCAGTGCATTGTGAGAGCTTGGCCAGTGGATCATGCGAGCTTGGCCAGTGCATTGCATGGGCTTGGCCAGTGCGTCATGCGAGCTTGGCCAGTGCACCATGTGAGCTTGGCCAGTGGATCACGCGAGCTTGGCCACTGCCTTGTGTGGGCTTGGCCAGTGCATTGCACAAGCTTGGCCAGTGCATCATGCGAGCTTGGCCAGTGCATTGCACGGGAATTTGGCCAGTGCATTGCACAAGAATTTGGCCAGTGCATCGTGTCAGCTCGGCCAGGGCATCACGTGAGCTTGGCCATTGCATTTCACAAGCTTGGCCAGTGCATCATGTGATCTTGGCCAATGCATCATGTGAGCTTGGCCAGTGCGTTGCATGAGTTTGGCCAGTGCATCATGTGAGCTTGGCCAGTGCATTGTGCGAGCTTGGCCAGTGCATTGCACAAGGTTGGCCAGTGCATCCTGCGAGCTTGGCCAGTGCCTTGTGTGGGCTTGGCCAGTGAATTGCGGGAGCTCGGCTGGTGCATCACACGACTTTGCTCAGTGCATCGCACAAGGGTGGCCAAGCCGCTGTAAGCCATCAGGCTCCTCAAATCCAAAAATGGTTGTCAGCAAAATGTCCTATTAAAAACAGCCTCAAGGTCAAAAAGATGCTCTGGGCCCCGCGCTCGCCCGTGGTCTGCACATCACCCCCCCGTGGCAGCCGGGGGGGGCCCGGCGGTTTCACCCCCTGCTCTCACCCAGCGCCTGGTTTTGACGCTTTTTTTTATCGGACGGTCAGAACCCCAACGGCTGCCATCGCTTTGTGCCGGGGAAAAACGAGACCAAAAAGGTGCTGAGTGCCAAGTGCCGAACAAGCCCTGTTTGCCCCCTCCCCGCCCCCCTCTCTCCCTTTAAAAACCCAATTACAGAGCCAGCACGGCGGGGTTTGGGCCTGTTCCCCTGTCCCCCCCATACGTATTGACATAGCAGAATTATCTAAGTTACCGAGAATGCATTATTAGAGCAGCTATGTCAATAAATTAGTTTGATTACAACAACAATGCCAAAGTTAATAATTCAGCTGATGTTGTACCGGGCTGCGCAGTCACCGCCCGTTATCGATGGGTTTTATGCCGCCGCTGGGTCTCAGGTACATATCCCTTTTACACTGAGCATCTCAAACCAAATTACAGGATCCCGCCGTGCCCCCCCGGCTCTCAGCGCTCTCGCTCCCTCCCCTCTGCTCTCTTATGTCAGAAAGTTTATGTTTTCGGAATAAAATAACATTGCTCCCAAACTCAGTGCTGTTTTCAGCGTCGATGCGCACGTCTCAAAGCGAGCTCTGATCTGAACCGACGGGGTGAGCGGCCTTTTGCCTTTCCGGTGGCGGGGCTGGCCCCTGCACGGGCAGGCCGAAAAGGGGGGGTGGTACCCATTTTCGGTACTTCATCCCGGTGGCAGCAGGTATTTGAGCACAGCCCAAAGCCCCCGATGTGGGTGTAAATTCGTCTTCCAGCTCAGCCCCCACCAGAGCTTCGGAGCAGTATCCGGATGAGCGACTCGTGCTGGCGCCCGTCCCTGCCGCACAAGGGCACAGCGCCATGCTCGCCGCGGCTGGGCAGGCACGTGGCCGGCCGGACCTGTCACCGCTGTCACCGGCGTCCCCAGCCACCCTGCGGGGACAGCAGCCAGCGCCGGGGTAGGTGCAAAACGGGCGCTGCGGGATGCTGGCAAGCCGTCTCTTTCTTTGTATTCTTCACTCCAAATTAGGTAAAAATAGCAGATGCCTGTTTGCGAAGCCTGTAGTGGTTCCCGCAGTGATATTTGATGGCGACTACAAACCGCCCGCTCGTGTCACAACAGAGAGACCCGCCACTGCGGGACGCTCCGAAGAGCAAGGCAGAGGCCAAGCGAGTGGCTCTGGTTATTTGGGAAGGTGTGTGCCAACCCATACGGCACCGCTCCCTTCCCGCATCCCACCTTCTGCCCCTCCGTGCGGGAATCAC
Organism: Charadrius vociferus; assembly: GCF_000708025.1. NCBI lineage: Eukaryota > Metazoa > Chordata > Aves > Charadriiformes > Charadriidae > Charadrius > Charadrius vociferus. The sequence continues at coordinate 1,228,945 of NW_009648149.1, forward strand.
ACCGCACCTCCCTGTGCCGGGCCCGGGGGGGGAGGTCTCGTCTGCGACACCGGTTTTGGGGGGACACACGAGGTTGGGTCTGGCTGAGAGGTGCATGTGCGGAGGGAAACCTGTGCAGCGATTTGGGAAACGCCGGTTAATCATTTACAGAACATTTCACAGCGATGCTGCCCTGTGTCGGGTGAAAGGTCTCGTTTCAGGCGGGGGCCGTGTCCCCACTTGCCCCCCTGCACCCAGCTGGGCTCCGGGCTGCACCCTCCGTGCCCAGCGCACCCCGGCGAGGGTCACCCCGGCGAGGGTCCCCCCGCCACGGCAGCGTTTTAACTCCAGTTTCCTACTCGATCGAAAGGCTATGGAGCCGCCTGGGCCGCAGTTATCCCTGGGTTATGCCGCCCTGCAACCTACTTCTGAAATCAAAGCCCTTCCACGGTGCGCGCTGGCCGATCCTCAGCCCCCCAGATTAAAAGCCTCTCATGCATCGGCCGCAGTGCCGTGTCACTGGGCGATGCGCCGCTGTGGAGGGCTGGGGGGAGTATGGCAGCAGGACTCGGAGCGATGCTGATAAAGGAGGAAAGGAAGCCCCCATCGGTGTCCCCCGGAGCCCCCGACCCGGGGCTGCGCTCTCCCTGCCCGCTCCCGCTGCTCCCCCGCTCTGCAGAAACACAGCTTTGAACCCAGAAAGCCGTTAGCATTTCCCAGGAAAGCTCTCCGCTTCATAAAACCAGAAAGCAAACAGAGCGTTTCCTTATGTACCTCCCGGTGCAGGCGACGGGCTGCGTGGCTCGTTGGCGGCTGTCCTGAGCCCGCAGAAACCGGGGGGGTTTATTGCACGGGGCGGTTTGCAGCCTGAGACCCCGCACACCCCGCGGGGGGGTTTGCACGTGGGTGTGCGATGCCACCGCTCCTCGCTCCCGGCCAGACCAGGCAGAGCCTTCCTCCTGGTAAAAGTACCCGAGTTCAAACAAATAATGGAGATTATTATTTTTTTTTTTTTTGTAATTCAGTGGGTATAAACGTGTTTGAATGAGCCCCAAAAGCTGCAGTACCCATGGAACAGTGACACGCGGTGAGCTGGGAGCACACGCTTGGCGTGATTCAGGCGAAGTGTATGCTTCTGGGCTATTTATAGACAGCCAGTGGGCCAAACTTCCCCCCGTTTTTATACAGAACATTAACAAATCATTTTAATTAGCTCATGAAACAAAATAAACGCGTTAGCCTCACCTCGCCATCTGACTTGCATTGACAATGTATTTTCACCATCCCTCGACTCTCAGGCAGCATCCCCCGGGAGGAGGATGAAGGCAAACCCGGGATCCCCCAGCTACTCTCTCCCCCGCTGAAATCTCAACGTGACCTCGAGATTTCACGTTGCCGGCAGCAGACGAGGGGTGATGCTCACTCGGGCTCCCCCTCAGACATTCCCCATCTGCGTTCCCGGCACCACGTCTCTCGAGGCTCGCCCCCGGCTTCACACCAGGCACGACCTTTCCCGGACTGGGAGCCCCCCGGCGCCGCTGCCGGCGTTGAGAAAGGGCGGTGAGAGTGCAAGAGCCGGCGTGCCAAGAGCTGGTGTGCCAAGGGCTGGTGTGCCAAGGGATGGGATGCCACAGCAGCCGGCCAGGATTCACCATGGCCCCCGGCCATGGGAGCACCTGCACTTGCCCTCCTGGCTGTCACTGGCACCAGCTGGTCACAACACAGCAACCAGGACTTGTATTCCCAAAACACTTTGCTTTATCCGTGCGAAGATGCGTCAGTTGGGACCCGATTATAACTACGTGCTGTGTACAACCAGACAGCTGGAAACGCCAGCGCTGGAGTGCCAGATATTGCCTTCCCACTGGTTTTCTCCCATTTTCGTATCCATCAGCCACGGGTACCCAGCAAAAGTCCCACAGCCGGGTAAAGCACCGTCAGATCCCACGTGAAGTCATCCGGGACATCCTTCAATTGTCCTAATTCTCTGCTTTAAAAGTGAACTTTATTTGCGCTTACATTCACTTCTGAACGCTTTCCAGGCTGATTTTGGTGGTAGTTCAGCTGATGCAGGTGACACAGGGGAGAAGATTCGGGCCCGTCAGCAAGGTCAGACAGCACACAGCTGGAAGGATAACCTCTGTATATCTTTCACGGAGGTTTGCTGGACGCTGGTACAGCTTGTTTTTAATTTCTGTTGTTTGTCAGCAATCCTTTTTCTTTAGGACGCAATGTGACTTTGGCAATGCTCCTCAGAGGGATCTTTGCTGAAATAGTGGAGACATTTCCTAACAGAGCCTGGGGAGCGCCGTGCCACGCCGCTTGTGCAATGAGCAGGGCGATCATTAATCACCATCCCGCCTCGGAGCCGTCGGCGGTAAGAGCCGGGCTCGGCTCCTCCGGACACCTCTCGTACATGCGTTGGTGTGTGTGAGGGGACACAAGGTGACCCGAGACCCGTGACCTGTGCCCGGCAGCACAACCTCCCTCCGCTCCCGAATTCCCTCTGGAATTCCCTCCCGGATTCCCACGGCTCGGCAGCGGCGGTGGGGCGCCAGAGCAGCCTCACGCCGCTGCGGTGCTCAGCAGCGGTACCCCGGCAGCTCTGAGACCACGGGCCCTGGCTCGTTGGCGCTTTGGTTTCGTTATTTCCCATTCCGAGAATTGTTATTCTCGTTATTCGCCTTCCTAGAAAGCTGCTGCTCTATGGAAGAGGGGAGGAAAAAGCATTAATGGTGAAAGAACTTTGAAAAATGCCTGGAGAGCGCTGTAGTTTCAGATCTTTATTTAAATATTGAGCATGTGGCGGTTCAATCAATGCTACCTGCAAAGAAAAAGAAATCCAATCACTACCAGAGGCAGAGGCTCCCTGGCGTTAGTACTGCGGGGAGCGGCGGGGAGCTTCTGGACTGCAGCCTGGGCAAATTATCAAGGGAGAAAAAGTTCGCCAGAAGAGCCATAAAGGGGATCGCAGCAAAACACTTCAAAGAACTTTTCATCAGCAAACCCCAAACCGAAAAGGCTTGAGCTGGCACAGTGAGCCTGGACAACCACAACATCAGTTTTCCTTTTGGCAATGTTTTCAATGTTTGGCAAAATTCCTGAAGGTATTTAAAGGTGGTGTAGATACAGCGTTCAGGAACATGGATTAGTGGTGGGATGTCAGTGTTGGGTTAATGATTGGACTGGATGATCTTGCAGGTCTTTTCCAATCTAGGAGATTCTGTGAGTCTGTGATTCTGTAATAGATTTTACAATTGTGAAGAACCAGCTCATCTTGTTCCTGAGAGCAGCACACAGGTTCTGCTCTTTCGGAGCTTATAATAAGACGTGTATAACCCGTCCCAGCTCCACTTAAAGTGAGGACGGACAGCTGTTCGCTTTCCCCTGGCTGACGCTGAGGTACCGCTTTACGGGGCTGAGCAGTGCCGGTTTTGCCTGCAAAACACGCAGAAGTTGAGCAGAAGCAGAGACCCTGGCCGGGGTTCAAAAGGTGTTTCCTTGCCCATCCAGGGTGCTGCCTGTGGTGACACGGCTCCGCCACGGCCACCAGCAGGGTGTTGTCCCCCCCGGGTCCACCCAGGAGGGCACCGAGAGGGATGTGAAGGATTGCAAAGGCAAAAATGAAAGCTG
>NW_009648149.1:1232736-1248370 GCF_000708025.1 Charadrius vociferus
GCCCCCCAGCAGGGTCTGTGCCCCTGCAGCTGCTCTCCCGCAGAGGGATGCCTGGCCCCGAAACGGGCTCCTGGGGCTCCAGTTCCCTCCTCTTCCCTCTCCCCCAGTTCTCCTGCAGCCCCCGGGTAGCTCCTCACCACCTTCTCCTCCAGGATGCGGTGACAGCGACTAGAGAAGGACCAGATGCCACCTAAAATTACATCAACGGCCACTATAATAATAACGACATGTTTTTGTATCAGCCATTTACCCCCTAAAAGTGCCTGAGCCATGTACAGCATTATGTGATTACCGGGTTATGGAGGTGTCCCCATCCCTGGAGGTGTTCAAGGCCAGGCTGGACCTGGCCTTGGGCAACCTGGTCTAGTGGGAGGTGTCCCTGCCCAGGGCAGGGGGGCTGGAACTTGATGATCTTCAAGGTCCTTTCCAACCTAAACCATTCTATGATTCTATGAAAGTACGAGCCATGAGCCCGGAGAACTGGTCCTGAGCCCTCCCCAGCCTCGTGCCGCACCTTGCAGCTCTCGCCGGGCGAAGGAGTCGCTGTTAAAACTGCGCATAAGGCGTCGCGCACCCCCAACGTGGGTGACATTAAGCCCCCACGCGAGAAGCTTTGCTGGGAAAAATGCAGGTGCTGGGAAATGCGTCACTTATTACTTGTTTAAGCCATTCTGTGTATGAAAGAAACGTAGATAAAAGCTACTGTGACATGAAGCTGCCCATAAGCTGTGCATCCCCCACAGCCCCTCTTTTTTTAACTTGCCAGGGAGATGCTGGGTCACTTCATAATTCCCCACTTCTCCCCCCACCAACAGCATATCCCCGAGTGTCCTTCGATGAGTGAGACCCTTGGAAAGGCTCCTCGGATGTCTCTTTGGTGGGACCGCTATAGGACATTCCAGCAGGCAACGGCTTCCACCTTTTAATTGAACGGCCCGTTCCCAAAGTTTCCACACGCATGACCACCGACAGTGTTCTGTGGGTGGGCACAGGCACCATGGAGGTCTCCGCTGGCTGTTGAGCTTGAGGCTTGCAACATTTGTTGAGTATTGAAGACATTAAGGATGACTTGGGGCTGCCAAGGCGGGTGCAGGTTGAGGTGCAGGCTCAGCAGGGGCGAGGGACCAAGGCTTGGCCATAAGCCCATGTCCCCTGAAGCCACCCAGGGTCCCTCCCGCGTGGTCCCGTTGGGCCCTGAACCCCCTGGAGCTCCAGAGAGCTGATGGTCTGACCCCCATGGAATTGGCTGGGTAGGACTCGACTCTGTGCAATATGCTGCCCATCTCCGCTCCATTTTAAGGCATGGCTTAAACAGCGATTCCCGTTTTCTGCTAAAAAACAGAATACCATACACATCTTGCATCACGCCGGTCCTCCTGGAAACTTCCTCCTGCCTCCCTTTGGCACCGACACCGGCTCTCGCGGCCTGTGACAACCGAGGCACAGGGGCCGCACCTTGGCTTTCCCAGAAGACTTATTGAGCACCGTAAATTAAGCACAAGAGCTACGATTTATTCCTTTTTTGGGAAGCTCTGAAGGAAGGATTTTTTATCTCCTTCAAAACATCTCTGCTGCTCACCGATCGGTGACAAATCCTCCCCCTCTGAAGGCGGAGGAGAGCCCAGCCCGCGCCGGCTGAGGCTGAGCCAGCAGACGATTTATTTGTACATTGCTCACTATTTAGGTTTTTTTTTTAATTAAGTTTTCTAATGTTAGTTAATGACCAAGTGTATTTCTTTTCCTTAAGGTCATCAGTGTGTAAGTAAGGAGGATTTCCACGGCAGAGCAGGGCAGCGGTGCCCAGTCCAATGCACGGCCATAAAACCCCGTTGTCCGACGCACCGTATGGTCACATTGGGGTGAAAACTTTCACGCAATCTTTCAGTCTCATCTTGGGGTTTTGGCCATAAAACCCCATTGTCCGATGCACCGTATGGATGGTCACATTGGGGTGAAAACTTTCATGCAATCTTTCAGTCTCATCTTGGGGTTTTTTTCCTTTTTCTTTGCCATGAATTGCTAAGGCAGCTCTGACTTTTTCCTCTTGAGTGTCTGTTAAGGACCGCCTGAGCTCATTACCCCGTTCGTTTCCCCGGGTGCTGCAAGAAGAAAGCTGCAGGCGGTAGAGAGGAGCAGCCGGGGTGGCTGGTGGGCTCCTGCATGCTGGAGTGGAAAGGTTCTCCTTTCCACAATGTCCCACAGACTCAGACCACCCGGGAAACAAAACAACTCAAGGGTCTGAATTTCAGGGCAACCTGAGTACCTGGAAAGAGCATTGTCTGGCTGCGGCTCAGAGCTGGCTCCTCATCTTTGAACACCTCGAGAGGCTGCAACGTTCACCTGGGGGGTGATTTGATCAGAGGAAGGATGAACATACCCTAAAAAGGGAGAAAAAAAAACCCAAAACACAAAAAAAACACCAAAACCAAAATTAGAAAATCTACTTATTTCACAGCTGTGTCTAACTCCAATTCTAACTTCATTTTTACCTCCACCCAACCCACCGGATAAGAAGAAACGCTGAGAGCTGGCGAAGCCGTGGACCGGCACTTTGAGGACATGTGGCCCCTTAGATGCTGCTGTGGCCGTTCCAGTGGTTATCTTCACCATCTGCCTGCACGTAACTGAGGTGCAGCACTACCATATCTGTCATTTATTTTAACACACACATAGTGATTATTTTGGTTTCCACGTCCCTCATTAGAGTATTGCATAGGGTTTTTTTCGGTATTACTCAATGGTTAACATTTTATGTCTGTCTATTGTTTTTCTGATCTTTCTTCAAAGACTTTTAACGGGGGAGACCTGGACTGGAGGGACTGGGAAAAGCCACTGACTTTTCCCGAGGGACGGATCCGGGCGCCAGTGCTGGTCCTGTGCTGGGCGAGGGCAGCGTTGGGGTGGGCGGACCCCCGACCCTCCGCCCCAGGGTGATGCTCCCGGTCTCCCACCCCGGGCCACCTGCAGCGGGACGGGCACCGGGATGCTCCACAGGGACCTTGCCCTGCTCCTCCTGCCCTCGTCCTCCTTCGGGGGAGAGGGCAGACTCACCCAAGGGAAGGCTACAGACATCTGCTTTTAAATTTTAACACTCATTTTTAAAATAACATAATGCATTTGGAGGGGGACGGAAATCAGACACTGCTAAGCTGAATTAGCTTTCCATTAGGCTGATTTCTGTAGCTTTGGAGAACATAAATAGTATGTTTACCCATTACTAATTCCAAAGAAAGACATTTAAAAGGTGTTTCTTTTATTCTAAGTGTTTGCAGATTGAAATTAAACCGGTGTTGTAAGCACCAAAGAAAGCAAATTAATATTTTTTTTTCATTTTCACTTTCAAACAGAGCATTAAATATTAACTGAAGTGTGTTTTACAAAACGCATCTATTCGTTTCCTGCGCGGTGCAGAAAGGAATGGCCTTTTGCATACAAGACAAGCTTTGATGTGTTTAATGGAGACCCTGGAGCAGCGCCGTGCGGGACACCGTGCGAGGACCCTGCCTGCAGCCCCCTCGGGGCAGCAGGAGCAGCAGCCCCAGGCTTACACCATCAGCACCCAGTGTTTTTCCCCACCAGCACCCAGCGTTCCCCACCAGCGCCCAGCGTTCCCCACCAGCAGCCAGCATTTCCCCAGAGTTCCTCTCCAACTTTTCCCAAAACCTCATCACTTTGCTAACTTGCATCTTGCGCTCTGCGCGTAGCCGGGGATGAAACCTGTTTATTGAGCTTCTCCCTAGAGAATCATAGAATCATAGAATGGTTTAGGTTGGAAAGGACCTTGAAGATCATCGAGTTCCAACCCCCTGCCCTGGGCAGGGACACCTCCCACCAGCCCAGGTTGCCCAAGGCCACCTCCAGCCAGGCCTTGAACACCTCCAGGGATGGGGCCTCAACCACCTCTCTGGGCAACCTGTGCCAGTGCCTCACCACCCTCAATGTGAAAAACTTCTTCTTAATGTTTAATCTAAACCTGCCCTCTTCCAGTTTAGAGAAGAGGGGGGACATGAGCTGCTCCCTTTGCTCCTGGGGGCTCAGTCCCACGTGGGCCACCGACCCCATGAGCATCATCAGCTTTGACAACCACCGTGTTCGTAACCAGCATTTGACCATCTAATGCTCCCTGGCACGCACACACGTGCCCGGCAGGAGAGGGCTGGCTGCCAGCAGTCGCCTGCATCCGCCTGTTTTCTGTATTTTCTATACCTTCAGAGACGTGGCTGTGCACCCCGGGTTCTCTGTGCACTAAACCATGGCCTGGAGATGCTGCTAACTTAACTCACCACAAACAAATGTGTTCATCTACGCCAACGATAAATGAGCAAGTGACGCCCAACCACCCCGGCGCTCGGCGCCGCCGAAGCAGCCCCCGGCAGCAGATACAGTTATCTGCGAGGATGCGCAGGAGGAGAGAAAAAAATTCAGCTCCTGCCATGGGGGAAACTCATTACTGAGCTGGGGCTGCAGGCCTGAGGGAAACGTGGGGCCTCAGGAGCACCGGGGCTGGGGGGGGCCTGCGGGGCTGCCCGGTGCCCAGAACACCCTGCCGGGGGACAGGGGACGGCGAGGGGCACCGGGGATGACGGCGAGGGCTGTCACGGAGGAGCAGGAGCTGAGGACGTTCCTCCAAACACCACGAGTGCCTCCTGGCACGGCCGCTCTGCACGATCAGCAGCTTTCACTTCCAAGGGAAACAAGTGGTTTGTGGGTTTGGTTGGGTTTTTTTCAGAAGAATAGGGGTTATTTTGAACAGGGGAAGTTTTCAAGACACTCTCTGTTCAAGAGTACTGTTAGTCAGTGGGTTTTGCAAGGGGAAAAAAAAAAGTTTATAGAATAAGCGTTCATTTTTGTTAATGCCAAAATGTATCTCCGCTATATGGATATTTGACTGATATGTATGTAGATGTACGTGAATATGGTTATAAGTAAAGTCTAAATATCAAATAAACCAAGAATGAGTCAATCAGCAGATTCTTTCTTACTGTTTCTTTTAAAACCGATACTGATTTCTCACGTATTCTCCATATCCACACCACGCTGGAGCGGGTGCTGCAATTTGGGGAGGGCACATTGCACCTCCAGACATTCACAGTAGTTGAATTCCTCCTGGAAGTGCAAAAGATCATCTCAGGGCGCCGGGGCAAGGCTCGCTTCTTCCTGCCCTCGCTTGCCGCCGCCTTTGCTGAGAAACCAACAAGTGCAGGAACAGTAACGTCGTTGGCACGGTGCGGTCCCGGGTTACCGAAAACAAGCCTGGCTGTGATTAGATCATCTGGCAGCCCTTCTGCTGCCAACTGTGCGCTTAACACCACCCCATCCTCTTCCTCGCCTTCCCGACGCGACGCTGCAGCTCTGAGGCAGCGTTAGTCAGAGCAGTAAGTGGATCCAGGGACCTCATCTCATGATTTAGCTCGTTTTCATCCTCTGTGAGTGATCCTACCGGCGCAGATGTCAAGCGCCTGCGAACAGCAGCGGCACTTCTAACGCCGTGGCCAGCAGCCGGCGTCCCTTAACGAGCGGCTCGGCCACCAGCACGGCACTCGCAGCGCTTGCTCGGGGACAAAAGGCGCATTGCTCGTTCATTACCTCTGGGCTCGAGGGTGGCTTCTTTTTAAAAAAAAAAATAAAATAAGAAAATCGAACCATGAAGATGTGAGTAGGAGAGCCAATCCGGCCAATTAGCGCTAGAAATGGGAATTAAATCAGCCGCAGTGTAATATAGTGACAGCAGTCTGTTATGCTCTGGCCAGCAGCACCCCGGTTTGGAGGGCAGGATGATGAAAAACGGCTCGGCACCGCTTCGCCTCACAACTAGAATGAGGTGCTGCGCCTGAAGCACGTAATGTAAAATTAAGCAAGAGGACTGGAGCCTGGCCTGCAGCCCACAAAACGCCCATTTCAGCAGAACCTCCCTCTGCGTCCAAAACACAGAGCCACAGCGGTGGGCAGGGGGGTGAGAGCGACAGCGTGGGGCCGGAGAGACGGGCGGTGGGTTTTGGCGATGACATGGTTAATTAGTACTGAGGGTGGGAGAGGTGATTGCCCGAGCATGGGATACAAGGGGCTCCTTAGTGGCGGCTCCCTTGCGCTGCAGCCGCAGCACTGCATGCCAAAGTGATGCACACCAAAGTGATGCACTACGAAGCGATGCGCGCCAAAGCACGCATGCCAAAACGCACACACTGAAGTGATGCCCACCAAAGTTATGCATCCCAAAGTGATGCACGCTGAAGTGATGCACGCCAAAGTGATGCATGCCAAAGCGTGCGCACCAAAGTGATGCATGCCGAAGCGATGCACCCCAAAGCGATGCAAGCTGAAGCAATACACACCAAAGTGATGCACTCCAAAGCAATGCATCCTGAAGGGATGCACGCTGAAGTGATACATGCCGAAGGGATGCACGCCAAAGCGATGCCTGCCAAAGCGCGCATGCCAAAGTGATGAATGCCAAAGCGATGCATGACAAAGCGATGCATGCCGAAGCACACATGCCAAAGCTCTCACGCTGAGCCGATGCATGCTGAAGTGCTTACACCAAAGCATTCATCCCAGCTGAACACCTTCTGTGGCTCAGATCCCTGTGGGAAGAAGCTTGGACGTCACTGCAGATGCTCCAGTGAGAACTTCTGACGACACAGCTAACGTGCTGCTTAATTATTTCCGTGGACTAAGGATGTGCATAGAAAATACTGCAAATTTATAGTGCTTGTATGAAAGACCAAGGAACAACTTGACCTGGGCTGCTGACACGGTCGTCCACAGCGGCAGACATGAAAGGGCCTGGAAGCAAGCACGGCGGTGATTCATTGGATGGAGGACTCCCGTGGCAGAAAGGGTGGGGGAATGTTTACCCGGGATCACCCTTCATTTTTAAGAAATGCAAAAAGCACAGGAATCTCCAGCGTCGTGGCCATGTCTCTTCCCGCGGGGTTTCCTCCAGAGCTGTCCCCGCGGGGACCCGCAGCCCGGTCCCCGAAGAGCTGCCCAGGGGTCAGTTCCTGTGCAACAGGAAACATTCCTGTTAAATCAGCCAAATAAAAGAGGAGAGAGGTCATTCCGCCACAAGCGGAGTTGGAGCTGCAGTATGGAAACCTGAGGAGGTCTGGTGCTTTGGGGAGGGAGCGCAGCGGAGTGAGCAGCGGCTCTGGCTCTTCACCTTTCTTTCCAATATCCCAAGCAATTAATGGAATTTACCGCGATTTTATGATTTATTTTTAAAGATTTTTTAAGGAAATGGCAATATATTTTCCCCCCGAGAGCTCAGGCTATTTTAACCATGTAGTATTTCTGCAGAAGCCGCCCATAAAACTTCGAAACGAGTCCCCTGAGGTTAATGAGTTACCCTAGCGCGCATGGGAGAGTACTGGCTCCAAACATTGCCGCTGCTGCCTACGGGGTTAATTACGTTTGGGGCCTCTGGTGCTCATCCACCCCGCTCCCACCCGTGATTCCAGATGTCCCCCCGTGACGTGACGGAGGCTTGCCCCCCCCTCGGCAGAGCTGGGTACCCCGTGCCGCTTCACCCGCTCTTCACCAGCTGTCGTTAACATCCCACAGCGCGAGCTGCCTCACAGAACATCGGGTTTTGGGGTCACCTCTGACACTTCGGGCGCTTTGGGACTGCTGCATTCAGAATTTGAAATATTAAAGACCCTAAAAAGCAGCCGCCGAGGGCTGTCGCGTGGGTACAGCAGCCCAACGTCAGCTGGTGCCGCTTCCACAGATATGGAAATACAAACAGATTTAACGTAATTATGACCCCTTTTACAATTGTGCTGTGCATTTGGTTTCATGCAGTCTTATTTATCTCTCTGCACAACAGCACTTAAACCTAAGAGAGCTCGAGCAGAAACTCCTTTCCCTCGTGCCTATGCGTTTATTTACATGCAGGAGTATTGATTATTTAGCAGTTAGCCGGTTGCTATGGCACCAAACATCACCGATCTACGAGCAAACAAGTGCTCTCTCCCGTCGTTCATAAATACCAATTATGGTAGAGCAGCTCAAAATTTTCCATTCGGGTAACCTCATCCAATTTCTCCCCCATCTTCTCTCTATTCTTTGCTTTCTATTCAAATTTTACCTTTTTAAACCACCTTTTCCCATTTTATTCAATCTCCAAAGAGGAGTCCGTTTACAGATGTGTCACCATCCTGTGGTCTGTGTCCCTGGCAGCCACAGTCCCCCCGGTGTCCCCAACATCTCCTGTGCTGGCCACGGGGAGATGCAGAGCCCACGGTACCTTTGAGCTCACGGTGCTCCTGCCGAGCACAAGGGGGGGAATTTGGAGGGGGTGAGGGGGAAAGGGGACCTGAACCTGCAATGCAGCTGAAAGCTTTTAGCAATTTTGAGCCAGCAATGTGCCCTGTTGGCCAAGAAGGCCAATGGCATCCTGGGGGGCATCAAGCAGAGTGTGGCCAGCAGGTGGAGGGAGGTCATCCTCCCCTCTGCTCTGCCCTGGGGAGGCCACATCTGGAGCGCTGTGTCCAGTTCGGGGCTCCCCGGGTCAAGAAGGACAGGGAACTGCTGGAGAGGGTCCAGCAAAGGGCTACGGAGATGCTGAGGGGACTGGAGCGTCTCTCTGCTGAGGAAAGGCTGAGGGACGTGGGGCTGTTCAGTCTGGAGAAGAGAAGACTGAGGGGGATCTCATCGATGCTGATCAGTCCTTCAAGGGAGGGTGCCGGGGGGATGGGAACAGTCTGGTTCCAGTGGTGCCCAGTGACAGGACAAGAGGGAGAGCCATCCCAAACCCGCCTGGACGCCGTCCTGTGCCACTGCTGGAGGTGCCCCTGCTCTGGCGGGGGGTGGGATGGGGGAGCTCCAGAGGGCCCTGCCAACCCCCACCAGTCTGGGATGCTGTGATTCTGTAATTTTCAAAAAGAGTAAATGACTCAGAAATGAAAATCATGGTGCTCGGGTTAAAATGCTGCCACAGCAATCTGAACCGAAGCTGCTACACCCTCAGATTTAAAGCTTGCAGTCGTCTGTGCTGGCAATTTAATGCTAATAAAGGGACTAAAAGTGCTGACTGGGACATGAGTAACCTGACTGGTGCTCCATCCTCCCGCACACCTTGCTCAGCCCAGCTCAGCCCAGGGAGAGCCGGGGCCGCTGGCCGGGCAGGGTGACAGCACTGGAAGTCCCCCAGGAAGAGGGGCACGAAGCATTCTGACTCTTCTTACAGCCAGAAAGAAAAAAAAAATGCACACGCGCACACTTTTCTTCGGAGATCTTAAAAGCAGCGCCCTGTGTGCAAGGTCAAACCCGGCGAAAGGGGTCTGGCTGGTGGAGCACCACGGCTTTGTGATCAGAGGGATCAGGAGAAAGAAGAAAACAGATGAACGACCGTCTCCAGAGTCCCAGGAGCACAGGACCAGGCGCCCAAAAGACTCACCAGAGACACGGGAGCTGGAGGGAGATAAGGGCAGAAGGCGAATTTGGGAGATGAATACCCAGCCTGATGATTAGCACATGCACCTGGTGCTTCGAGCGCATCCAAGATGATGAGCTCAGAGCTCAGCAGCACTAAGACGCTAATAGCAGCGTCTGGGGAAGATCAAGTCAGCTCCACAGCTCCCAGCCACCGGTCTGTAGGTCTGTGTTTTCCTCAGCTCCTGGTGAAAGCAGAATATCTGATGAACCTAACTTGAGTCTGGATCGCATAGAAGATGGGTGGAAACTCCATAAACAGATAAATGACTAAATAGACAGACAGATAGATAGGTAGATAGATAGATCGATCCCTACCAACTGACATAGCAACGCCATCATTTCCAAATTAATTTATTTCCATTTCCTTTCCACTTCACCTCATTACACTGAAGCCATCTCGCAGGTTTGACTCCACCACGGTGCTCATACTGCGATCGCTGTCCTCATGGGTTGGAAAAGGATGATTTTTGAAGTGTAAGATTATCTTTTCGAGGTCACTCAGCCACATGAAAATGGCAAGTTGGCAGATACCTGTCCTCCCCCAATACTAGAGACTGAAAAACCATCATGTGAACAATCACATCAATATTGGACTCGTAGAAGCTCCCCCTGCTCCTTTTAACCTCAAACCTCTAAGAAAAGTTCTAACTTAATCTCAGTAACTTGAGATATCCTTTAGAGTTTATTTCTTCAGAGAAATGCAATATCCCTCTTTCTGCCCGGGCTGGAACATCGTTGCTTCTAATTTTACAAGACGCAGGATGGAGGAGGGGAAATGAAGAGTCTGTTGACATGGGAATAGTTCTAAAGATATTCCAGAGCTGTGTTCTGGTGAGATTCAACTTATTTTTTAAGCACCAGTAGATTGTTTTTGTCGTTATAAATCAAAACCAGAGTGTTTGATTCGGCAAGATCTGTGTACAACACTGGTGATGGAAAGCAGTGAAGAGAGTTGTTTAAAATAAAAATAAAAAAATCCAAGTTTTTTCACACTGGTAGCAAGCCAGGTTATGTTCTCCTAAATATCCTGCCAAGATATACAATATATGACAGTCTCAGCTTCCAGAAATTCAGAAGACCCGGCAGCCTGCAGCGCTGCTGTGGCCTGAGCGTGTCACCGAGCGTGTGGGATATGGAGGACTGACGTGGAGTCTGTGGTGGGTCTGAGACCCCAGAAACTGCTGGAGCTCGGGTGCAGCATGGGGGAAAGCCGAGGGGGCCGGTGGGAATCGTGGAGGTGCTCACAGGGGGGTTCCCAGGGCCATCGCCCCTTGCACGCTGCGTGGTGGCTGCAGAAGGGGCTGTCCTGCTCCACTGGGCATCGACCTGCTCTCCCCAGCTGAGCACTGGCCAGGGCTGGGACAGCCGTGGGAGAGATGGATGGAGCGGGAGCAGCGGCTGCCAGGAACTGGGGCTCCTGTGAATCCATACGGCGTGAGTGGGGAAGCTGAGAGAGGAACCGTCCCCACGCAGGTCCCGTCCTCACCTGGGTGGGAGCAGCAGTGCCAGAGTAGCACCAGCCCGACACCAGCCGGGGGGGGGGTTGAAGGGGAGACATCTCCAGTTTCTGAACTTTCCTTGTGCGAACCAGTTCTGTGTTTCTCTGGCTCTGAAACCGCCCCCTGCTCCACTGGGAGGAGGACAGAGAGGAGCTCTGACCCAGGACTCACATCAAGGGAAGGGGTGCGTTTACTTGCCAGAAGCACTACCAGTGTCATATGAGCCCTCCCGGTTCGTTTCAGTTTGTTTAATGTTTAATAAAGTCCATCTCGGGTCTGTGTGCCAATTTTTCCCTGTAACGCACAGATTTTTGAGCAAATTTTCCATTCACAGCTGTTTACTTGGGGTTCAGCGCACCCAACCGAAGAGGTTAAAGTTGAATGTGTCAGAAAGATAATGCAAAGCTCTCCCGCTAAACTGCTTTGAACCAGAGGCTTGATGACTCCTTTCTCCCCACAAAAGTTTGCTTCTTAGAAACATAGAGCAAAATAGCTTTTCTTTGGAGGACAAAGTATGAAAAGCCTCAGAAAAGCTAAAGGGAGCGCAGCTCTGTATGTGTCTGTAACCTCATATGAGAAGAGAGACAGGGTTTGAGTTAGAAGTTGGTGTGAAGATCAGCACACCTCTGCGCTGGTGCCCACCCAGGACCCCCTAAACCATCTCTAGGTTTGAAGATGCCCACATCTTTCGGTTAGCCTAAAGATGCCCCACCTTAGGTTTAAAGATGTGTTCACCTTTAGTCATGAGAAACCGATGACTAAACTGGTTTGTAGCTTTGCTCGCTCATTGGTCTTTCCAGCTTCGTGCCAGGCACAGCTTGGGCTAAACCTGGACCTCACCTCGAATCTGAAAACATGCTGGATGCGTTTTGCCGCACTTGGTGACCTGGACCAGCTGGAGAGCACTGGCCAGCGAGGTGATGCTGCCCAGGGCCACCGAGCATAAGTGCTGGCTGTCCTGGGCTTGCCCTTGCCCAAAGGCTTTCCCTGATGCATGCTGGGAAGGGGAAGATGAAGCAGCTCTGGAAATTTGCCAGCAGCCGAAAAAAGGTCAAACTTGCCCCCGATGGTGATGGACACCCTCCCCTCGCACACAGCTTCTGCACCACAGTGGGTCTCATCTGGTTATTCACTGATGGAGCAGTTGTACGGTGCTTCCTTGGAGAACCTGGAGAACATCTACCACACCCCTGGGTGGCCACTGGAGCAGGACCAGCCGTCGCCTCCTGCTCAGCTCCTGTGCGGCCGCAGGTTTGAGCGCTCTCTGCGTTTCGCTGAAACGACACCAAACGCCCGCCGTGAAAATAAGTTTTTTTCAAAGCACTATCAGCTTGTTTAAACACGTGATAAATCTGAGCAAAATGTTGTTCCTCTTGAGACAAGCTGAGAAGAACCATAAACTCTGAGAGGCGACTGGTGAGATTGCACAAGTGGACAGGACACAGGCAGGACCCTCATATTTCATCGTCCCCGGCCTCTTCTGCAACTGCTGCCAAGAGCCGCCTCTCAATGCCAAAAACACGGAGTCGGGCTTGCGTGGCTCGCCAGGGCCCCGCCAGTGTCCCAGGCTCACTTTGGCCCTCGGAGCCTCAGATGTCTGCTTGGACTACTTTTTTTTTTTTTTTTTTTAAAGACACGATGTTTAAATTTAATTTTAAGATTTAATGCAAATGCGTGCTACGGGGCTGCCGCCCTCGTGGGGCTGCAGTACGGGAGACGCGGAGCTCTGTGGGTGCTGAGCATCACGGGCGGGCAGCTGAGCACCGTCACCCGCGCTTTTCGCGGAGGATGGGGAACAGCATGGGTTAAAAAAGAAAACAGCGCATTTAGAGACAATGCTGTTCCCCTTGAGTGATCAAAACAAGGGCTAGAGTTTTAAAAGCACTCTGAATTGAGCCGGTGGGTACCTGTGAGGTCTCACAACAAAGGGGGCCACTCGAGCCTCTGCCATGGTCAGGCTCATCTCCATCAGAGAGCAATATTTAATCGTTTCTCTTCAGAGTTCACATCCTGCGGCTTGCACCAAGCACTGGAGGAGAACATCGAAGGAGAGGGGATGACTCTTCTCCTCACTCGCACTTTCTTGCTATAAACCTTAAAGAAACGAACTGAGAAGTAACCAGCTGACCCCAACTCCCGCATCCCCTGGGCAGCAGTGTCTCTGCGGCACAGGGTTGCGCGTAGAGAGCTCTGCAGAGACGGACGGACAGACGGACAGATGGAGAGATGGACTCTGCGGCCTCCCACGCCACGGAGCCAAGCTCGCCCTCGCCTGCCCGGAGCACCACCACCGGTCACTGCCGGGGACATCCCCTGGGCAGAACCAGGTATTGATGCAGACACTGGGCTGGGCAGGGGGGAGAAAAAATTATAAAATAATAATTAAAAACATCACGGCTGCCTGAACCCCGGGGCGTGCAGGCTGCAATGGCACCCTGTCACTGTGAACGGGAGTCAGTAAGGTTTTGCTGCTTTGCTATGATTTTGTCTTCATTATCAAACCGTAGAAATTGAAAACATCTGGCAGATAACTCGTAGGTGCTCGGGGCCTTTTGTACAAACATGGGTTTTGCATTTGTCTTTTCCAGTCAATATTTACTTCTCCGTGTTTGTCAGCATAGCGGGTCAGCGTTACCAACACACATTCAATGTTTAATGTGAATCGTTGTGTTTTTACAAAACATTTAAAATACTCCTTTGAGAAAAGAGGAAACCTGCTAAAAGGCAGATTTAAATGGGCACAAGACACCCCCTGGAACTACTTTCCCCACATCTCATCTCTTGTATAACCATGTATCTGTAAACTTGTACTCCCAGCCCAGTTTTACTGTCTGTTAAAGACCACGTCCGTGTCCCGTGCAGGAGCACTAACTCCCCCCTTCACATGCACCACCAGCCCTACCCAGATGTTCCCCAGCTGAAGTGAACATCACCGGCCAAGGATGAGGTCATCTGGATCCTGCTCTGTGGCTCTCAAACCTGGGACCGTCACAGAGATTAATTTCCTTGCTTTACAATGGACCAATGAAGAAAAAACACCGACCCAGTTTGGAAAGAAGAAATTTCCATGTACACAAGTTTTCCAGATGAAGAAAAAGAAAAAAGAATTTGTTAATATATGTCACTTCTCTCTGTGGTTGTATTTCACAGAGGAAAATTTTCAAAACAACTTTGACTTTTACTAGAGGACAAACGTTATGAATATTTTTTTATATTTTCTTCTTAAATGAATCAGCTGTTCCATCTCCAGTCTGAGTCCATACCCTCAGAAGGGAATCTATAAATACCTTCAGAAGATGACTTTGGGAACCAAGAACTGAGGATCAATTTGAAACAATTGTTCTATACACTCGGGGAAAATGAAACTCCTAGCCTTATAGGGCATTTCACATCGGAGGGGACCTCGGGAGGTCTCCAGTCCAACCACCCAAAGCAGGGTGCCCTGAGATGCTCAGAGCTGGTCTTGCCCAGCCTTGCCCAGTCTGGTCTTGATAGCCTCCAAGCATGGAGACTCCACACCACCTCTGGGCAACCTGTGCCACCGCCCCACAGTCCGCACGGGCAGAAAGGTTTTCCTTATAGCCAGCCTGGACCTCTCTTGGTTCAGCTGACCCCCGCCATGGCCTCTCATCCCCGCCACGCACCACTGTGAAGGTCTCAGCTCCGACCACCCCCTCTATGCTGCCGGGAGGTCCCCAAAGACACCCCTGCTCCGAGCTGAACAAACCCCACTCCATCAATCCTGGCACAGCTCTTCCAGCCCCTGCCCGTCCTGGGGACTTCCACCCAACACACACCAGCTTACTCCCATCTTCCTTGTACTGGAGGGACCAAAACTGAAGGCTGTGTTCCAGCTGCGGTCTGACAAGGGGGATGGATCACCTCCCTCTGTCCTGGCCATGTGAACACACACTGGGATGCCTCTGGCCTTTCTTTCTCAGCTCACTTTCATCAAATTACACGTATATAATGCCTTTATCTGGTACAAAGCCATTCTAATCTCCTTGTCCACTGCCACCCGAGATGCTGTGCTGCCAATCAGTATGCTTTGAACTCCGGCTGATGGGAATTAATGGCTTGCAGGAGAGCAGAGCTCTCCCAGGCACTTCAAAGCCCGGTTTCTGTGTGCAGTGCTCCGTCAGGACTACGAGATGCTGCTCACGCGTGCCGAGCCACTCTCCCAGCTCTCTTTCACAGAATCACAGACTCACAGAATCTCCTAGACTGGAAAAGACCTGTGAGGTCATCCAGTCCAATCATTAACCCAACACTGACAAGCCCACCCCTAAACCATAGAATCATAGAATCATAGAATTGTCGAGGTTGGAAGAGACTCTTGGGATCATCGAGTCCAACCATCTACCCTACTCTACAAAGTTCTCCATGTCCCTGAGCGCTATATCTACACCACCCTTCAATCCCTCCAGGGATGGGGACTCCACCACTGCCCTGGGTAACGCGTTCCAATGCCTCATGACCCTCTCAGTAAAGAAATTTCTCCCAATCTCCATCCTAAACCTCCCCTGGTGCAACTTGAGGCTGTTCCCTCTCGTCCCATCACCCGTTCCTTGGGAGCAGAGACCACCCCCCCCTCGCTCCCCCCTCCTGTCAGGGAGCTGTCGAGAGCGAGAAGGTCTCCCCTCAGCCTCCTCCTCTCCAGGCTGAACACCCCCAGGGCCCTCAGCCGCTCCTCACCAGAC
>NW_009648149.1:1252429-1254144 GCF_000708025.1 Charadrius vociferus
AATCCCTCCAGGGATGGGGACTCCACCACTGCCCTGGGTAACGCGTTCCAATGCCTCATGACCCTCTCAGTAAAGAAATTTCTCCCAATCTCCATCCTAAACCTCCCCTGGTGCAACTTGAGGCTGTTCCCTCTCGTCCCATCACCCGTTCCTTGGGAGCAGAGACCACCCCCCCCTCGCTCCCCCCTCCTGTCAGGGAGCTGTCGAGAGCGAGAAGGTCTCCCCTCAGCCTCCTCCTCTCCAGGCTGAACACCCCCAGGGCCCTCAGCCGCTCCTCACCAGACATGCGGTCCAGTTCCCTCCAGCCACCAAAGCCTCACTGACACTACAACACCTACAAGAGGTTACAGCACAACTCTTCTGCAACCCAAGCTGCAAATACTAAACAGAGCGTGAACTCCGAGGCTGAAACCCGGGCCCTGGAAAATAAAATAAAGTAAATCCCAGCAGCTTGCACTAATCCTGTTTGCTTCAGCAGCTCTGCTTTGGAGAAAACATTCCCTGCGATGGACAGGAGCCTGGAGCTGGGCTGCGGCCCCGAGCCGCGGGATCAGAAAGTCTCTGGCCATTTCCATTAACATTAGCTTCTCTTCTTTGTTGTATATTCAGAAAATTAATCTTCCAAAACCTGTAAATTTTCTATCAGTTCTTTCTCTAGAAGAACACGACAGAGACATTTATGTGTACCCTCATCTGACCCTCAGCCATCCCCAGCAGCATCTTTCCCTCCGGCACTCTGGGAACATCTCTCAGTGCACCCAAAACCCTTCCTGTTGGCTGCTGCAGCCCCCAGAAGGGGAGAACCCCATCGCGGGTGCTAAAATCAGAGCAGCAGCAGGACTTCCTGGGCTCTGGGGCTGCTCCGAAGCCCTCACGCAACCCTGCCGCTTCCCTGGGGGTGGCTGCTCCTGCCTAACTCCTCCTGGTAGATAAGCGAGAAGAAAGAAGCGATGTTGAGTGGGGACGGGAGAGGAGCCCTCCCCGGCTGCCGGAGGGTCCTACTGGCGCTGGTGCTGGGTGTCTCGCCACGCAGGGTGCCCAGGCTCGGCACCCCGGCAGAGGTTGTGGGTGCCGCACGCAGATGGGGGGAGAAGGAGCAGGATAGAGGGATGAAGGGATGGAGTGTACCATCAGCGAGTTTGCTGATGACACAAAACTGGGAGGAGTGGCTGACACACCAGAAGGCTGTGCTGCCATCCAGCGTGACCTGGCCAGGCTGGACAGTTGGGCAGAGAGACACCTTATGAAGTTCAACACGGGCAAGTGTAGGGTACTGGACCTGGGGAGGAATAATCCCATGCACCAGTACAGGTTGGGGGTCACCTGCTGGAGAGCAGCTCTGTGGAAAGGGACCTGGGGGACAACAGGATGCCCATGAGCCAGCAGTGTGCCCTGGTGGCCAAGAAGGCCAATGGCATCCTGGGGGGCATCAAGCAGAGTGTGGCCAGCAGGTGGAGGGAGGTCATCCTCCCCCTCTGCTCTGCCCTGGGGAGGCCACATCTGGAGCGCTGTGTCCAGTTCGGGGCTCCCCGGGTCAAGAAGGACAGGGAACTGCTGGAGAGGGTCCAGCAAAGGGCTACGGAGATGCTGAGGGGACTGGAGCATCTCTCTGCTGAGGAAAGGCTGAGGGACGTGGGGCTGTTCAGTCTGGAGAAGAGAAGACTGAGGGGGATCTCATCGATGCTGATCAGTCCTTCAAGGGAGGGTGCCGGGGG
>NW_009648149.1:1254356-1255759 GCF_000708025.1 Charadrius vociferus
CGTCCTGTGCCACTGCTGGAGGTGCCCCTGCTCTGGCGGGGGGTGGGATGGGGGAGCTCCAGAGGGACCTTCCCACCCCCACCAGTCTGGGATGGTGCGATTCTGTGATAGGATCAACCCACACTCTTATTACTTGTCCTCTCTCCCTTCTGCCCCCTTACCTTCCAGTCCCGGGACGGGGGGGTTCACACCCTGACTATGGGTTTGGCTATTTAAAGGCTGAGCACCATTAGGGAGTGACGCACCGGGATCCCCGTCCGTCTCCTGGGGCAGCCCGTGCCCCGTGCCCCAGGACAGAGCCCCACTCCCACGGGGACCATCTCCTTCTCCCCCGAGGAGTGGGGACCGGGCTCCCCACCAGGGAGCGAGCAGGCGAAGGGAAACCAGCCCGCCTGAAGGCAGCAAAGTCTACACGCAGGAATACAAAAGTACCATTTATTTTTTTTTAATGGCATATTAACTAAAACCATAGCAAGTTAGCTCCTCTCTCATTTTATGCCAAACCCAGTATAAAGTTACAACCGTGCTATTGTGGTACATCGGATGGATGCGCTTTATGCCACATCCTTCCTCACCCGGTTGTTAAGGCTGAATTATTTTTGTGTCATCCCTTCAAAGAGTACCAGGAACAGAAATTCTCGGCACAAAGGTAACGGGCATGACTCCGCTCTGCTCTCAGCTGCTACGCTGCCCCTCCCCAAACAGTTTTTCTGGATTCTGTTGTGGGTCAGATATACAATATATATACACAGATATACAATAAGTAAAGGAGAAGGTGATGGAAACATCTTTTAGGACAATGTTCTCTCCTCATTTGGAAATAACAATCAGTTTCTACATTTTATTTGTATTAACATATATATATTTGTTATATGCATGTATCTATTTCTAGCAGCAAATTCATTTCCCCGGCAGCGGGTAAGCTTCTTGCGATTCTACAAACTGGCTACCCTTTGGAAATTCCAAATTTAATTTTTTCCCTGTGAAGAACAGCAAGCACGTTTCATTGCAAACGAGGAGTGTCATTACCGTAACCCGCGCGGAACTATTCCAACAGTCACATCACGTCTCTGTCGGGTTTGGGAGAAAACCAATTTCTCCCAAACAACAGCGTAAGGAAAATGTTTTTTTGCATCAGACAGCACAAATGAGACGACCTGCCGGCCTGGAAGTAAGCAAACAGCGGTTGCAAACAATAAATAATTAAGTTATGTAGCTGCCACGGGTGGCCTCACCCTGTCCGGTACATTTTAACATGCAGCAGGAGAACCTGATCCCACTCCGGCCGGTGGCAAAGCTCCCTGCGCCGGGAGCGCACCGGGGACCCTGCCGCCTTCGGCCGGGGCCATGCCCCCTCCCCAGCACGGGGACACGGTCGGGCACCCAAATCCGCCTACACCAGT
>NW_009648149.1:1256012-1271638 GCF_000708025.1 Charadrius vociferus
AGATCCCCCTCAGTCTTCTCTTCTCCAGACTGAACAGCCCCACGTCCCTCAGCCCTTCTCAGCAGAGAGATGCTCCAGTCCCCTCAGCATCTCCGTAGCCCTTTGCTGGACCCTCTCCAGCAGTTCCCTGTCCTTCTTGACCCGGGGAGCCCCGAACTGGACACAGTGCTCCAGATGTGGCCTCCCCAGGGCAGAGCAGAGGGGGAGGATGACCTCCCCCCACCTGCTGGCCACACTCTGCCTGATGCCCCCCAGGATGCCATTGGCCTTCTTGGCCGCCAGGGCACACTGCTGGCTCGTGGGCATCCTATTGGCCACCAGGACAACAAATTATGTCCTCTTCATCCCTGGGAGTTTGGCAGGGCAGCCGACGGAGCACAGCAGGGTGACCCCATGCCATGACACCCCCGTCCACGCCGGCAACCATGGAGTGAGGGACCTGAGCAACGTGCCACGTGAAGCCAGGGGAGCACTGCTCAGAGCAAAGGGGGACCCCAGACCCCACCTCTTCACTGAAAAACAGCCCTCCGGACACTGCAGTTTGCTGTGTCTGCTTTGCTTTCCCTGCAAATTTGAGGGATGATGTGCCAACAGGAGGGTTTGACCCCAGTCCGAGCACCAACAGGAGTTATAACGACTGTGGACCAGTTCAAACCCAACTCCCGCCCACAGCCAAGCGCTTTGTGCTCTTACACAAACCTGGAAAAACACACCTGCCCTGTGACCCGTGAGCCACAGTTTAAAAGTATAGGTTATTAAACTACATATTTAATGACTTGGTCCAGAGGCCCAACGCTAAATTTTTTGTTTTAAAGACTAAACCAGAGCAGAAGACAAATTGCAGTGCCTTGGTGCTTCTTTTTTTTGTGAGGCAGTGAGCCGTGACGGTAAAACAACTGACCGATAACGAGACATACCTGCAGTCATGGTTGGCAGCCGTGGAGGAGACTGGGGCATCCCAGCGCTGCCGGAGGGCACCAAGGACCACCACTGCTCGCCGCAGCTGCCCCACTCCCCTGAGACCCTTATGAACCTCCCCCCAGCACCCCACATTCCCAGCACCCTGCCTCCACAGCACCCCACCGCCCCAGCATCCCACCGCCCCAGCATTCCACTGTCCCCAGCATCCCATGTCTCCAAATTCCCACCTCCCCAGCACCCCACATTCCCAGCACCCACTGCCCCAGTATCCATCTGCCCAGCATCCCACCACCCCAGCATTGCACCTCCCCAGCATCCCACCTCCCCAGCCCCACCGATCCAGGTCTGCCCTTTGCTGTTGGCTCTGGAGACCACCTCTCCTCCACCCCAGCACCACCAAAACCCACCACTGTGACAGGGCTTTGTTTGTGGGCTCCTCATTAAAGAGAAACAGAGATTACCTTTAATGAGCCCAACGTCACGCCAAGCGATTCAGTTTGTTAAACAAATCCAGCTGAAGATGTGCCATCATTTGCTCAGTACGGACAAAATAAATGTATTAAAGTGGAAAGTACATTTATGCAATTGTTTTATGGAGATGTTTTAATCAGAACACTGGAGCAGGTCCCCAGGCGGGCTGTGACGTCCCCATGGCCGGGGATGCTCAAGCCAACCTGGCAGCCCCCTCCAAGAGCCCCTGCTGAGGCAGGGCTGGACCCGGGGGGCTCCAGAGGCCCCTGCGTGCCCCTGCCCTCCGGCCGTCCTCCCTTCCACAGGGTTCCCTTCACTGCCTCTCACCAGCAGATATCCCACCTCCTCCACAGACATTCAGAGCCTTGGCTTTTACACTGCAAAAAGTGGAAGTTTTCATAGCAAGAGCTTTTATATGCCCTAAGCAGTGAGTCAGCTGGGTAGCACGTCCAACAAGGCCACATGCAAGGTCCTGCACGTGGGTCCGCTCTGGGGAGACCCCCCTGCAGTGCTGCCTCCAGCTCGGGGGGTCCCACCAGCAGAAGGACACAGAGCTGTTGGAGCGGGGCCAGAGGAGGGCACGGAGATGCTGGGAGGGCTGGAGCCCCTCTGCTGGGAGGACAGGCTGGGAGAGGTGGGGGGGTTCAGCCTGGAGAAGAGAAGGCCAAAAAGGGGAGACCTCAGAGCCCCTTCCAGTGCCTAAAGGGGCTCCGGGAGAGCTGGGAGGGGACTCTTGACAAGGGCATGGAGTGATGGGATGAGGGGGAATGGCTTCAAACTGGAAGAGGGGAGTTTTAGACTAGATATTGGGAAGAAATTGTTGGCTGTGCGGGCGGTGAGCCCCTGGGGCAGGGTGCCCCGAGAAGCTGTGGCTGCCCCATCCCTGGAGGTGTTCAAGGCCAGGTTGGACGGGGCTTGGAGCAACCTGGGCTGGGGGGAGGTGGCCCTGCCCAGGGCAGGGGGTGGAATGAGATGATCTTCAAGGTCCCTTCCAACCCAAACCATTCTGTGATTGTAGGCTGGGCAGCGAGTGGCTGTGGCATCACAGTCCAGCCCAGTTGCAACGCGCATCCGAAACGCAAGCGCGGGGGCAGCTGCTCGGTGCTGGGCTCCCTGTGGCCATGGGCTCCAGCTCAGCGCTGACCCGTAGCACCGGCACGGGCTTTTGGCGTGTACCGGCCTCCGGGAGAGGTTTGCAGGGGTATGGAAACGATATAAATTAGAGAAAAGAAACAGCTCTTTAAACGCAGATAATCTAATGAATAATAGCCCCTTGGAGGAGTATGAAATAGCAGGAATTCAGAGTAGTGAAAGTTAATTTCTCTTTAAGGGAGGTGCGGTAAAGAATGTAGCACAGACAGGGAAAAACACAACATAACATACAGCCTAAGCCATAACAACCGGCGGTGCATCCCCTGCCCCCAAAACTCTTCAGCACCTTTTTTCCACCCCTTTCCCTGAGGTTTCAGCTCCGTCTGCCTCTCGCCTGCTCTGCCGGGGGCACCCGGGGGCGTTTCGCTGCACCCTTGCGTGGGCAGAGTCCCAGAATTTTGGCAGTACCGCGGTGCACATGGGGGAAAGGCTTTGGCTGCTCCACATGATAAAGTAATTACATGATTACAGCTGGATCCGGAACATCCTGAGTGGGATGACACCTGAAAACCTCATTCTCTAATCTTTTCGAGTCGAACCAGGCGTATTACAGAGGTGTGTTTTTAATAATCACTTTGCTTCAGCAGCCAGGGGAGCAGTGAATTCTTCAGCGCTTTACACCAGTTTTGGTGCACGTGCCATACCAAATTTAACTACCTCATCGGAGCTGGAATACGTGAGGACAAGCAGGCAGGCAATAAATATACATTATTGCTCTACCAAACAAGATAAACGTCTCTAGGAATATATATGTGGCCTTTAACAAACGTTAGCACCCACCCTGTCTGAAGTGCGCAGCAATTATGTCGTGCACGTCAAGAATGCCTCTCTCTTTATTTCATCTGTTTTATTCTTCTTCTCCCACCGCTGTTTTTATAACTTCTAGTGATCCTTTGAAAACCAGAGTTTGTGTTAGAAACGAGAAGGATTTTCAACATAGCAGCGAGGAAAGGTATAGGATAAACACGCTGCTCCGTGGAGATTAAGTGTAGAGGACTGTCTAGACAGCTAAATTCCTATGGATTTCATTTATCAGGTCTGGCATGCCAAGATCTCTTTTGTTTCCAAAGAAGGTCTGGCAAAGCCTTCACCCCACATCAGCACTCAGCCTCTCCCGTCGGCTCCGCAGCCCCGGGGGCCCGGCGAGCGGCATCCCTCGGAACGCCGGCAGGGTTCGGGGTACCACATGTGTACACGCCGATGGTCGCCACGCCGTGTGGCATCCCTGCGTCATCGCCTTCGCTCGTCAAGCGCTCAAACCAGAGGCTCGTTGGCCGTGCCCTGCAGGACGTGCGTGGGGTTTATCACCGCACCATTCCAGCCCGGCGAAGGTCCTTCCCAGGAACTCACATTTCACCGCTCTCCAGTTGTAGCTCCTCAGAGTGTGTTTCCACTGCAGCACATAAACTTCTTTCTTTCTAATTTATGTAAAATAATCAACAAGTTGTTGCTTCAAGTCCCAGTGGTCAAGAGATTAACAAAAGCCTGTGATTTTTACTGGTGCGGGCGGTGATCCCCTGGGGCAGGTTGCCCCGAGAAGCTGTGGCTGCCCCATCCCTGGAGGTGTTCAAGGCCAGGTTGGACGGGGCTTGGAGCAACCTGGGCTGGGGGGAGGTGGCCCTGCCCAGGGCAGGGGGTGGCACTGGGTGGTCTTCAAGGTCCCTTCCAACCCAAACCATTCTATGATTCTATCACTTGTATGCAGCCTTACGTCCATCACATTACCAAATTTTGAGACTTCCCCAAAGTCAGCTCAGCCTTCTGTAAAGCTGAGCAGTAATACAACAGTCATAACCTCATCAGTGAAGGAACCCTGGGAGTAGGGTCGTGGCAAACCACCCCTCAGCTCGGGGCATCAGGTGAAGGGGACGTGGCACTGTGTCCGACACTCACAGAATCATAGAATCATAGAATAGTTTAGGTTGAAGGGACCCTGAAGATCATCGAGTTCCAACCCCCCTACCCTGGGCAGGGACACCTCCCACCAGCCCAGGTTGCCCAAGGCCACCTCCAGCCTGGCCTTGAACACCTCCAGGGATGGGGCCTCAACAACCTCTCTGGGCAACCTGTGCCAGTGCCAGTTCACCCTCAAAGTGAAAAACTTCTTCCTAATGTTTAATCTAAACCTGCCCTCTTCCAGTTTGAAGCCATTCCCCCTCGTCCTGTCACTCCATGCCCCAGTAAAAAGTCCCTCCCCAGCTCTCCTGGAGCCCCTTTAGGCACTGGAAGGCCACAATAAGATCTCCCCGGAGCCTTCTTTTCTCCAGACACATCAAAAGATGCTGGTACAAGGGCTTAGCACCCCGAAAACGCACGCAGGGTTTTCTAGCTGCAAAGCAAGTCCGAAATGCTGAAGCCCCTCACCTTGCCTGGCGTGGACCCCAGCTTGTGGCCTCGGCGCCGGCAGAGCATACACCCCGGGGGAGCGGGGGACGGCATCACCAACGCCGTGCTGTGTTCAGCAGTGGAAACCTCAGGAAAAGGTCAGCAAAATAAGGATTGGACTCTCCGTCTTGTCTATTAAAAATTACTGCTGGTCCTCAGTCCCAGGGATCAACCAACAAGTCCATAAAGAATTAGTAATGAATTAACTAGTTTGTCATTTGCCTTTAAGACAAGGATGTTTACAGAGATACAGATGACTTATTGGGCCATGACAGTGTCTCACCTTTTTAATGAGCAGCTATTTAGTAACTCTATGTGGTCTGCTAATAAGATCAGTGAAAACACTAATAGGGCGGCAGTAGAAAACCAGTGCTGCTGCTGTACTCCAGGGATGATCTTGGCACTTCCTTTCCTATCTACAGAAGTCAGTTTAAAAACCACTAACTGAGCAAAGATAAAGATCAACAAAGGAAAACCCCCACTGTTAGTTGCACTGAAAACATTTACTCACACACAAACCAAACAGAAAAACTCCATTGTATTGGACCCGCCAGAGAAGCTGGACAAACCAAAGTCACCTAAAAATGATTTTTCCACATATCCCATTGGTAAAATGACCAACGTTTGTACAGATGCACGGGAGCAGGGGGATACGGGAGCATCTTTCTACCTACAGCTGCTAAAGCTGACTAAAGTCTCTCCCGAGGGTCTCGGGGAAGAGCTGAGCAGGCGCCTTTTCAATATTACCATAAAAACCACCCGCAAAGTGTCCCCAGCCATCCCGAGAGCAGTTCTGCCGGGAGGGCCCCCATGCCACCAGCTGCCTCTGCTCACCCCTGCCCGCTCCCACCCCACCATCACCTCCACCTCGCCGCTGCCACGCAGAACTGCCTGGTCCTGCCGTCTAGCTCCGAAGGGACGGGCTCTGAAAAACCCCAGCCATCACAGTGGCATTTTGGGTCCATCCCTGAGGTCCTCCGTGCCGCAGGAGGAATAGATCCAGGCTAGAAACAAGCCTTTTCTCTACCGCTTCTCGCCTCTCGCTTTCGCACCCCCACTGAGTGCAGAACCACTGCAAACCCCTTCTCACGTCCAACATCTGAAATTCCTTCCCCAGTCACTATTCTGGAATAAAATCTTGCTGCTGTAGCAACAAAGCCGTGGTAAACAGATTCTCCCATCTGGAAGCAAGCCACATATCATCCCAATGCTGCCGCGGCGCTCCTCTCTCCGGGGTCTCTGCTCTCTCCCCTTCCTCTAAAAGCAACGGGCTTACATGCTTCCAGCCGCAGGGGCGGAGGTAGTTGAGAGATGACCGCCAGGCTGGATGATGAATGTCATCCAACATCTGCCACTGCTTTGCTTTTAACAACTTTGAACTTCTACAGAGCTTTTCACGCTAAAACGTCAAGCGATCCTCCCGACTCCCCGGGCTTTGCAACACACTCGCTTGCTGCCAAAATCACAGGATCTCTCTCTTGCTGTCTCTGCGTGGTCACGTGCAGCTCATGCCAACCGTCCATGACAATTAATAACTGTATTAATTACCATGTAGTTTTTTGATGCAGCAGACATGCACAAAAGTAGAGTTAAATCATACTCTTGTAGAAAATCTGCACAGGGGAGCAGGAACATCCTGCTTTCACCGTTAAGAGATGATAATATTAAACAGGACGTAATTATGTCCTCATTAGTTATGGTCATCCACATTTCTTTGTGGGATTAAGTATCTCTATTCCACACAAAACTTGACCTAGCCTAAAAAAGAACCCCAAAGGACAGTTTTCCCCTCTGAAACTAAAAGGTTTCCCCTCTGCAAAGTGCCAAAGAGTTAATAAAATCCACTAATAATCAAATAAGCAAGTAACCAACTACGCAAAACTACCTGACAGGATCTCAAGCACCACGGCTGTGGCATGGTGGAGATGGCTGGGAAATGACAGCACTTTCCTCCCGGCGAGACACGGGGAGGACTGGCTGGGCAATGGGAAGGAGCCCCTGGAGAAGGAGGTCCCACCAGCAGAGCATCCCCCTCCGCGAGGGCTGCCCCAAGAGAAGCGTTCTGAGCACCCCCAGATCCTTCGTTGGCCCCAGGCAGAGGGTTTGTCAGCAGGAGGGAGAGGAGCCCACTTTCCCGGGCAGGCAAGGGGTGGTCCTGCTCCTGGGAGGAGCAGGGCGCTTCAGTGAAGATGGATGTCACCTGCTTCTGCTCTCATGGCATTGTACAACAACGGATTTGAGATTTCCTTTTCCAGAACACACGCTGGGGGCTGAGGGGGTTTGTGTGGGATGACGGGCAGTCCCTAACCCAGCCAAGGGGTTGGTTGGACTGTTGGCTTCTGCTTGCTGCTGGAGTGAGCGCTCTCCCCTGCTCCCCTAACCCATTTGCTCCTGCCTGCTAGAACTTCATCGGGAGGAAGGACCAAAGCCAAAAAGGAGGAGAAAAACAACTGTCATGGGAGGATAAATCAAGACGCCCGAAGATCTAAAGACTGCCTTCAGCCTGAGCTCATGCTCTGTGCATCCCAGCCGCAGAGCTCGCCGGGGCCAGTAGCACCCGCGGCTGATGGATGTGCAGCCACGGGGGCTTTGAGCCAGGTGGGCTCGGGCTGCGCACGGAGCCGCTGGCCTCACTCCCCTTTTCCCCTGATGTTCCTTTTTCCCCTCCCTTTGTCCATCCACAGACGGCTGCTTCGCTTGCGATGCGGGCGGACGGCTCTCCTCTGCGCAGGGGCAGAGCGCCAGCAGGTCCCTGTCACACTCACCCCATGGCCAACACACGGGGAACCGCACCATAAGGGCAGTGGCACCCACCGCCTGAAACGGTGTCTCTCTTCAGACCCAAAAATATTATTTGTTCTCTGATCTGTCTCTTTTTAATGGAGGAGGAAAGCTTCACTACCTTCCTCCTCATTTATTACGGGCATTAAGTTAAACATTGTTTCCTCTTAAATTCAATCTAATCGAATTAATATCAATACTGTACTGAGCCAGGCTAATCTAATTAGTGTCGATATTTAATATATTTTCTGCAAGTTGTGCTGAGAATGAGCTTCTTGCTTTCCATTATTGAGTCTGGAAAGAAGAAATAGCATTTTCTTCCAGTTCAGGAATCCGTACCAAATATGCGTAAGGAGAGGCCCGGGGCAGTAAGCACTGGTCCCTCCATGTGCCCCATCCATGTGCACAAGCGATGCTCCGGGAGCTGCCAGGGTTGGGCCGCCCGGGCAGGGTGGGTAAGTGTTCTTGGGTGGTGGTTTAACCCAAGGCAGCAGTTGGGACCACGCGGCCACTCGCTCACTCCCCCGGTTGGGATGGGGGAGAGTCAAAATGAGAAAATTCATGGGTTGAGATAAAGACAGTTGAATAGGCAGAGCAAACGCCACGCACACAGGCAAAGCAAACCAAGGAACTCATTCCCTGCTCCCCATGGGCAGGCGGGCATTCAGCCATCCCCAGGACAGCCGGGCTCCATCACGCCTAGCCATTACGTGGGAAGACAAATGTAATCACTCCAAACATAGAATCATAGAATTGCTGAGGTTGGAAGGGACCTTTACGATCATCAAGCCCAACCATTAACCTACCCTCACAAAGCCACCTCTAAACCGTGTCCCCAAGTACCACGTCTACCCTGTTTTTAAACACCTCCAGGGATGGAAAATCCACCCCCTCCCGGGGCAGCCTATTCCAATGTTTAATAACCCTTTCGGTGAAAAAAAAATTCCTAATATCCAATCTAAATCTTCTCTGACATAACTTGAACCCACTTCCTCTTGTCCTATTGCTTGTCACCAGGGAGAAGAGGTCAGCCCCCACCTCTCTACACCGTCCTTTGTTGTAGAGAGTGATAAGGTCTCCCCTCAGCCTCCTCTTCTCCAGCCTAAACAACCCCAGTTCCCTTAGTCATTCCTTCTTCTTCCCCAGCTTTATATCCTGAGCATGACAGCGTACGGTATGGAACAGCCCCGTGGTCAGCTGGGGACAGCTGTCCCGGCTGTGTCCCCTCCCAACTCCTTCTGCCCTCCCAGCAGAAAAGGCCTTGAGAGCCCAGCAACAACCAAACCCACCCGTGCCCTGTCCCACCATTCCCATCCCAAACCGAGAACACAGCACTGCACCAGCTGCTGGTAAGAAAGTCAACCCCATCCCAACCAAAACCGTGACATCTTGGAAACCAGCAGCAGCGGCACAGAGCTCAGCCACTCGCACGCAACTCCGTGCACACTGAAGTTTCACTGTCAGAAACAAAAGGTTTCCGTTAAAGCTTTGGCTGAGCTGCCGGGACTTCTCCCGGTGATATTCCCGGTGGAGTCTCCCTGGGGGACATGTTCCCCCATAGCTCACGGCGACGTGACCCTGCCACGGCACGGCATCCACGGGGCTGGAATTTCCCCGCGGGGCTGCCCCGCTCTGTGCCAGGGAGGGGGTACCCCAGGGGGACAATTCCCCTCTCTGGGCACCCTGGCACAGGGCTCGGCGAGCAGCGCCAGAGGAAGTGGGAACGGTGGTGCTGTCCTGCCACCCCCGCGCTGCCGCCGGGCGCAGGAGGGCGACGGGACCCCCCCAGCCTGAGGGCAGCCTGGGGGGGGCAGGGGGAATGCCCCCAGCACCGCACCGGCTTCACGGGCGCTCGCTGGGCAGGAGGTGTCCGTTGGGAAAGGGGATGCTGTTTCCAGCGGGCTGCACATGGGGACAGTTCACAGCAAAAGTGTCCCTCGACTCCCCGGTCCCTGGGTGACACATTTCCACCCACAGTTTTATTTCATGAGTTCTTTAGAGATATGGAGGTGAAAGAAGTCCCCGCAAGTAATCGCATTCGTAAAGCACGTCCCCCTCCCCTCGTACGCCCATCAAGCAGCGGGAAAAGCTGACACGAGGGACTGATGTGCAAACCCAAAGTGTCCCTCCCGCAACACCTCCCAGCCGCCCGCTCCGGCAGGGAGGCTCAGAGCCCGATGGCTCAGTCACAAGCCAAAAAGTCATTGGATTGCCGCCTTTTGTTAGCGTTAGCTGATTGCAAAAATGCCGGGTTAGCAAGCTGCACGAGTTACAATACACAATAGTCACCGAAAAGTAAATAAAATAAATCCAGGATTCCTACACGCAGCTGTCACAATGAACACAAAGAGCTCAGCATTAAGTGCTATAAAAGGAGTTTCATTCTTCATTACTCCGATAGAGTTATAGTCCGCACACCAAACCGGTCTTACAAGTAATAAAACCCACTGAACACTGGATGATATAACTCAACTGGGCAGAAAAAATGATTCCCTGGTTGTGTGAAGGGGGCAGGCATGCAACTCTCAGAGGTCAGAGAATGGCATCTCGAGCAGAATCTCACCATATTTTGGTTCTAGTAATAGCAGCAAGTTAACCATGATTCCGTATTATTCAAAACATAATTCCCGTTTTGTTTCAGACACAGCAGCAAATAAGTAATCTCATTTCATGTGAAGAGCTTGCAGAGACAACGTAATGCCGTTTCCAGCTCCAAAAGTTCACAAGCAAGATGTGCTCCTCCTCCCAAATCACGAGATTAACCTTTCCTTTACAGGATCTCATGGATTTTAGGGTAGACTACTTTTATTCAGTCTTTGATCCCTGGGGCTACCTACCACATCCCAGCTTGTGCCCAGGAACGTTACTGTCTTATCGTGG
This sequence comes from Charadrius vociferus, assembly GCF_000708025.1. NCBI lineage: Eukaryota > Metazoa > Chordata > Aves > Charadriiformes > Charadriidae > Charadrius > Charadrius vociferus. Next base: position 1,266,603 of record NW_009648149.1, read on the forward strand.
GAAACAGCCTTATCAGCTCTAGCAGGACCTGTTAACCTGCTCCTACCCTAACTCAGCGCAGCTCTACGAGCCCCTTTTCAAATAGTTTAGTTTTGTACCTCAACCCCCACATTCTGCCCCGAACAGCCACCAGTGTGCTCACGGCTCGACTGCAGCTCAGGGACCCCTCTCCCGGCATCACTTTGCCCCCGTTTCCATACGAGGACCCAGCACACGCATTGGAGGAGCGACCAGAAGACTTTCAGACCGCGAGAGCCCTGGTCGTCATGGTCGGGCCTGCCATGGGGCGAGGAGGGTTGGCCAAATCCTCTTCAAGGGCCTGGCACAAAGCATGTCTGAGGCCGGGCTCATCCTACGCTCTCTCTTGCCCCTCAGCCCAAAACGACTGCTTTTCCAGCTGGTGTGGCTGGCAAGACGCAAGAAAACGGAGCAGCTGAAGAGCCTTTTCCCAACAGTGGTGAGAAGACATGAACATGGCCAGACGATGCACCTGGCTCCGGCAGTGCCCAAGTTTGTGTCCTCTCCGAACAGCTCACTGCTACACACTTAAAATACATAACATTTTTTACTGAGCCTTTTATGGATGAAGAAGGTGGATTTGTGGTGGTTTCTCTCCCTCCTGGTGATAAGAAACTATTCCCTAGATCTCATCACACACTGTGGTCTGGGAGGACCTTCACCAGCAGCTGCATTATTTTTGTGGTCTTTTCTTCAAAGCTTGTCTGATTTATAAAACCTTTATACACAATTAAGGTCAATAAATGAGGCACGTAGTCATGGGGCATATAATTAAAGTCACTAAGTTTAGCTGCTGCCCTTGCTTCAGAGAGGGAAGGGCCAACTGTCTGCATGATTCCTGCAGAGCCTCGGGCTCCTCGACAGCTCTCGGGTGGGGGCAGACACGGGGAGGACCCGGCAGAGACCATGATTCCTCCACAGGCTCCATGCCACCCCCAGCCACCCAAACCTCACTTGGCCCTTCCTGTGGGTGACTGCACCCACACTGCCCGTGGGACGGCTCTCCTGGGCTTCCCACCACATTGCGTCTGATTTTCCACCTTTCTTTTGAGATGTGGCATTCAGAACCGGACACGGTATTTTAGCTAAAATCTTACCAGCATCGTTGAAAGGAGAAAACAGTCCAAATTTCCAAGTAAAACTTGACATTTATGCAGAATTGCTTGTTCCTGTTCAGTACGTGGTCCTCCGGACCATGGCAAACAGCTCTGCTGTCTGCCATCTCATTGCTCACCCAGCATTGATGTATTTGATTTTTTTTCTGCTAAAGCCTTAATTTTGTCTAACTGACGGGCTTTGACTGGACCATTTCCAACTTTTCAAGATCATTTTAGCCCTGAACCTGTCAAATGCAACAACTGAAGCTCCTTCCAGCTCAATGCTATCCACAAACATCTTCTGTTCTTCATGTTGTCTTGTAGAATCACCATTGAAGCAACTAATTAAAACAGTAATTGGGGCGTGCCTGGGACCAATCCCACCTGAAAGCTGTGATAGCAAACATAAGCCCTTTTTTTTTTTTTTTTTTGTGGCTTTTCCACTACCATCTTCACCTGATGCAAATTCTTTTTTTTTTTTTTTTCATGTTTTCTTCATGAAGCCCAGAAGAGAGTCCACCTCCTGGCTACAGCACATAAACATCCTCTGCTGCCTTTCCCTGCCGGCTGCCCTTCACGCTGTTGACCATATCTGTTCTGACATCTCGTCTCTGTTCATTTTCTTCCCGTGTGAGCCCAGGTTAAATTCACAGTGCGTCTCTGAACTCCTCTCCACCCACAGAGACCACCAGGTCCACAACACCACTTCCACCTCCATCTCTGCACCCATTTCTGTGGTTCTTTTCTCAACACCTGAGGACAACCCCCCCACCCTGGTGATAATTAAGACCCAGAACCTGATTGTTGTGTCGGATTTGTTTCCCCAGGGGCACGGAGAGATGCCAGGAGCCTGTGGGAGGAGGGGGTCACGTTAGGTTGCTCCTGCTCAAAGCCACAAGCCAAATGGCAGAGCTGCCTCCACCCTTCAGTGTGTGTGGTGTTCCTGCCCACTCGTTTGGGCTGTAAGAAGATGTCAAAGTCTGCAGGAAACCTCCTGACAAGCTTTCTCAGCCAGATACAGGGAAGTGGTGGAAGTTCTGGAGTTATGTAAATATTTTTCTTATACGGTTAAACACAACCACTTTATGCTTCCTCAGCACCGCCATAAAAAGCACATTTTAAATAAACACGGTTTGCAATGGACGTTTTGATTTTGCATGCTTCACACCTTCCTTCATTCATCAGAATATATTCTGGCCGGGAGTACTACAGGCGAGACCCCCCAGCTCCGGTGGTCACACCCGGAAAAACCCATCACATTTTTTCCAAACCCTTTGATTCACAGTTGCTTTTAGACTCTTAACTTCTTGCTCCCTGGGTTTTTTTCTCATCCCACCTGGTTCACCGCTGCCATCCCCGGCTGCAGGGATGCCCCCGCACCGCTCGCTTCAGCATCCCCGCGCCTCGGCCGCCGGCTCCTCCTGATGGCCTTGACATTAACGGAGATGATTAAATTACAGGCAGTAAATTGGTTACTTGAGGAAATAGACTTTTTTTTCTTTTTCTTTTTTTTTTTTCCCCATTAAGGAGACATTCACAAACCGCCACAGATTGCTGAAAGTCTATTTATTTTCAGTGAGCAGCTGCAAAATAACTCGCAAACAAATTTCGGCCCCGCGTAGGTTTGGAGGCTGCTCAGCGCCGCGGCGCTCAGCCGGGTTCGCAGCCATCCCGCGGTGCCGTGCGCGGCGCTGGCCACGCCGGCAAAGCTGGGCACGTATCATTAATATAGATGGTTTCATACTTGTTTAGTGAGCAATACGTTCTCCGGCTCACACGTGAGCGGGGCTGTTTGTGTGCAACGCAGCCGCATCCCAGCACGGCGAAGATAAACAGAGTTAGCGTAAATGTTCCCCAGGCACAACTAATGCGGGTTATGGACAGAGGAATAAATATTATGCTCAGCCCAAGCATGCTTTGCTAACCCCATGTTCCTCCTCTCTGACCGAATCCGGCCGAATCGGATGAAAAGAGAGCCGGCCGTCACTGCGACACCCGCTCGGGAGGGATGGGTCGGCTTTCCCAGCCCCTCTCCTGGAAAAAACGGGGATTTGCACCTTCGAAAGGACCCGAAATGAAGTCGTTCTGCACGTCACTGCGTGGCAGGGCTCCGAAAAGGGCTGGCGTTGGGAAACCTCGGCGATAGAGTATGCTGCAGGTCTGCAGGAGACTTCGAATTAAAACCTAAATAGCTTTAATAAATCTGAGGAGTTGGTTTCAATTAAAAAGAAGTTATCACAACAGCCCTTATTTTCTTATTAGGAGAGCCCCTATTAAAAGATTAAAAAATACTGAGCATCGTAGGGCCTCTTAAACACACTGTTTAGAATATTTCTGTTTAAAAATATTTCTGTTTAAATACTGCTGTCTAAAACTGACATTATTAGTATTAGATGTCCGTGTCCAGACTGGGGACCGCAGGTTTGAGAAGCCCCGAGACCTTCCCGGGAGGATCCCCCCCCCAACCATGGAAAACCCACTCGGGTTTGCAGAAAATGCTTTCATTCCCCTGAACCACAAGGAAGAAAAATCACTTCAATATTCCTTGATTTGCTAATACTTGTCATCTCCTGCAGCCCAGACCGAACCCAAGAGAGCTGCCAAGAACAAATAACTACCGTTTCCATAGATTAGGAGATGAATCATTCACGTTATTTTTAGCAGGTCATTAAGGGCTGGCAGCAAAATTTGCAAACTGACTTGTGGGGCTTTTGATTCGTGTTAGCATAACCTTTTAAAGAAAACATAAACTGGGATTTAGAACAAAGGAAATTGAAGGACTGGGAATAATATCTCTAAGCTTTAAAATGACAGTGAGAGATTAAAATAAATAGACTCCATGTGAGTCGCCTACTCACTCACAGCTCTCCCATTTAAACCTCGTGTCGCTCGACAAACACAAGTGAGAGGTTTTATAGAAAAGACGCAAAGATGAGGATCTCATTCTGCCTCCCGCTATTGATGTGCCCGGGGTGGGGATGCTGCAGCCGCCGGGAAAAGCCGTCTCCTGCCGGGCACCCCGAGCAGACAGAGCGGGACTTTCCCCCCCAGCTCTGGAGCACGCGTGGGACGAAGAGCTTTTCACCCATCGGTGGAGCAAAGCTTCCTAAGGCGTAAGGAAGGAATAAGCTACGTATTAAATATTCATCTTTTAACAGCCAATTCCCTTTTACTGTGCTATCGGCAGTACGATGAGCGCCGGTCTCAGGAGGAAACCCAGGGAATATCCCGTGAATGACCTGAAAACTAAACACAACGGGAATGACCCCAAAGAATCGCCCGCATGTGCAGGGCGAGCCGGACACCTTGCGGCTGGCGGCTCTTCATGGCACCCACCCAACCCCGGCGGCGCAGCCGGCACATCCCCACGGTGGATCCCCGCCGGAGCCACGGTCCTCTGGAGCGAGTCTGAGCCCGGATTCCCACAGCCCTTCCCCAATGCGGAGGGAGTTTTGGCAAAGGGGGTCCCGGAGGTGGCTTTGGTGGGGTGCCCGCCACCCCCTTCCCTGTATTTCACTGGAAAACGTGCTTCACCCGTGGCGTTGGCGGCGCGTTTCTCGCGCCGGTGTTCGCCCACTGTGCCAACTGCAGGTTGAGGGACTGAAGCACCACCTCCCGCAGGGCGGCCCCGTCCCTCGGACACACGGAGCCCCACAGAGCCGCTCCCCGGAGCCAATGAGCCGAGGAGGCTCCCCAGGCTGCCCCACTCCTTGTTAGAATCATAGAATGGTTAGAGTTGGAACGGATCTTGAAGATTGTCCAGTTCCAACCCCCCTGCCCTGGGCAGGGACACCTCCCACCAGCCCAGGTTGCCCAAGGCCACCTCCAGCCTGGCCTTGAACACCTCCAGGGATGGGGCCTCAACAACCTCTCTGGGCAACCTGTGCCAGTGCCTCACCACCCTCACAGGGAAAAACTTCT
>NW_009648149.1:1272068-1280823 GCF_000708025.1 Charadrius vociferus
GCAGGAGTTGCCGTCACTACCAAACCTTGTGCAGGATGGAAATGGGGTCAGGAAAAGAGGGGAGCCGGCGAAGGGGACCTGTACAGGCTGCACCGTGGGGCATCCCCACATTTCAGGGAAAGAAGGGCAGAGGAGGCGTGAAACCCCCGTGCCCTCGGGCTGGCCGCCCACCCTCACGTTTCAGCGGCTCCGAAATACAACTGCAAAAGGCCCCTCGCGTCCACAGCGGGCTGGGCTGCTCGCAGGAGCCCCGGGAGGACTAAATCTGGCTCCAGCTTTATCAGCTCCCGCAGCGGTCATCAAATTAAAGGGCTCTGGTTCAAGCCTCAAAGGCAGAAAGGATGCTCTGCCGCGGCGGCTGCGCTGGCGGAGAGGTAAATGAGAGCACACGATGTGCGGGGAGATTGCAGGCGACGGGGTTTGATGAGATGAAGCTCGTGTTCTTTCTGAAGGGGGAAATTTAGCGTCAAAAAAAGGATCAGCGCTCAAGAAGGTGGTAAAAAGCGATGTACCTGAATATCCGAGGGCAGAAGAGAGCCGCTGCCTCATTATCTGCTTCACTGCCTCCTAATAGAAAGCCCCGTCTCCTTTATTAACAGGATCAATAAAACTCATTTCTCAATAGGTAATGAAATAGTACCTGTCCACTTACAGTAACGCAGGTAATTGATGAAAGCAGCTCTCGTCCTCCCCTGCGTGTCCCCTCGCCTCTCATTATCAGGTTCCCGGCAGAGGCACATCCATACATGGATGGCTCCTGTGAACAATACTCTGCGGAAAATACCGGAGCAGATGGCACTCCAACAGCCCGGCGACGCTCCCTGTGGCAAGGGACAGACGTACGGCTGGACAAACACCGGCCTCAGATGGGACGGTGGAAGATGTCTACGGAGGTGGAGGGCTGCCCTAACCCTGGGGACCGGGGGTCATACGAACCGCACGGCACCGGCCGGCCGTGCTAAAAACCCTGCGATGGTTTTGTTTGGATTTTTCTTTGAAGAATGGATTTAATATGGAGTAAATTGGATTTAACCTTTGCCGTAAATGGAGGCATTTGTTTCTTTGGGTCTCAGGGGGAGCTTTCATTAATTATTCCGAGCCCAGTGGCCAAGCTGGCAAGAAATTTGTTACCAAGGAAAAAAAAAAGCAACCCAGAGAGCGACTGCAGTATGGTTTTCACATACAACAGAAAAAAAATAACATATTTTAGCATTAGGGATTAAGAGCGAATTTTGCCACCTGAAATGTGTCTCTGAAAATGACAGGCACCGTGGGCGAGCTGCCTGCAGGACCCAGCTCCGGTGGGGACCCGCTGGTGCTGCAGGGCACCAGTGCCTGACATGGACTGGGCTCAATTCACTCCCGCTTGTGGTCCTCCCAGACCCCCAGTATGCCCACCGGCTGCCCCAAAACCCACCAGGGTGCAGAAGCCTTCCTCCCCCCAGGTGGCCTACCCGCAGCCTGGAGCTCCAGTCCAGCCCAGTCCACAGCCAGGGGCAAAGCCCCTTTCCCAGCAAAGGGTGTCCAGATTTCTCTTTTCTCCCAAGCAACACTGAGGTTGGACTGAGTCCAACCAAGTGCTTCATGGTCCTTCATCTTCTGGTTTGCTTCTCCAAGGGCTGGAGGTGCCAGGGTAGGGCTCCGGTGGCACCAGTTTGCAAAGACTTCTGCAAGGGACATGCCTGGAGCTCCTCAAAGACCATCAGGAGAAGCTGCTCAGATAAGTCCATGCCGGATGTAGGCAACAACCACAAAATCCCAGAATAGTGAGGGTGGGAAGGGCCCTCTGGAGCTCCCCCATCCCACCCCCCGCCAGAGCAGGGGCACCTCCAGCAGTGGCACAGGACGGCGTCCAGGCGGGTTTGGGATGGCTCCAGAGGGGGAGACTCCCCCACCTCTCTGGGCAGCCTGTGCCACTGCTCTGCCGCCCTCACAGCAGAGAAGGCCCTCCTCAGGTGGAGATGGAACTGCCTATGGTCGAGTCTGTGCCAATGCTGCTGATTCAGATCTGGGGCCGTTGGCAAAAACACCACTTCAGGTAAAGCATCAGTGAATTGTTTTCAGTGTTGAAGCCCTCACGTAAGATTTGATGTTGGGAACAGAAGCCATTTCTACATAAGTCTTTGGAAAAGGCAACAGCACCAACAAAAACCCACGTGTGAAGAAGAACACCAGCACAATTCTCCAAGTTCAGACATTTCTGGAAGGAAGACAGGGAGGAAAGGAGAAAAGGAGGACAGTGCTTTCCAGTGTACTTCAGTTTGCTAATTAAACTTTCATTTAAAAAAAAAAATGAATTCCTTTTAGGAAGGCAGTCATCCTCATGGGGAAATTGGTGAATCAGTTTCTCCCCTCTGTCTGTGGAGACAAATATGGGAGATGAAGGACAGGAAGAAATGCTGCACCGCAGGAAAACGCTGACCAAGCACAGGCACCTCCTGATGCTGATAGAGAGATGCAGGTGCCTTCATGTTTGCTGCAAAGAGGGCTCAGCAAATCGGCAGGAATTTCAGTAATAATGCACTGCACATTTTAGAGATGAAAGAATAGAAGGGATTTAACTGAGTTAGTCACAAAGCTCATTACCTTAATTTTTCATGTGAGGTTGCAACCTGCGAGGCAGCAGCGACGTGGCCGCGCCGGGGGGTCTGCAAAGAAAACTAGCCAGAAGGATGGACCTGGATCAGCACGAACTCACCCTGCAGTTGTTATTTCGTGGAAGCGATGATCGTAAAAGGGTATTATCGCCATGCCAAATCTCCCAAAGACTTCAGGCTGCGGGTCCGAACATGCCCTGGAGGAAATATAAAATGAGTCCAAGCAGACCATGTCCCGTCTCAAAAGCAACAAGATAAAATAAAGCTCAATGAGCCAAATATTTGGAATCTGGGGAAATTTCTAGGATTTAGGATATCTGATTGCTTTTGCTTTTACTGATGTTATTCTCTGTCTTTGCTGCTTTTCATGTTCACTCCCTTTTCTATTTTGCCTACGAGCAGAAGCCTCTTAATTTGGCTTTCTGAGATACTTCTCAATGCAGACAAATACACGTTTGGATATCTCAATGGTAGTTTTTCTAAATTTTAAATCTAAACTTCCCACTTCCTCATTTTAACACGTTGCTGAAACTAGCTGTGAACTTGCTGCTTGGATGACATCACTTACCAAAAGCAGAAGCACCGACTCTGAAATGAAGCCTGGGAACAGAAGACATTACTTGTGGCTGGAACTGGTCTGTTTCTGCTCTTCTCTATGTGTCCAAGGGAAAGAATTCCTTTTACGTTCATCAGTGCTCAAGATGCCTGGAAGAGGAGAAGAGATAAATGATTAGCATAATCTAAATAGAAAGATTTTCTTCATTCTTAGAGCCTTTGGGACACGCTCTCTTGGGAAATATTCCCAACTCAAATGGAATTCCGCTCCGTTCTTCACAGATCTCATATTGCTCTTGCGAAACACACGAAGCCTTTCAGAGTCATTAATTATGGTGTCAATACTCGTGCCGTGGGGAGAACACAGCAGGCGCCTTGGAAATACAGACAAATATTTAAAAAAACCACCAACCAACTATTAAACTTTCCTACCCAAGCTCTGCAGCGCAGTGAGAAGGGAACCATTTCACCTGCAAACACTCTGTGATGGCACCAGCACCACCAGCACCGACGGCCTCATCCCATTCCCCTCTCCTGCTGATCTGGATGAAGGTCCACTGGCATGAAACATAGGTATATATATAAAAAAAATGGTGCAGCAGCTCCACTCCAGCAGCAGGTACAGACCCGCAGACCGCTTGAAGGCTCTGCCAAAACTCCCCTTCCCACATTGCAGTCAGTCACGGTGATTTCTAGCAGGTAAAGGAGCACCTCACGTGCTTGGGAAAGGAAATGCAGTCCATAGAATTGCCAATAAATTTGATTTTGTCAGAACCAATAAATTGCCTAAAGAACAGAAAGCGCAACCCGTTCAAGTGCTTGGCCACCTTCTCCCATAGTGTGTCCGGTGGTTTGTGAAACACAGGTATCAGACCATAAAATTCCTTAGCAGTGTTTCACTACCCTGTTAAGCAGAATGTTTTAAGCAGTGGACTTGTGCAAATGCTGTGGTTTCCAGCTCCAGCCCATCATGGTGCCATGGTGGCCGTCGGCTCCAGCCTGGCCCTGCCGGCGGGACATCCAGCCCCCATCACACTCCAGCTTCACGCCTTGAGCTGCTGGAAAAGGCAAAGCCAAGGTCAGGTTCATGCAGGACACCGAGCGCTGCTGGTGTACCAAGAAATACCCACACTCATTGAGATTTTTTGAGACCCGACTGAGATGTGGGCTGTTCATCACTCTCTTGGTAGGACCAAGCCCAGGTCCCACTCCATCCCCTGCCCTGACCCTCTGCTGTACCCCCAGGTCGGCAGCACGGCGGGGCTGGGGGATGAGGAGATGCCAAGATGGCAGAGAGAGACACGTGCAAACCATTCACACACTCCAACCCAATAAATACGTGATGAAAGGCTTCGCATGCGATGGGGTGGTGGAACTGACCTGAACTTCTCATCAAATGAGATCCACAGCTGGGCTATAAATCATGGCGGGGAGCTGCGGAGCAGGGTGGACGTTCCCACTCCTTATACGGGACCCCGGAGGATCCTTTCCAGCTCATCTGCCAAAGGATGAATTCACAACAGCGTTGCTACTGCCAGAGTGATCATCTCAGCTATATATAGTGGTCTCCAGGGTGAGGAATTTACAAATCTAAATGAACTGATCATGGACAGTTACTTGAAGAAGTTAAGAAAAATATACGTCTGAGAAACCAGATGGGATTTGGTCTTGAGTGTGGAAGACAATCTGAACTTCATGCTGTTGTATCTTGGATAAATATTACTGCCACTAGGAACAGCAACACATTGCTAAGAGCAAAGCGCAGTTTAGTCTTGGATTTACAGATTTTCCTCAGAAAGTAGGTGTCCAATTTCTCAGGGAATTGGTGATCTTCCTCTGAAAATCACAGATTTGGCATCCAACAAATACTTCTACATACTTTAGAAATACATTTAAATAAACGTCGTCTAGTTTTAATAATTGCAGTGATGATGAATCAGGAAAAAAACAGAATTTTCTATGAAGGAGGGCTGGTGATTTAGGAACTAATTGTGTGCCGATGCAGCACTGCATTGAAGCTGGAGCGTTATCTGAGACACGCGTGCTGCCGATGCCCCGACAAACCTTCTCATGGCCTCTGAGGAGTCGCACCGTCAGCATCCCTGCTGCCCCGGGCTGGGTCCCACAGGGGGGTCTGTGGGTGAGGACATCCACAAATGATGGATGAGGACATCAGCTGAGAGGATGAGGACCCAGGAGGGGAGCGCAGGGAGCGGGCATCTTCCCACAGCAGCCCATTTTAGCAGTAGTCAAAAAAGTAGGGGAAAACAGATTTTTTTAGTTCCATCCCAAAAATGAGCACAGTGTTCCCCAGGGACAGAGGAGAAAAATGAGACACCTTTGTGCCCACCTCCATGTTAGGGCAGCTTCAAGTTCTCCCACTTGTCGCACCCAACTAAAAAGCTGTTCAGACTTAATTTATTCATCCCAAGTGACCTCGGTATTTAGTCAAGATACAGGTGAAATTCTAGCCACGCACTCCAGTTTCTTCATTAATTCTAGACACTTACATAGACTTATGATTTTTAGGCTTTTTAAGAGCAGCTTACTCAGCATTCCACATGCAAGAAATGTACCTGAAACATCTATTGACCAACACAATTAAAAGAGAGGAAATGATTGCAGACTCCTTTGTGATTTCTAAAAGATATCAATATCTATAACCATTAATTCATATTCAGCCTCTCAAGTACTGCGCATCAATCGGCAAACAAATTTTCGTTGTCAATAAATCAAGTAGTCTCAATTAATAAGCGTTGCTAATTGGATTTTTTTTTTCATTTTTTTCTTTCGGTCAATGGCAGGACTGCACCGCAAGGATGCACCACCTTTACCTGTGTGTGACCCACACAGTGGAGGGATGCACGGGGGTTGGTCTCTCACGTGCAGCTGGGAGAGGGTTCGGTGCTGCAGGGTCCCAGCGAGCCGGGAGTCCCTGAGCTTAAGTCTCTTCTCCATTTCACAAAAAAAAAGAAAATAAATTCTTCTTTCCATTTCTGCAACCCACATTGGAGACACGAGAGCGTTGCTCGCCCGTAGAGCGGTGGGCTCCTCACCACAAGAAGGACATTGAGGGGCCGGAGCATGTCCAGAGAAGGGCAACGGAGCTGTGAGGGGTCTGGAGCACACATCTGGTGAGGAGCGGCTGAGGGCCCTGGGGGTGTTCAGCCTGGAGAGGAGGAGGCTGAGGGGAGACCTTCTCGCTCTCTGCAGCTCCCTGAAACGAGGAGGTAGTGAGGGGGGGTCGGTCTCTTCTCCCAAGGAACAGGCGATGGGACAAGAGGAAACGGCCTCAAGGTGTGGCAGGGGAGGTTTAGATGGGATATTAGGAAACATTTTTTCACTGAAAGGGTTAAGCATTGGAACAGGCTGCCCAGGGAGGTGGTGGATTCGCCATACCTGGAGGTGTTTAAAAAAAGGGTAGATGTGGTACTTGGGGACATGGTTTAGAAGTGGTTTTGTCAGGGTAGGTTAATGGTTGGACTTGATGATCTTAAAGGTCCCTTCCAACCTCAGCAATTCTATGATTCTAAGTAGGTCTAAAGCACTAACTCAGCTTAAGACAGTTTTACTACATACAGCTACTTACACAGTAGTTTGCACCCTAATTTTAAATCCCTCATCCCCAACTGATGACCTTACAGGTCTTTTCCAGACTAGGAGATTCTGTGAGTCTGTAATGAGTCTGAAAGGAGCCAGAGGGCTGCGGAATGGGTGCAAGGGGAGCCGGGGGCTGTGGGGAGGGCTGGCAGGGATGGTGTGGTGGCAGCAGTGGAGGGACAGGTGTCTGCTCCCATGCCATGGGGACAGAAAAAGCCCTGAGGCATCAGACTTTTTTCAGAGAACCATGCCAGGCTCAACACATCCATTTTTTCATCAACTCTTTCTGCTCCTGTCCTTGGCGATGCCTTGACAGCCCCAATGCAAACCAGAAGACTTTCACCAAGAAAATCAGCGTTTCCATTACAGATGCTGGCCGGGAGGAAGCGGCGCTCTCGGGCAGGAGATGAAGAGCCGGGACGTGGGTCCCCCGCGGCAAGGGGGAGCTCCTGCTGGGGGGCCGAGCTGGGCAGGAGGGGGTGCGAGCCCTGGGGATGTCCTCGGTGGCCAAGCATGGGGACAGCAGCGCCGGGCACTGGGCAAACACCGGCGCAGGTCAGCGCCCAGAGAGGAAACGTGGGCTGGAAGGTGATACAATCAGTGAAAAATGTGTTCTGCGAGAGAGGAAAAATAAATTTTCATGGTTGCTTATAGAGCTAGAAACGAAGGTTGAAAATTTTAGGAGAAAAATCTTTCAATCCCTACTCGGACATCCCAGTCACCAGGCGGTGGGGTGGGGATGTGGGTCCAACCCAAGAACTGCTCAGAGCGACCTCGGGGGTCTGTGGAGACCGGGACGGCCTCACTGCTGCAGGAGTTGCGCAGAGGGAAATTCTGCGGACCTGGAGCCGGGTTTGGCCGCGGTGAGGCTGGCAGGGCAAGAGCCGCGGCTCCGTTGCCACGTCACAACACCTGGCTTTGCAGCAAGACATGAGGGAATCCGTATTTTCCTCATGGAAGATGATAAAAAGGAGGGAAAAAAATTGCATTTCTAAGTCAGCTACTGCCCACAACAGCCAAGATAAAAAAGTTAAGAAGCATTTACCAGGCTCAAACTCATTTTAGCGTCTCACAAAGACACGCCTGCAATGGTTAAGGAGCTCTACCAACACCAAGTGCATCCGCTTTGCTGGAGCTAATGCCTTTGAGGCCACCAAGTCCATAAATACGCAGGATAGCGAGCTGCCATTTCCCAGCTCCGCTCCGACACAGACCTGCAGCAGCAGGAGGAGATAAAGCAGCTTTGTGTGTCGGTGTTCACGGTCAGTGGTGACAGCAGGGGCCAGTCTGCAAATCTGCAAAATGGGCCAGTGCCTGCACCGAAATGGAAAGTATGCACGGTATCGCTTGACATTTTCTAGATATACAAGTTTATATAATTATGACAAATAGCGGATTTCAATTACTGCAACTTTCCTGTAAGTAAAAGCTGGAAGTTTCTAAGAACTATTCTGACTAATGTGGTGCGGCTCTTGGCTGCGCTACGGCTGGAAAACAAAAAAAGCCCTTCATCACACGGTTGTGACTGCAGCTGATAAATGCCAAAAAAAGCTCAAGTTAGGGGAATCTGAGGCTGGGAGAGAGCGCGGGAGGTGCTGACTCCTGCACTTGCTGCCATTTGTAACACTGGGGCCGGGAGCCGGGCGCTGCCTCTCCGCGGGGACCGGGGGCGAAGGTCCCAAAACCTCCGATGCAGGACGGCACTGCTCGCCCGGTCCCATGCTGCGTGCCCTGGCTGCTCCTGGCGTCCTCCACGGGTGATTTGGGATGGAGGACCCCACACGTTCCCCTCCCCAAACACCTCTCCTGGCCCTGGAGGGGGTTTCACAGCCACATCTACCTTCGGTGCGAGGCAGTGGGTCGGTACGGGAAGAGCAGCACCTCCTCTCCTTCAGGAGACCAGCGAGCCCCCCGCACCCCGGGCTGCATCCCCAGCAGCGTGGCCAGCAGGGCGAGGGGGGACTGTGCCCCTCTGCTGCGCTCTGCTCTGGGGAGACCCCCCT
>NW_009648149.1:1281110-1287959 GCF_000708025.1 Charadrius vociferus
GTTCAAGGCCAGGTTGGACGGGGCTTGGAGCAACCTGGGCTGGGGGGAGGTGGCCCTGCCCAGGGCAGGGGGTGGCACTGGGTGGTCTTCAAGTTCCCTTCCAACCCAAACCATTCTGTGATTCTGTGATTCGAGGACGGTAAAAAAAGTCACAAAACAGCTGGATGGGGATCACTTTTGTATACAGCTTAAAAACAACATTCTAGTCTTGAGTTTTTCAGCAGCAGTCACCTAGGTGGCATTTTGTTTGAGCACAGGCCACCAACTCCTCTCGCCAAGCCCAGGGAAGAGCAAATGAGACGTGCCCCACTGGGGAAGGTGGGCACAGCCCCGCAGCCGGCGAGGCAGGAGCATCACCTACCACAAATACAAAGAGCGATCGCAATTTGGGATTTAGCTTTTTCCAGCAGAACCCCCCTCACAGCGGCAAGGTCGGGGGCTCTGGAGATTTAGTGCCAAAATCCAGCTCTGCTCTCATGTGCTCCTGAGACACCCAGTCCCACCAGTGAAAGGACCAGGACGGGTTTGCCATCCACGTCCCCCACCATGCAGATTCCCAGTATGTCCAACAGACAGGGCAAGACCAGGCTGGACGTGGCACAGGAGCTGCCACACCGCAGCGCTTCCACTTTCCCCCGAAGGCCATTGGGCCACTTTGGGCGCTGCGCCTTCTCGGAACAGACATGCTTTAATTGGTCTTATTTCTAGGCCCAGCGCTGTACAGTTATTTTCCGGGGAACAAATGTAATCTTTATTCAATACAAGTGTGATCTGCGCCTCAACATAAAAAAGAAATTCCCCTTGAAGTGTAATGCAATCTGAAGCCACATCTGCAAAATCTAATGAAAGGATGAAACGCGCCCTTTTAACTTCAGAAAGAACGTGATCTGTGAAATACGTGATGGATCTGCAGTCAGTCCGTGAGAGGGGGTAGACGGGATGGCTCCAGAGAAGTCGTAGAAAGAAGGGATATTTAGAGAAGATCTCAAAGGATTATCTTCTGATCTGGTGTATAATCAGCTGGTTGCGTTCTCCTCCCGTTCACTTCAACCCCTCCCCATAAGGAGACCGGTTTCTGTCAGGTCTGATGTTGAGGCCAGCCCGTGGTTGGGGGGAGGACAACCCTATAGCCAACTTCAGGCTGATAACGTGCTTGTTAAGAAAATGAGTGAAAAATTAATTGAGAGTTTAGCTGCTGGAAGCTTCACCTGTTTTTTCCCCAAATAAAGGGTCTAAAGGAAATTCATGCCTGCAGAAGGCAGCAGCCAAAGGACTAGGAAACACACAAGCTATTCATTTCATGGTAGATATTCTTCTGATAGCAGCCAGACACTCATGTGCCTTTGCAAGCACCCGAAGACCAACCATTCCCACCCCAGGACCTGGAGCTCGTTGCCCAATGCAGTGGCTGCACAGTTATATATGTTTCTCTAGTATGGGAGACACTCTACGGATGGGCTTTTACTTCTGAGCTGACCTTAACCAGGAACCAACTTTTTGGAGGAATAAGAAAAACTAAACCAAATTGTTGGACCCAGCACCCTCACGGGCGCTGCCACAAGCTGCAGAGCGTCCTGCCTGGCCTGGAGAGGACGGCGGCTCTGGCAGGGCACAAGAGCCCATCTCCTCGACCCTCAAGTTGAGGATGACCCTCTTCAGAGGATCATCCATATGAGCGGTCCATGTGAAGACGGCAGCTGTGGTTAGGAGAGCGCAAGACCTGGGAAAAGCTCAGCAGAAGGAAGGGTATCGCGATTGTAAAGCTGGTTTACATAGCAACACTTCAAACTCGTTGAGTTGACTGCAAGAAGATAAATACTTCCTGAGCTGGAGCAAGGCTGGAAAGGGCCATCTCAGCTCCTGGTCCACCAAAATGAGCCACATCAAGACCACCAGTCATGCCGGGATGGCATGACCCAGCCCAGCCCCACCACTGCTCCCTGCCCCAGGACTGGTTGGTGTTGATTTCTTGTCCTCTCCCCGTCCCTGACCTGCAGCTCAGACCCCGGGGCTCGGCTGTCCCCTCTCTGCCCAGCCCCCAGCCACCGCTGCCGCATGGCGGCTCCCGCGTTCCCCATTTCACCGAAATCTTATTTCAGCATTTGTGATCTAATTTGGAAACGCTGATCCAGGATGTTCAGATGAATAAAGAATAACGATGGAAAAATGACTTCTGGTTCCTGATCTCCCGGGAAGGGGAAGAAAGCAAACCGCTCACCTTTTACTGCATGGCCCTGCGCGAGGCGGGAGTTTGGGGTTTCCAGCCCGGCACTGCCACCTAAGGGTGCGCGCGGTCCCTGGGACATTCACGTCTCCCCATCGATGCCTCGCAGACACAGGCACATCTTCCTCTCCGGTTTATCCTTTCTAAAACCACCCACGTTCGTCGCTCGTTATGTCTGTGTTAGCGAAGACACTACAAAAACCATCTGGACGGGGAACGTAGAAATGAAATCAGATATTTAGTCAAAAAATGTAACCACACACAAGAAAATTTAAGGTGGAGATTAACACGGACGAGAAGATGGTTTTCACTCGAGCGAGGAGAGTTGCTAGCTCACGCGGTGCAACCACGATGCCTTCAGCACCAGCCGTGGGATTTTCGGAAAATAACATGAGCTCCTCATTTTCATACCACCTACACCCTCTGTAGCATCTTACTCATTTCGCATGTGCTTTTATGATGTACTTGGCAATGCAAATAAGTAAATGAGGTGTTTGTTGGCTATGCATACCTTCACCTCAGTTTTCCCAGGATTTAACCATTCTAGATAACGAAGACTACTCTGTTTGTGTGTCAATATATACGTAATTGGTCTCTGTTCAGAAGGCACAGCGCCTCAACAGGTTGATAGGATTGTCTTTGTACTTCACACCAAAATGATATATTGACCCGGTATGGAAAGCAGAGTCTTAATTTTAATTACAACAAACTGAAGTCTTTCCCTGTTTAAATCATAGAATCACAGCATGGTTTAGGTTGGAAGGGACCTTGAAGACCATTTCGTTCCATCATGGGCAGGGCCACCTCCCCCCAGCCCAGGTTGCTCCAAGCCCCGTCCAACCTGGCCTTGAACACCCCCAGGGATGGGGCAGCCACAGCTTCTCGGGGCAACCTGC
The DNA here is from genome assembly GCF_000708025.1 of Charadrius vociferus. Taxonomy (NCBI): domain Eukaryota; kingdom Metazoa; phylum Chordata; class Aves; order Charadriiformes; family Charadriidae; genus Charadrius; species Charadrius vociferus. Next base: position 1,284,231 of record NW_009648149.1, read on the forward strand.
CCCTTGTCGTAGGGCGCCACCGCTGATGCAGAGTCCCCCCCCAGCTCTCCTGGAGCCCCTTTAGGCACTGGAAGGGGCTCTGAGGTCTCCCCTTTTTGGCCTTCTCTTCTCCAGGCTGAACCCCCCCAACTCTCCCAGCCTGTCCTCCCAGCAGAGGGGCTCCAGCCCTCCCAGCATCTCCGGGGCCTCCTCTGGCCCCGCTCCAACAGCTCCGTGTCTTTCCTGTGTTGAGGGCCCCAGAGCCGGAGGCAGAGATCCTCTAGTCCAACCCCACTGCCAGAAAAGGTTTCACTGATCTCACAGACCAGCTAGCCACAGAGGCGCCTGGATATTCCTCGCCTGAATAACGCAATTTGCATGATAAGTTGTTATACTTTCGAAGATCTTTTTTTTTTTTCTTGACAAAAGTAAAAACATCAATGGTGTCATTTTCTGATAGGAAAATTTAAACAAATCCGCGGTCATTTTATCACCCGACTTTGAATGCAAGTAGTATATGCAAATGCCAAAACGAGTAACACATCAGGGAAACTCAAAGCATATTTTAATTAAAATGATTCCCATTCCAAACATAAACCAAATCATTAGCACAATTAACATTACATGATTTTTTTAAAAAAGGAAAGAATCCTCTGTAGAAAGTGACTATTGTTTACCAGGTATTGGATTTCACTTCATTTTCAATGCTCCATAAAATAGCAACAGGTGAAAAAGCATTTAACCAGATTTCCAGCCTCATTTTTTTTAAAAAACAAAATCTAAGTTAAGTTTTTAAGTTGGACTGTTGGATGAGAAGAGATGAGAAAAATTAATGGTGCATCCTAAAGAGCAGTAACCAACCAACCCCTTTGGCCCACCACCCCCGCAGCACCAGCACCGCCAACGAGAAACACTGCTCTCCACGGGGAGAGGGGGATCACGTTCCTGAGCGTGCCTCACGGCTGCTGGCAAACACAACTGACTGACTCCATACATCCCAAAGGCAAAGGATTCCCAGAGAAGAGGAACGGCCCCAGCGGAGAGCGCGGGCTGCGTGCCACGGGCCGCCGGGCAGCAGCAGGAGAGACGCAACGGCGCACAGCGAGAACGCCCCGGGGATCCAGCGTCGGACTGAACAGGTTTCAATTCTCAGAGGCAAATCAAAGGCAAATCAGCAGCAATTTGGCTTTCTGTGTCATCGTCTTTAGGCATTTCGGTGTTCCGTTCCAAGATCCGGTTTCAAACGTCAAACCTTCTGGTCTGCAAACTGCAATGAGAAGGAAAAGTGAGAGATAATTACGCTATGCACCTATATCAACCATGCCCTTGGTTTTTTTCATTCCATAAATAAGATGCATTTTAGCATTAGGTTATCTTCATGCTCTGTGCTGGCACATGGCAATACACGCAGTTACTGCTGCTAATTTTCCCTATCACCAAATAAAAGAGAGAAACATGGATGAAAATTTTCTGTCCATACAGTACATCAAACTACATCAGCTACAATTGCTGCAGGACTCAAGTTTAGACCTTACCCACCCATACCGCCATGTTCTCTCACACAGACAAAACTACTCCAAACACCTTTATTTTTAAATGCTTTTAGGGGATGGAGGTGCCTGCGGGGATGCAGAGGAGAAGGAGGTAGTGCTGAGCCACATTCTGCCTCAGCCATTGACTCGGAGCAGACTCAAGGTCCACCAAAGACCGTCAACTCTGTCCTCGGCATCAGAAAGACAACTGAGGGGCCACCAAATCTGCAGAATTCCCAAGAAAACAAACGGACAAACCGACGAGTTACGGCGCACCTGCAAGATGAAAGTACAAGTTGGGAGAAGGGAAGAAGGAAACTTGTGCTTTTTTTTTATTAAATATTAATCCAATACTTGCTGACGCCCCTCCTACGCACGTGCCGTGCTGCAGTCCTTAGTTTGTCCCCTTCTCTCCGCCCCCTCGCCCATCCCACGGCGCGGCAGAGCCCGTGCTGCCCCGACGAAATGCTTTCACTGCCGGGCAGCGACATGCCCAATGCCTGCATCTGCCCGCGTGGGAGGACCGTGTGATCAAATGGATACAAACAGACTCGGAGGACATTTAGACTTTTTTAAGTCAAAGTTTTTGCCTTTCCAAGAGTGAAGTTCTACCTGAGGCAAACGGGGTACTTGGGAAGGGAACCTGAAGTTGTAAAGGCAGTTTAAACTGGAAGAGGGCAGGTTTAGATTAAACATTAGGAAGAAGTTGTTCACTGTGAGGGTGGTGAGGCACTGGCACAGGTTGCCCAGAGAGGTTGTTGAGGCCCCATCCCTGGAGGTGTTCAAGGCCAGGCTGGAGGTGGCCTTGGGCAACCTGGGCTGGTGGGAGGTGTCCCTGCCCAGGGTAGGGGGGTTGGAACTCAGTGATCTTCAAGGTCCTTTCCAACCTAAACCATTCTATGATTCTATGACAGCATAAGCAATTTTATGGGTGGGTTTGCGTGGCAGTAGGTGGCAGTCCCTGAGAACAAAAACTAAGCTTGCAACAAGAACCAAAGATGCAGTGCGTGTCCCTCGAGCAACAGGTATCCTGGGATCTCCAATGCCATCTGCAAGGCCCGGCCGGCGCTTCCTTGAGGCCATCCCATACTTCTGGGCTCTGTTTGTCACCTGCCGGGATCAGGAGGAAATTCTCCTTCCTCGCCCCAACACATAATTATGCTTATGAAGGTCGGAAAGATTTTAGCCTTCCATTGAAGCTCTGGAGAAGAGGGAAAATTAGAGGTTGAGGCTGTGCGTCTGCATAGGCTGAAGGCATCTGGTTCACACGCCTTGCTCCCACGCTCACATCTAAAGCTGCCATGAGATTTGACATCAAAAAGAATTCTCCGGCATCCCCGAAGGTCAGGGACCTCCTTCTGGGAAAAAGAAAGGACCTTTCACACGACGTGAGCTGCTTCCCGGGATCACCTGGGAAACCCACCGAGCAAGTTATCCACAACTGCAGAAACCAAAGACATCGGCAACACCTTTGATAAGCCGCAGCGTGATAAATACAGAGTACGGTACAACACAGTGTATTCTGCCATGAAATACTGGCACGTCAAACGGCAAGTCTGTAGCTTCCAAAGGAGATCCATCAGACTGATGTACCGGTTCAATTCAAGTACCCGTACTTTATATTTTTCAGATATGACTAATCCCTTCCAGGGGAAAAAAAAAAAAGCGATTAAAGAAGAAAAAGCTTACAAAACCCCCCATTATTTTTCAGTCACAGCATTAGCTGATCCAGAGCATCGCACAAAGCTGTGCAGGACCGAAAGACAACACACATTTAACCAGCCTCTCCCCTGCACATACGCAGGTGTGTATACCTGTGCACAAAAACATAGAGACCTCATGTATCTTAGCAAACCTGCCTTGAGAAGAACAGACACAATACGGCATCACGTTCATTACCACAGGTAAAGAACAATTTTTATCTATTGTCTGAAATCACAGAATCACAGAATGGTTGTGGTTGGAAAGGAGCTTAAAGCTCATCCAGTGCCACCCCCTGCCCTGGGCAGGGCCACCTCCCACCAGCCCAGGTTGCTCCAAGCCCCGTCCAACCTGGCCTTGAACACCTCCAGGGATGGGGCAGCCACAGCTTCTTGGGGCAACCTGCCCCAGGGGCTCACCGCCCTCACAGGGAAGAATTCCTTCCTAATATCTAATCTCAATCTCCCCTCTTTCAGTGTAAAACCATTCCTCCTCGTTGTATGGCTCCCCTCCCTGC
>NW_009648149.1:1288065-1291936 GCF_000708025.1 Charadrius vociferus
CCGTCTCCTTCTGCTGGTGGGACCCCCCGAGCTGGAGGCAGCACTGCAGGGGGGTCTCCCCAGAGCAGAGCAGAGCGCAGCAGAGGGGCACAGTCCCCCCTCGCCCTGCTGGCCACGCTGCTGGGGATGCAGCCCGGGGTGCGGGGGGCTCGCGGGGCTGCCAGCACACATTGCCGGCTCGTGTTGAAATACAGAGTTTTGGGTTGATGAGTAGAAGCAGCGCTTATAGACAAAAGAGCATTACTGAAATACTGGCCTGACTGTCTAGAGAAGCTCTTTTCTTGAAGCTCCTTAATATATCTCAACCCTTTCTAAAACTACGACGTGTAAGATGTGAAGCACACACTCAGCGCTTCGACGCCTACCCGAGGGTCACCCCGCAGCCTGACTTCAGCTCAGACACCAGGGACATCCCGTCTGCTGCGCTGGAACCTTCGCCAATTCAAATGGTGACTGACAAGGACTGTAATCCTCACTGCACAGAGAAACCCAACAACCCTGCACGCGCTCTGCAAGGTACGCTTACGAGGAGCTTAAAAATTAAGTGGGGTAAGAATTGCCAGCAGACAGTGTAGTGCGAAAGGCAGAGGACCAAAGGGGAGATTATTTTTAGAGTGAAGGCACTAAGGTAAGGACCCACTTACCGCAGCTTTCAGAGCTTGGTCGATGTCTTCCAGTAAATCTTCTTCATCTTCCAAACCAACTGACAGGCGAATTAATGTATCACTGATTCCAAGAGCTTCTCTGTCTTCTTTAGGCACCGAAGCGTGAGTCATGATGGCCCTGGAGGAAAAAAAAATAGCCTTTTTTCTAAGAAGTGTTTACTTTTATCAGTAAAGATCAAACAAATCGGTTTCTTGCCAGCATCCCTTGAAATTTCACAAGGGCTTTACACCTTTTGTGTACCACCGGCTGGTTAACCCACGGATGGAAAGAGATCCTATCGCCAGTTACTGTAAATTATGCCGACTGCAGAGGCAGTGACTTGCACCTCCCAGCGTTTCAATACAGTATTTCTAAGCTACAAATGACGAATCAAAAGGGGATACTTTACAATCTGGAAAGGAAAAAGGAGGAAAAAAAAAACCCCAACTCCTATCCCCCTTCCTTCCAGATACTATTTTTCAGAAAAAATCTAAAAAGATATCTAAAAGCTTTACTTTAAGCACGTGGAGAAACAGTTATAGCATACAATCTCCAGTATAAAATCTCCAGGGTTTTGTTTAAACCTCTGTTTTCTCAGATCACTTGTCAAAGCATACCACTTACACCCGAGAGTTTATTCTCTGCAGCTATGGGGGATATCGGTGAGAAGCTGTTTCCCCCAGCTGCTCAGGCACTGACATCCCCCGGTTAGCAATTACCTTTCAACCCTTGTGTGGTTTAAGATTTGCTGCTATTCTAAAATAAGCAACTGAAATGATTTAGTATGTAAGCTGAGCCATAATGTCACATGTATCTTTTTGAAGAGCAAATTGGATTTCAGTAAAATAACCTAATTCCATAGAAATCCCAGTTGTAGCCGTTTAACCTAGACTGGGGCAGCTGAGGATTAGTAAAATCCCCAGAAAATTCACCTGGCATGGAGAGAGACGCAGTTTGGTGTCACAGCCTGAACGTGCCCTCTTGTGTGAGCAGGGGGAAGGGCAGAACTCCATCCTCAACAGCGTGGCCAAACCTGCCCGAGGCTACTTATTCAAATACCCCCGATTGCTCGGGTTTCTTATCACAGCAACAAAGTGCGGCTCATTCTCCGGGTTAAAACAAGGAAACCTGGAAATTCTTTCATCGTTGCGTTCCTACATCCACTAAAGTCCCATTTCTGGAGCAGCCACTGGGTTTTGTGCTGTACAACGTACCATCCCGGAATCTCAATGATACTCAAAATATTTTAGCTTTGTGTACTTGAAAATTTTAGAACTCTCAACAAAATAGAGCAAACTTTGTTACTTCGCAGCTTTTTTAGACTTTTGAGACGAAGAATGACTTACGGATGCTCTGCTAGGCTTTCATATCCTCCCAGACTCTCGGCCAGTGTGAAAACCTACGGGAAAAATTAAACAGACGTTAACATAAGAAGTGTAAGGTTATGAATGCTTAGAAAGAGACAGTTAAGGGAAAGGGAATGTTTAGGGGCTTTTTTTCCTAAGTTTTTCTATAATAGCAAGGCTGCCCCGACAAAGTCAGGCTCAGACCGCAAAAAAGTCAGTTGAGGTTGAAGCGATGACATCCCACCCTTAGCTACTCTTCTCCCAGCATCGCCCATCACCGCCCGCATGTAACACCGGTGCTTTTCAGGCTGGCAAACAGCAGGCTTGATGGGGGAAAAACCCCAAACATTCAAGATTTTTCCCATAAGGCTCAACAGATTTTTTTCCCTCCTCGTGGGTCTGACGGCTCCTTTAGCAGTTTGAAACCCAGCCTCAATTTCTCAGCGCCCGACAGGACTAGCGCTTGAGAAATGCTTCCTGGCAGTTAAGGGGTTTTTTAGCACTGCTCTCTGAATTATGGCCATGTATTCCTGGATGACAAAACGGCTCTCTCCAGCCGACAGGGCTTCACCGTTTCCCTGCTGCCAATGCACCTACTGCCCACAACATTTCTCTCCAGCCCCAGTTGCTCATATTGACCTTTTTTTTTTCCTTTAAAGAAAAAAAAAAAAAAAAGACAACTAACCCCATCAACCAAAGAATCCTGTTCTCAGGCTGCTTTAAGGAAGCAGCCCCACTTTCTGACCAACCGAGTGACAAACCGGCCCTTATCCAAGACAGAGGGCTGAAGTGAATATACCATCTCCTGCGCCAGGATTAAATGCTTTCTCTCACGTAAAAGGATTATTTTGTGGGAAAATCATATTTTTAGCAAATTCACTTTCAGTTGATGACATTAGCTGGCAAGTAAGAAAGATAGGGAGGGGAAGGAAGTTCTAATTTACCTTTGTCAATTATTACTGATTTGTTTTTCCAAGAACAAAACAGAGAAAACACAAGAGCAGGAGGCAAATTAACCAGAGATCAGGGCTAGCAAACACATGAAAGAGCAGAGGCAGAATGAATACATTGCAAAGACAAAAGCAAAAGCCTCTGGTTTAGGTAAAATAAACAACCAGCTATCCTCCCAGCTGAGGGACTCCCTCTTTGCTTCCTGATTCGCGTCATTTCTCAGTGAGTTCTGCTCCTGCCGAGTCCTTTGAAGTCTTAGGGCAGCATTGCACCAGCAGCTTCTCTGCTTTCAAATACTGCGGGTGTTTGTGCGAAGGGCCACTCCCGGGGCCTCATGAGGAGCAATGCCGGGCTGACCCGGCCGCGCTCCACCCTGCTGCCCGAGCACCCGCTTCAAAGGGGCTGAGACATCCTCTCCTCCCCTCTCATTACCCTCCCATTTACAAACAATCTGTTATTTAGAGATGGTTACACCCAAAGACTTCAGGAGCTTTGCAAGTACAGAGAAAGATTCTTCCCGCCCCAAGAAAAGATACTTCCTTCACCGACTCCCAGACTGGTGGGGGTGGGAAGGGCCCTCTGGAGCTCCCCCATCCCACCCCCCGCCAGAGCAGGGGCACCTCCAGCAGTGGCACAGGACGGCGTCCAGGCGGGTTTGGGATGGCTCCAGAGGGGGAGCCCCCCCCACCTCTCTGGGCAGCCTGTGCCACTGCTCTGCCGCCCTCACAGCAGAGAAGGCCCTCCTCAGGTGGAGATGGAACTGCCTGTGGTCACCTTTGTGCCCGTTCCCTCTTGTCCTGTCACTGGGCACCACTGGAACCAGACTGTTCCCATCCCCCCGGCACCCTCCCTTGAAGGACTGATCAGCATTGATGAGATCCCCCTCAGTCTTCTCTTCTCCAGACTGAACAGCCCCACGTCCCTCAGCC
>NW_009648149.1:1292530-1294322 GCF_000708025.1 Charadrius vociferus
CCAGGGCACATTGCTGGCTCATGGGCATCCTGTTGTCCCCCAGGACTCCCAGGTCCCTTTCCACAGAGCTGCTCTCCAGCAGGTCACCCCCAACCTGTACTGGTGCATGGGGTTATTCCTCCCCAGACGCAGTACCCTACACTTGCCCGTGTTGAATTTCATCAGGTGTCTCCTCACCCAACTCTCCAGCCTGTCCCGCCCATACTTCCACTATCACCCTCAGAAGCACAGGCTCAAGTCCCTCTAAGGTCATGCGGATTTACTGTCATTTACCTTTAAATTCTTGAGAAAAGTAGCAGCATGTTTGAGATTTCCTTTAACGTAAAAGGTTATCATCCCAGGACAGCCAGTGCACTGCCGCTTGACCAACTCGTGCTGAGGGTGTGAAGGCAAACCTGGAATTTGTAGAAGTTGCTTTAAGTTAATCACCATGACTTCAAAGGGGGGAGCAGCTCACCCTACAGCCCATGGCCAAGGCGGACGCCCAAGCCAGAGTCACCAAAGGCCAAGGGCGCCCAAACGGCCAGCGAGGTTACGGTCCCCACATCCAGCCTCACGCCCAGACCGGCCAACCTACCGGGGAAAATGACTTTCTCCACACGGGAATCCGACTCGAGAAATCGAGCGACAGCTAACGCGTTGTGGAAATGTTGTTTCATCCGGACCTGCAGAGTCTTCAGACCACGATTGCACATGTAACAGTCAAAGGGAGACGGGACAGCTCCAAGAGCTACAGAAACAGAAACAAAATTCCACATAAACCAAAGGGATTGGTTGGTTTTTTTTAGTAAAACTAAATACAGTCCTAATTTCCAAAATTTCCAAAGTTAGAACCAGACAAGTGGAAACACATCTGATGGGATCTGTCTTCCTCATCTCACAGATATGGGATGCCAATTAACGAGCTGAATTAACAAGCCGAGGACCTTCAAGAATTAAATTCATTAGACATAATATACTTTTACTCCTTCTGTTGTAGACAGGGGCCGCGGGCTGGGCTGGGCTGGAGCAGACAGAGCACTGTACAGAAGTGTATTCATTTTAAGTAAGAGGCAGTAAAACTGTTAAAATCAACCTATACATCTGAAAATTCTACATTAGGCAGATCCCCTGATGTTTGAATGAGTTTAAAAACCCCAGAGGTACTTGACATGAGTTAGATGAAGTTGAATAAATGCGTAATTTAAAGGTTTATGTGCCTCTGTGTATGGAGTCAAGTGAATACAGGCAATGGCGGAGCTCTCTTTCTGCCGCGGTCTCAGTTATAACTGCGGAGACTTTGCGAGGAGCCACCTCCCGTGTGCCTGCAGGTGCTGCACGTGGAGACAGACGTGGACATGCCACGTCTCCTGCAGCGCGACCGAGCGAGGCTGAGGGGCTCAGCCCTCCGCAGGAGCAGGGGGCACCCGCTCCCCCGGGGCAGGCAGGGACGGAGGGGAACCACAGCCCCACGGCCAGGAGCGCTCCTGCCTTCGTGCACCCGTCAACTCCCCCGCCTCCCAGCCCCTGGTGAACTAATGCTCAACAACCCACACTGCCCTCAGGGTGAGGGTCAACACGGCCAAGTGCCGGTGCCGCCCTTGGGTCACACCAACCCCGTGGGCACTACAGGATGGGGCAGAGGGGCTGGACACTGCCCGGTGGAGAAGGCCCTGGGGGTGTTGGTCGACAGCAGCTGGACATGAGCCAGCAGTGTGCCCAGGTGGCCACCAGCATCCTGGCCTGTATCAGGAACGGTGTGGCCAGCAGGACTGGGGCAGTGACCGTCCCCCTGGCCTCCACACTGGTGAAG
>NW_009648149.1:1294534-1300519 GCF_000708025.1 Charadrius vociferus
GGCGATGGGACAAGAGGGAACGGCCTCAAGTTGTGCCAGGGGAGGTTTAGGATGGATATTAGGAGAAATTTCTTCATGGAAAGGGTTGTGAAGCACTGGCACAGGCTGCCCAGGGCAGTGGTGGAGGCCCCATCCCTGGAGGGATTTAAAAGCCGGGCAGATGTGGTGCTGAGGGACGTGGGTTAGTGGTGGGTTTGGTAGTGTTGGGTTAACAGTTGGACTCAATGTTCTTAAAGGTCCCTTCCAACCTAGACAATTCCATGATTCTATCCTATGGCTTTTCTGGAAAGAGTTAGGAAGTGGAAACCAGTGCCATTAACTTGATTTGGGAGAGAAGCCTCAGAGGCCTCCCAAAAGCTATCATGTCTGGGTAAGGGCAGCCTACGCACTGCTGACAGGCAGGGAGAAGAATTCAGGTTTCTCACATCGGTGTTACTGCTTCCTCTCCACTCATCTACACTTCTGCGCATTTAAGTGCCCGAGCTACATCTCTAGAGAGATTCCATACTTGTGTGCATGCAACACGTTTCAAATACACCAGCTCGTAATGGGAACATGATTCATTTTAAGGTATTTCCTTCATGGACTACTTACAGTTCTGTAAGAATTTGAGCCTTTCGTAGAGGTCATCACAGTTTACTGAAACAAGTCCCATTACAACATCACTATGCCCTAAAAATTCAAGAAGACAAGAACACGATCAGCCACCCCATCTGCTCGGTTTGTCCTGCCACAGACCCCCGTTTTCACAGCCCTGCTGCCAATACAGTCCCGTTTTTGCGAGACACTGGCTTCCTTCTCATTGCTACAGCTCTCCTCCCTCTGCAGCAGGAGGATCATAAGGCGGATTTCAGCTTTTCCTGAAGCTCTGGTGAGCGGCACGCTCCGCCGTGTGCCTGCAGACGCTTCCCCAGCGCGCTGCCACAGGACACGGGTACAGCCATCAGGTGTGTCCTGCGGAGCAGCACCGGGCTGCCGTCCCAGCGAGAGCAAACACGGGCCAGAAAACTTCCACTTCTACCCGTAGCACCGGGGAGGTGTGGGCACAGCACAGCTACGGCCTCGTTAGCTCCGAGTCTGGGCTCTTTGGGAAACAGCACAGCGATGGTGCCTCTGGACAGGCTCCAACACAGCCGCAGGGAACCTCCTCTGGACCTGAAGAGAGTTTCTGGCAGCTATCTCCTACTAAAGCCACCTGCTTTGCCGCAGTCAAATTAAAGCCAACATGGCTATAAACACCTCCAGGTCTGTTACCCGAAGCCAGGTCAATAATCCTTCTCCCGGGGCTTGTTTAGGAGCTACAAAGACTAATGGTCGATTCAACGGTCCATCTCCTCTAAGGGTCCATCTAAGAATTCCTGGCAGACACATGGGGTTTTGCGAACTGCCCGCAGCCAGAACGGCCTTTAAATAGCCAGCCTGAGTGGTGTCGAACTCGCGTGCTTACCGTTCATGTACTTGGTTGCAGAATACATACAAATATCAGCCCCCAGAGCTAAAGGACGCTGGAACGAAACAAAAAGGAGAGGTGCGGTTAAAGCTTGTGTGCACTCTGGTCCAGTGGGGACTACCCAGAAAGGCTCTGATCCAACACAGAAAATAACACCAGGTGGAGAAACTAAAAAACCCACCAAAACTTAACACAAAACACTTTAAACACAAAAACCTGAGAATGAAAATAGGTAGAATATGTGACAAAAACAATAGTACAGGAAAGCACTCTGAATTCAACACAAGCACAATAAAAAGAACCCACAGTAAAATGGGATTTAAAAGCACCGGTCTAATTCCCACCAGCTTCAGGGAGAGGAGCGAGATTGACTACATCCACCATACAGCCCATTTGTATTTGCGGGGAAAAAAAAGGTTACATCGCTTAGCTGAGGCAGGGATAAGTAATGGCATTTACTCTACACTATTTTCCTTAGAAAAATGAAGACCTCAACACAGTCTGCAAAGCACAAAAATGGCATTGTTTTCTAGATATCATTATTGGTGATACTGCACCGAAAGAAGAACTGCAAACCTGAAGGAAGTGCAAGAAAGCGCAGAAAGTTTGCCAGGTGCCTCTTCCCTAACCTCCCAGCTTCTCCCCAGGAGGCTCTGTGAGGCGAGGCAAACGGAGATGTTGATGGGCAAGAAGTAATGAGCAATGTTGTGGTTTCTTTTACTCAGTCACTAAGTAAAGGCCCTTGCCCATAACAAACATGAAGACTGAAGAGCACCAATACGTCAAAGGTAACAAAGCAAGCAGATTTAGAAGAAAAGACTGCTGCTGCCAGATTAAACACGGAGGTCTGTTCAAGGAACGGGGATGATGTGCGCCCCCCAGGCGCAGCCAGGAGAGCGGTGGCATAAACACCACCGCCTTTTACGTTCGCTATTGCTATACAAATCACTCCAAAGATATGATCCTCTTCGTACAGTGCATCAGCAGCACTCCCGAGGGGTTTAAAGACATCACCTATTATGCTTACTTGGAATTAATCATTACAACTGACTTCCTCTTAGCACCAGGCCAATAAAAGATACATTAACTACCTCATATATCCAGATGCTCGCTTTTCCTCTTTCACACGTCCTTCTGAAGTAATATACGCTGCGGAGGGGGAAATCACCGAGCCTTTGCTACGTACGAGATGAACTCAAGTGCTGCTTTAGCTAAGCATTAACACTTTCTGTAACGCGCTCTGAATTTATCATCAAGACCTCAGTACCCTTAACAAAAGCAAAGGCCACCTTGCCTTTTGCACTCAGAAAAAGTTTTACTTTAGATCTAAGATGCAAGGGATTAGCTTGGCCTCCTGGCAAATACACATGGATATTTCTAGCCCATGTGAAGACGAACAAGGCTTCAAAGTTTATTATTCCAAAGCATTTTTAGAACTTAAATTGCCTTCACTTCATGCATTCCAGTTATAAAAGCAGAAAAGTTAGGCCAGTTGTTCCGAGATCAAAATTATAAACTTCTAAGCCACACAGTCACCAACATATTGAAGAAAAAGGTAATTTGGATGCCTCAAAGAAAGATTTAACGATGTTTGCCTTTTTCTTCCACTACCTTTTTTAGAATATCAAGTGAACAGATCATAACCAGCATATACAAAAGAATTAGTACAAAAAGGCCAAAATTAGGAAACAGGACACTTTTAAACAGGTCTGTTATGATTTCCACCAGTGAGAACTAAAAATACGTGATTTGTGAATGCCAGAGAAGCCATTCACCCACCGGCGTACCTGACTGTCTTGATCACCAGTGCATTTACTGGACCACTGAGCTATACTGGCTTTGCTGGTCTCATACTGGTATATGAAACACTCTGTATTCCATCTTTACCGATGCAAACAGCAGCAGTACATGGGTTGCAGTGCGAAACAGAACATAGATCAAAACTACAGTCCCTTGGTGGTACTTCCATTTTAAAAATGTATCTCTGAGTACAGGGAAATAAAGGGGTCACTGGAGCCGAAGTGCTCACCTGGAAATAGGCAGACATGAAAGTGTTGTCCACCACGAGAAGAACATCTTTATGCTTATGGACCACAGCTGCGCAGGCCTGGATGTCAATGACCTTCAGCGTGGGGTTTGTGGGCGTTTCAATCCAAACCAGCTGCAGTAATTCAACAACAGAAAACAGCCCTTTAGAGAGTTTACCATGCTGGTGACGACACACACGTGGAAGGTGTAAGTGCTTTTAAACGTTAACTTGGCGAGCATCAGCTTCCCACGCAGGTGTGCAGGGTGGAAACGGGAAAGCGTCCCCGCTGAAGAACGGCAGGGTGTCCCGGGAGAGGTTAACATCCTCCACAGAAACAACCGATGCACGGGAAGAGCATCATGCACTTTTGAAAACCTAAGTGCACCGCATCCGAAGAAGGCCTGACATAGCCAGAAGAAAGTCTTTACACCCAAAAGTCTGTAAGTCTTTTCCAGCTGAATTCTCTTCCACTAGAGCCGGGGAATAGCTGCTCCAGCACCATGGAGCTCCTCCTCCTCCGCCGACCTTGGTGTTCCCTCTGCTGTTTCTTACCTTTTCCCTCCTCCTCTCTCTTTCTCTGGTGTTTTTTTGCCCTTAAAATCTTTTGGTGAGGCACCATGAACGTCACCCAGTGGCCTGCAGTGGGGACACGCTGGAGCCAGCTGTGCCCTGACCTGTCCCCACAGAGGCCACCCCTGCAGCCCCCTCTGTTCAACGCACCCCCCCAGTACAGCGAGAGCAAGAACATAAACCATTTAAGGACATTAAGCAATTAAGTTCAGCACAAGTAAGGTCCCCTACCTTGGTGGCTGGTGTAATTGCGGCTTCCAGGCACTCTGGTTTTGTGCAGTCAACAAAAACTACGTTCAAACCCATTTTCATGGCTACTTTCCTGAAGTATCTGTTTGTGCCTAAAAAAAAAAAAACAAAACAAACCCCAAACAAAAGCAAACCAAACAAAAAAAATTCAGGGACACCAAATGAAACGACTACTTTAACTTTCCTTCGCGGCTCTCCAGTCTCTGGTACGCCCCCAGGGGAAGTCAGGAGGGTACAGCTTCATCCTCTGCACCAGAAATGGCACATGAGTGTTTTTTGATTTCTAAAAGGTTTAAAGATTGCTGTGGTTTTAAACATCGTGGAAAAGTAATACTGGGAAAACAGAATCAGAGTGATTTATGAAGTACTTTCAACTAATAGCTGTTCGGGGGTATTTTAATCAGAAAATGAAATAGACCCCTTTTAGTTTGCCTCCTCCTAACTCTTCCTCCAGCCCTTTGCCACACACAAGCTCGTGGTTCCAGTTTTGATATCCTCTTTCCCCCACCCCACTTTTAATAACTTTTTTCCACCACATATTTTCAAACGCTTTTTCCTCTTTAATAAGCTTAATTGAGAATCTGGGAGAAGAAGAATCAAGGGGAAGGCTCCAGCTACTGCGTTTCTTATCAGCCCATTAAATAAACACGTAGTGAGGAACATAAAGAAGCGATTATTTCCTCCCTTTCTGTCTTTGAAGCCTCTCACTGGAAAGATTAAAAGAAGAAACGAGAAGCAACCAGTTGATGACCAGATGTGCAACACACTGACTACTTGGCAACACTGCCTGGATTAAAAATTAATTCATTAGGTCTTTTTGCCAAGGTTGCTCAACATTTACTCACTTGCGCTGAACAGCAGTTTGCCACAGAGCCACGAAGTCATAGCGCACGGAGGGGACGATTCCCTGTGCCGAACGCTACGTTTCTTAAGGAAACACTATGCTATACATAAGCCATAGACTATATACTACCTTGTGCTGCAAGAAGCTTATTCAAGCACGGGAAGTTTTCACACAGGCTGTCAACTTCACAAATACAAACCACATAAGAGTCTTACACACTTCTAATCACAGCACACTGCAAAAAACCTTAGATGAAAGCGAGAGGGTACACCAAAAGTAGCCCTTTGGAGCAGTGACAGCAAGAGCTGAGAATTCAGAGGTGTCAACTACCGACAGCTCCTCCTCACACCTCCCAGAACTCCGCATCTCTTAAACCCGTCCCGGGCAATACGTGTTTCAGCACCGCCCTCGAGAGCTTTCCATTTTCTTTTACTGTTTTTCTGACAACCTCGAACACTGCGGACTCATTTCAGTCAGCAAGCGCAGTACCGCTGTCCTGTCCAACCAGGCTTTTCGCAAAAAAATGCACTAAAAGCTTCCCTAGCTCGCGTGCCCTCGAGGGAGCGGGGACACACGCTCTGCACCCAGTGACCCAAAGGCTGCTGGTTGGACGGGGCTTGGAGCAACCTGCTCTGGTGGAAGGTGTCCCTGCCCAGGGCAGGGGGTGGAACGAGATGAGTTATAAGGTCCACCGACTCCCAGACTGGTGGGGTTGGCAGGGCCCTCTGGAGCTCCCCCATCCCACCCCCCGCCAGAGCAGGGGCACCTCCAGCAGTGGCACAGGACGGCGTCCAGGCGGGTTTGGGATGGCTCCAGAGGGGGAGACTCCCCCACCTCTCTGGG
>NW_009648149.1:1300556-1302180 GCF_000708025.1 Charadrius vociferus
TGATCAGCATTGATGAGATCCCCCTCAGTCTTCTCTTCTCCAG
This sequence comes from Charadrius vociferus, assembly GCF_000708025.1. Classification (NCBI taxonomy): domain Eukaryota; kingdom Metazoa; phylum Chordata; class Aves; order Charadriiformes; family Charadriidae; genus Charadrius; species Charadrius vociferus. The sequence goes on from NW_009648149.1 coordinate 1,300,600, forward strand.
ACTGAACAGCCCCACGTCCCTCAGCCTTTCCTCAGCAGAGAGATGCTCCAGTCCCCTCAGCATCTCCGTAGCCCTTTGCTGGACCCTCTCCAGCAGTTCCCTGTCCTTCTTGAACCCTGCCCCTTCCAGCCCAGACCATTCCACGATTCTGTGCTGTTACAGGGCTGAAGCGAGCCAGGCCGCACAGGGCAAGCGCGGTGGAGCAGTAAGCCCGCACAGCAAAAAGGAGTCAGCGCCGGCAATGGTGAGGAAGGGGCCGACAAAGGACCGGGCTGCAGCGTGCAAGAACGCAAGATGCCCAGGGACAGCCAGCAGGGACGTAGAGGACACAGAGCCCCTCAGACCAGAGGGAAGAGCAAAGGGACTGGGCACATACTAGCCACGGTGGCCAGTGGCAGATCTGCAGACGTACCTACTCATGGTGTGGGAGCTCTGCTGAATAAGGCTGACTGGGGGGAAGCCACTCTCTTTACAACCAAAGTATGGGAAAAAAATCAGGGAAGAAAGAATGAAATTCATCTCTGCAGAAACCACCACCGGCTGAGGGTTTAATGAGCAGGTGAACTGGTTTGGCTTGACAAATACACCTCTGGGCCTTTCTGAAGCGAGGAACTGATAATACACGCGGGCAAAATGACGCTGATTTCCCAAGTTCTGTAGGGGGAAGGCCATGAATTAAAGGAGCACATTGTCAGTAGGGATCCCTGCTGTCTTCACTCAGCTTGGCTGCAGACGTACTTTGGAGAAGAGCTATCTGCCATGACGGAACTAAGACGTTAAAAGCAAATGTGTGTATTCATATTGGATGTGAACAAGCACAGAGAACCGACGGGCAGCGAGAACCGAGCGCTCAGTGTCCCTGAGCATTCAGAAGACACGGGCAAAACAGATGCAAGTTGTGCTTTCAGGGAAGATGATGGAATAGTTGTCTGAAAAAGGCCCAAACCTCGGAAAGGAACAGCAGAAATCCCAGGAGCTGGAAAGCTGTGTCACATCGGACTGCAGCAGGTCCCGCTCTGCACACCAACCCAGGCAAGGCTACGATGTGGCTAGTTTCCCCTCTTCTAAGCATATATTCCTAATTAGCTGTGTTTTTTAAACCTCCACGTTATGCCGCAGAATCTTTCAGCGTTTGAATTTCTAACACCAAAATCAGACAGGAGTGTTCTGTGTCCTCAGGAAGTGAAAAGGCTTTAAAGAAAAGTCAGGTCCTACATGGGAAATTCAGAAAGTTCATGAGAATCACAAATAGGGACATTTAGTCATTTGCACAACAAAGATCAAAACCGCCCTTGCGCTTTACATACCTCCATAGACATCATCCATGCAGATAATCGTATCCCCTGCCTTTAATAGGTGAGTAATATTCAAAGTGGCAGCTAAGCCAGAAGCATACGCTAAACCTAAAACAGAAAAGAATAAGTGGCAGACAGACCGTATTTTGCTGTGATACGACCTTGTCAAACTTGCTTTCGCTTTCCTCGCTTTGCTTTTAAAAGGAACCTGTTCCGTCACTCTCGCTGACGCTATCTCGCTCCTTAAGCGCATTCGATAAAAGCGGCAGCCTGGTTTGATGCGGGG
>NW_009648149.1:1302245-1303393 GCF_000708025.1 Charadrius vociferus
GCCGCAGCACGGGGGTGGGTTGCGTGTGGTTCAGGCACCAAACGCAGCGAGAGGCAGCAAAGTCACTACAGCTAGTCCCACGAGCGAGCTGGACTTTCCTGAACGGTAACGGTCGGACTCTTTTCCCACCACGACGCAGCTCGTGGCTGTAACCAGCAGCGGGCGGCGGTGAAAGCCTTGCTGCGACACAGCTGCTGCGACAGCTCGCTGGCTTCGCTCCCCGAGCCGTGCCCGCTGCCGACACTGTCGGGAGACACACACACACCAACAACTTGCTCGAGGAACTTCTTAATTGCTTACAGTATTTAGCTCCATCTAGCACTGCCACAGCCTTCTCCAGGCAGTCCCGGGTAGGGTTTCCGCTCCGGCTGTATTCATAACCCTATTGTGAAAGCAAAAAATATCATTTGAGAGAGCACTGAGAAAGTTTTGTACAACAATAGTCCTACGTTCCTTAAAAGGTCCTCACTCTCAACACTGAGGTTATGCATCCACCTCTGCCGAGAACAGCAGGCCAGTACTCTGGCTGCGTCAAACTGCCGTACACAGCATCCAACTGGGCATCCCCCGCCTGGAAACGCTTTCTAGGGGTGCGCTGCGGGCAGCATCCATCACACTGCTAGCCACGCTCTCCTACTTTTTCCTAGATAGCCACTGGTCACTGCTAGAGAGAAGACCTTGGTCTGACACAGTCCACTCGTTCTGCTGGTATCAGCAAGAACACGTCCCATCTGCTTGGAAGATGCCAAAGGGCACTGGTCAGCGCCAACCTCTACCCATCAAAAGTTCCTGAAAGCTCAAAGGTTCCCCTGGCATGCAGTCAGGCCAAGTTCCACGCTTTGGTGCAACAGCTTTTACGTAAATAATGAGAAAATTTAACAAGAAAAAAACAAACCCTCCTGCACGCATGGATGCACTCGTTACAGAGAGAACCTGTCTAAGCAGCCTGGTATGCGTGTACTTTCAGGATTTCTGTTTAATGACAACTTCATCGTTTTCAGGAACCTGGCAGACCGCTCTCACGGAGCTTCTGGCAAGAAGGCAGCCGCTCCGTCATCGGCACATGAATACAGCGGCGTGCGCCTCCTTCTTCTGCGGTCTTCTGCAACACAGCGACCTCCTCACAAGCATTCACAATTTCAGTCTGT
>NW_009648149.1:1303422-1303848 GCF_000708025.1 Charadrius vociferus
TGGAATCAAAGATCCCAAGGCAAATCCCTGCTGCCCAGCCAGCAGCCGTGGCGTTCAGACCTTGGCTTTGGAACATATACTGATTTAGGAGCTGCAAATTTGCATCATTTCCTTTGTACGCACATGGCAGCCCTCAGAAACTTTCACGATAGTCCAAGGCAAACGCTTCCGGCACTTTCTACGATACGTCCACAAAATACTTATGAAATATTCATTGGGTTTGGAGAAGCAAAGCAGCCTCTTCTTACACAGTCTGTAGAAGTGAGAAAACGTATTCTGCCTGGGCCCAGCGGCAAAGTAAAGCGCTTTTATCACGCAGCCTTCAAGGCAGTCGCCGGCTGCGTGCAAACCATCCCACCCCAGCCTGCACCTCGGCGTGGTCACCCTCACCATCCCGACGGCCCGCGGCCACCGGCCGCCCCTCAC
>NW_009648149.1:1304666-1309466 GCF_000708025.1 Charadrius vociferus
TCCTGTCTCCGCAGCCGGGGGCATCCGAGGGGCTGGCGGGCCCTGCCGGGTCACACAACCGAAACCCAGATTAGAGAGCTCTTCCCAACGCTTTGGAATGGTTTGAGTGATACAAGACTAATTTCTCTTCTAATGCTTGGGAAAATGGCACTTTTAGGAGACTCCAGGGTCTGAATTGGTGAAAATATTGACTTTATATCCACCTAAGGGGTGCGGGTTCCAAGGTCTCAGCGCTTTTGAGCTCACCAGGTGCGGGGATGAGGAGAAGCGAGACCCGGGCACTGCACCCACGCTGCCAACGGGGTCATTGCATACCACGAACGGCACATTCCATAGAAATAGATGTTTGCTGAGGAGTTCTCTCCCTCCTGTGACAGCTGCCACCCTGAGAACTCCTCGCCCCGGTGCCGCAGCCCTGAGCCCGTCCCTTCTCCCAAAGCCGCAGCGCTCACAGGGTCCCACATGGGCTGTCACTGCGGGGAGCGCACGGCTCCTACGGACAGAATGGGCTGAGGGTAATCCTGGTGTATTTTATATTGGTATGGGGATCAATACTGGTTCTTCAGTGTTACTAATGTTAATTATCTAGTCGTACTCTATGAAATCTGTTTATATTTCAACCGACAGGTTTTCTTGTTTTTTCCCAATTCCCCTTCCCGGGTGGGGAGAGGTCATCAGGTGAGAGAATAATTGCCTATACAACAATAAATTGTTGTGAGTTCCTCAAACCATAACATACTTCCACCTTTTTCTGCATTTCAGGCTGAATTTGAAATCATTTTCGTACCATTTGCAGGTAAATTTAGAGCAAAACTGTATACGCTGATTATTCTCGTCTGCTTTTCAGCCTCAGCACATAGCAGACACCTGAAATTCGGAACGGAGGAAAATAACCCTGTGGTGACAAATCCCCCTCCTCTTCGCCTGTGTGTGGAAAATGCCTGCGTAAACCCCCCGGGCAAAGCTTTGCTCTGAACCCGCTACTTATCCAGGACAGCAAGTCACAAAGTTTCAGGTAACCAGCGAATCTCAGGCAGTACCATAAGAGTCCGTTTGCTTTTTATAATAATTTGTATTACAAAATTCAGGATAGTCAAGCCGAGACAAAGGGGAAAATGGAATTATTTCCTCTTCATACAACATTTCTTCCTCTACCTCCAGTTTCATGTTATCTGTGTAGCCCACGACAGTTGTGGCTCTCTCTGGAGGAGGCTGTCCCGTCTGTCAGGAAGCACACAGCTCTTTGGTGCTATTGCTCCTTTCGCAGACACGGATCCTCACCCTAATGTCCCCACAAAGGGCTGCTGGAGCCCTTCACCGAGTACACAAAGGAACTCTGCAGGTGCCAGTCCCGCGGAGCAGTCTGAGCAACCTGAGGAAATTGCTCGTGGGTTTCTTAATAAAGAGATATAAAAAGTTTCTGAAGTGCTTCAGGGCAGCACCAGCTGAAAAGAGAATTAATACTTCCACTCAAACGGAAGCTGTTGAGGCTACAATGTCTTAAAATTCCTTACCTACTTTTTTCCTGTAAAGTTTAATTTCCTTAAATGTTGTTTGTCACTTTGAAAAACATACTGCTCTCTAGCATCTCTCAGGCCAGTCATTCTGAATGGCCGGGAGAAGCAGAAGTTAATTTCTCCAGAGCTGGCAAATTCCATTCACCATCCTCCAGGACCTCATTTATTTTTGTTTTGCCTTGTGGAAGAAAGGAAAAAGGCAACTGGAGAGCATTCCTCCATACTCGGGTGCTTTCAGTATTCTATTAGGTACTCTTTATAAGTTTAAATATTACCGTTAGACTTACAGGTAGAATAAATGCAGATGCACACTCACAATATATCATTTTCATTTACTGCCTACCTTTGGGTTTCGCACAAATTTAGTCTTTTATGGCTTTCTCTTTTTTGACCTATTCATTTATATACTAAAAAAGTCAGCATCCTTCCTGGAGGAATACACCCATGAGAAATTACTCCTCCATTAGTTATTTCCTAGTTGAGGAATTCCGTAAGTGGAGTTTCCATAGACTCACAGCCCAGAAACTGTAGAAAATGCTGTTCCACATTGCCACAATATCTGATCCTGCTACTTTTATCTAAATTGCCTAGTACTTGGAGAAAGAGCAATTTGCGTAATTTAAGTCAAAGTTCTGTTGTTAGATGGTAAAAAAAAAGAACAACAAACATTCTCAAGAATTTGCGGGTGTATAATAATTACACAGCACAGTCCTGGCACAGGAGGACTTCTGGATTCACTACAAACGCCACTTTTCGCAGAGCAGTTCCCATTAGTAATGCGTTCATTATGGTTTGGGGTTGAATAAGGGACTCCATAATAAGCTGGTAAACAGTGACTTCATGCCTCTGTCTCCTCTTAGCTGGCCTCCAGTAATTAAAAATGCAACGTGAAGCTTCCAACATCAGCTAAAACCTGAGCTAGTGCCTCTCCTCCGCAAGACTAGCTGTGCACATGTTCCCAGCATGGCACCAGGGCGAACAGCCTCTTGTGTGGCACTGGAGAAGGGACAAGAGACATCAGAGTTGCTAACGGTGTCAGCCTCTCCAGTTCTGGTTGCAAAGGGGTTTTGATTTTCCCTAAAAACAAGAAGAGCCAGAAAAATCTTGGCGGAAAGACCAATGGAGTATAGAGCAAAGGTGACTTTTTTTTTTTTCCCCCTAGAATTATTTAAAATTCCGTATTTGAATTGTAAGCAGCTGTGCAGGAAGCAGCTGTGCTGTCACTCTGAAGACAGCAGGCACCGAAATCGTATTTCATAGTTCCCATCTCTGCCTAGAATTCTTCTTAGCCACTTAGTATGAGAGGAGATGATGCAAACTGGGTAAATAAAGAGGTCACCCAGAAAGGCAGTTCTTCTATCACAGCAGATCTAATCTTCCTGACTATCTGTAAGTTGTTTCCCCTGGAAGTGTTAGTTAAAAAAAAAAATCCAGTTTACCTGGAATTTGACACATCATCATTTTTCAAATGATTCATTTCACTGTTGTAAGTAGATCCTCGCAGGACTAGCGCTAAAGAAGGAGCTCCTGCAGGGAAACCTGGAAGTGCTGAACCTAACACAGTTACTTTGTAAGACGATAATGCATCTACAGGGACTGACATAAGGCCAGGAGGGCTGTCTCGTCTTTCCCTCTTCCTGCACGTGCTTTTGAGGAAGACAACTTGTACAGGTCCCGTCATTCTCCGGATAACTTCTTGTTTCACAGTCGGGTACCACACCAAGTCTTTTCCTTCTATTTCCCTGTCCCCCGGTGAATGGAACAGCCACGCACAAGAGGGAAACGGATGAACAGTGAAGGGACTGAGCGATGTTTGTTCAGACCCGCACTAGCAGCCTGTTTCCTTTCCTTGGCTGGCCAGGGGATGCATGGAAGGAGCGCCGGAGGAGACGCAGGAATACTGATTTGAGATCACCTTGAGAAATCCCTTCACCTTTCATGACCCGGGAAGTAACCCAGAGCTTCTGTTCTCTCAGCAAATGAGAGGAACTGGCTCATCATATTTATTTCATTGTTGTGTGGTTTGTTTACACCTCTGGCACGCGGCAACGCACAGCCCATACGCTGTCATCTGCGCAGTTGCGTAACGAAACCTTCAACCAAGACGCTCCGGGATCCACCTTGCCACTTTACAAACGAATGCGAGAGCAATCTGTAGGAGTCATCACAGCGCAGTTTCGCAACAGACTGAGACTCTGGGTCCTTCCCTCATGCTACGCAGCACCGGGGACGGTGCTTCTCTTCCTGGGCAGGCTGAGATACGCCTGGGTGGCCGGCAGCGTGTCCCAACAGCCAGAGCCTGTGCTGCAGCAGCAGTACGGGTCCGAGGGCATGGGACACGAGGTCTGCAGGAGGGCACAGACCTCCGTGAAGTGCTGTCACCTCAAGCGGAGGATGGCGAGCTGCCTGGCCCGCAAGGTCTGTCCCTGTACCCCTGAGACACCAGCAGGCCCACACTGCCAGGGCAAGAAGCAGCCGTTTCCCGAGAAATGCCAGATACATTCTTAGTGCAGACACATTACCATGTGCATAAATCCCTGTGAAGGTGTTACGGTTTGAAGAACCCACAACAATTTATTGTCGTTTAGACAATCATTCTCTCACCTGCTGAGCCCTCTCCACCCAGGAAGGGGAATTGGGAAAAAAACAAGGACACCCGAGGGTTGAAATATAAACAGATTTCATAGAATACGACTAGATAATTAACATTAATAACACTAAAGAACTGGTATTGATCCCCATACCAACATGAAATACACCAGGATTACCCTCAGCCCATTCTGTCCGTAGGAGCCGTGCGCTCCCCGCAGTGACAGCCCATGTGGGACCCTGCGAGCGCTGCGGCTTTGGGAGAAGGGACGGGCTCAGGGCTGCGGCACCGGGGCGAGGAGTTCTCAGGGTGGCAGCTGTCACAGGAGGGAGAGAACTCCTCAGCAAACATCTATTTCTATGGAATGTGCCGTTCGTGGTATGCAATGACCCCGTTGGCAGCGTGGGTGCAGTGCCCGGGTCTCGCTTCTCCTCATCCCCGCACCTGGTGAGCTCAAAAGCGCTGAGACCTTGGAACCCGCACCCCTTAGGTGGATATAAAGTCAATATTTTCACCAATTCAGACCCTGGAGTCTCCTAAAAGTGCCATTTTCCCAAGCATTAGAAGAGAAATTAGTCTTGTGTCACTCAAACCATTCCAAAGCGTTGGGAAGAGCTCTCTAATCTGGGTTTCGGTTGTGTGACCCGGCAGGGCCCGCCAGCCCCTCGGATGCCCCCGGCTGCGGAGACAGGA
>NW_009648149.1:1310514-1313691 GCF_000708025.1 Charadrius vociferus
CCCCCAGGCTGAAAAACCAAACCAAAACTTTTTCCTTTTTTTAAATGCTTCCATTCTGGGGTTTGCAGGAGCCAACACCTCGTTCCCTGCCCCTCTGCGAGCTGGCTCTGCGCGCAGAAGTGGCAGTAGACGTGTGAGCCTCATGCTACTCTGTAATGTGTAAATATTTAAAATCTTGCTAGGACATTTTAAAATAATATGTTTAATTTGGGGAATATTTTACGCTGTTAAAAAATAAATCAGCCTGTCAAGTCGGCTTAAGTTTCATGGTTAGCTTTCATCTCCAGGTTTCCTACCTTTTTCAAGAGTAAGGTGATCCGTTTCTGCTGGGGAATGCTAAGTTATACCCTATGTGGTATCTGGAGAAGTTGTGATTAAAGGGTACAGTTACGTTCTTTTTCTGATTAAGAGATAAATGTTCCCTTTGTTTTACTTAATTGTGCTGTGTAAAATAAAAAGGAACATTGGGGTAGAGCCATCTTTGGGATTGGTACCATGGGAAGAATAATGTAATTGGAAATTAAAAGCCATGTCTGTGATAACATTAGGCACTCCGAAACACAAACTAATGTATGCGGACTAATATACAGCTCAGTTTTCTCAGTGAAGATGGAGAGGAGTGTTTCTTACAACTGTCATAACATATTCCTAAGTACGTTGTTATAAATATAGCTACAGATACATTTATCCTGTCATCTTCATTCCAAAGGTTGCAGCAAATACTGGTAGAATGAAAGCACCAGACTTGGGAAGAAGTTTTCTCACTCAGTGTAGTCCTTCTGCTGAATTCTCCCCTACACCTCCTCCAGTTCCTCATCAAAGAACTCATCGTCATAAGCTTAATATCTTTACTTTGAAGGCACTTCCTGATCCGTCTTTGCTGCACTATCCTCTTCAATGTGTATCACAAACATTTATACCATCCTTTTTTTAATATATACGTATACACGCACATGTATGTGTATATATATATATAAGTCAAATGAAAGTCTTTCTGCTTTCTCAATGCTGTTTACAGTAGGAATGCTTTGGGGGGGATTTCTGTCCCATTATCTTCCTCGAGGTTTTTGCTTTGAGTGTTTCTTTGCTATTAAATTCTTTAAAAAAACCCCAACAGCAAAACTCTTGATGTCTTGACATACCAAAGGCCTGACTAATGTTTCCTTGTTATTGTTTTCTTTCTGCCTGAATCCATCTGTCGCTTGTTTACGTATTTGAATTGTGAGTTTTTTGGGGTAGAGAACTTCAGCTTACAATTATACTCAGAAATAAGCTGGTAGAATTGTAGTACATGATAAGGAAGTGACACAGGGAGAAAGAACTTCTAGTAACAGTTACTGTTTATATTTCAGTCCCATTTTTAGTGTGCGGTTAAGTGTAGAAAAGCCAAGTTCTATAGAACATTAAACTTCTGGTGTTCCAATAAAACGAACGCTGACTGTGTCTGTAAATTGAGTGCAGCCTGCCTTGCCCTCTAAATCAACTGCAAAAAACATTATCCATCAGAAGGCCAGTATCATTATTCCAAAAACTATGAGTTTCTTGGGAGAAACTTGTATGTATACCTATTAGATTAGTTTTATTTTAATATATATGCATTTAAGAGCTTAAACATATATTTGGAATAAAAACACGTTCTGTTCTGGAATAGACAAATCTTCTTGCTGAATTACTCTTGGAAAACAGACTCAGCTTCCCTATAGATATGCCAGGTGCCTAACGAAAGGTTACAAGCTCCACACGCATGCGTGTGTGGACGAGTACTGTGTTTAATGTGTGGTTTTGCGCAAACAGTTCTTGTTTGCGTGCCCTGGATGTGCATGTGCAGGATTTCAGGCTCCGTTGTGTCACTGCTTTCTTGGAATAAGACTCTGTAGGCTATATGACCCGGGGTAGGAAAGCATATATGCTCATTTCCCAAAGCTATGGGTATTGATGAAGTTGTCTTTAGATGGATGGGAAAGGTGAGATTTGTTTATATGGTGAATCAAGCTGTTGCCAAAAGAGAATTAATTTGATTGCAACTGTTCAAGTATGTGCCCATTCATGTTCTAGTCAGTGTCTAGAAATGATATCAAACCCGTTATTGTTATGATTAAATTGCATGGAGGTCATCAAAACTACACGTCAGCCATTTAATTATTTACAGTGCCCCCTTTATTACAGCTCTCTTGCATAGGTAAACGACATGGTTGAATATTTGCACCCTTCTCTCTCTCTCCAGTAGCTGTCTTGTGTAAAACTACTTGCTTTCCTGGAATCTAACGCTTACTGTTGTGGCATGTGCTGTGGTTCATTGAAAACCTCAAGCTGTTAAAACCATCTGTGCAACCGAAAGAAGTGAAACTGCCCTCTCCTGCCCTCTCGCCTATCCTGGCAGAAATGCTTAGTTGTGTTGTGCACTGGCGAGGAAAAATTGATTAGTGTTAGAGTTCACCTTTTTTTTTTTCGTTGGACTGATTTAACCTAGAATTCTTCTGTGCGCTCTTGATAGCGAATGTTCTGGAGGAGCCGCAGCTGTGCTTGCCACGATGAAGCAATTAAACATGATCTGTATTTTAGGATCGGTGGAACTTGAGGTTGCAGTGTGATAGAATTCCAGTGGAGTGGTTCTCTTTGAGTCCTGCAAATACTCACACTAATTAATTTTTCAGTCTGGGACTTTTACCATCCAAATGCCAGCAAGAGCATGATAGCATCCCTCTGTTTCAGCAGCTGGGATTGGGTTTACACTTTCAGATCCCATCTTTCCCAAAGGACTAGGAGCTACCTTGTCCCGTTGTGCCTGCCAGCCAGCCAGGTTTCTGAGCCGCAACATGCGGGAGGTCTTTGACTGCTGCCCGCTTCAGACCCCGATAAGTATTGGTGGTTGGCAGGCGTTGCTGGGTGGGAGACTGTGGCAGCACTGGTCTCATCTCTTCCAAGGTATTTGTCTTCCTGCAGTTTTCCTGGGTAGAGCGAAAGCTTACCTCTGCTTACGACTATGATGAGACAAAAGGGGAGTCTTTCTGCTTGAACAGCCCTTCCCTTTCTCCTGCGGGCAGGAAGAACCTGAAGATTGCAAAGAGGCATTCTATGAGCTGAGTGATTCCTCACTGTAATTTCTTCATTTTGTGACATACAACCTTACACAGTTTGGATGGCTTATTTTGATAGGTCAGAGTTAAATTTCCTGCT
>NW_009648149.1:1313830-1327500 GCF_000708025.1 Charadrius vociferus
TCCTGCTGATAAAACCCATTTTGTTTGGCCCAAAGGGCATCAAGATCTCCCTAGGCTTATCGGATCTTAAAGACGGATGATTAGTGATGGGAGTTGGCAAAATGCTGTTCCAGGTTTGATTTTTGGATGTGCCCAAGGTAGCGCTGTGTCTCAGCTCTTGCTGGGACTCTTTTCCTTTGGGGGGTCCCTCAGGGAGGTACTTTTGTAAAGTAGCAGTGGAATTTTGATGGAATAAAAACGTAGATGAGATTACTGTGGTGCTTACAGGGTTTGGCGTGCTGTGTGCACGTTGTTAGATGGCTCCATCCGCAGTCCTGTCCCTGTGCTCCATTGGGCGCTCCAGAGCAGCCGGGTGCTGCTGCGTCCGTGCCTGCTGCGCTTGGCTGGTCTGGATTAAGAGTTGTCTGGAGAGCAGTTTATCACGGGCAGTGAGAAAAAGGCCTGACTGGTCAGGTAGCCCAGAACCGTGGGAACCACAGTCTTGCCTTCTAAGTTTCATAATGTCCCTTTTCTATGTGTTTGCCTTTGCCTCTCCTTCTTCCCCCCTTTCCTAAAGGTGCTTTCCTAGCTTACCTCTTAGTGGGGCTCCTCTCCCTTTGGTACAGCAGCTAACCTCTTATTTTATCTCCCTGATGTTTGTTACACCGTAGACACCAGGGACTTGCTGGCTAAAGACCAGCGAGCAGGATGTTACCTCTTTTCAGCTTACTCATAAATAGCTTTTTAATTTTTTTTTCTTCTGGAATTGATAGATTCTAGTTTCTGTGCTTTATCGGTTATTGTACTGGCAGGTTTTTTTGCGTGCTCTTCTTTCTCTCCCCCTGGTCTGCTGTATCCAATTTTTGAATTGCATACTTTTTGGTGTGAAGACGATCATTGAATCAAAGAAAAATCTGTGCTGGGGCAGCTCTCTGGAGGTGACCTAGTCCAACCTCCTGCTCAAAGCAGAGGCAACGCCAGAGTTAGATCAGGTTGCTCAGAACCTTGTCCAGAGAAATTTTGAAATTATGTGTCTTATCGCACAACTGCACTTTCTGCTTATCGGCTGAATGAAATCCCGACAAAGTTCTCAGGAAAGGTGTCAGGTTAGTTTTTGTTTAATTGTTTCTTGCCATTATACCAAGCTGTCACAGCTGCTGGAGCTGTCTGGCTCTGTTTTATTCGCCGTTTGAAAGGTGGGGTGTTTTTTAAAATTTTAAGGTTTATTAATGTAAGAGAAAACTTAGCGTAGAGCTATTTTTATATATATATCTCCCATTGAGGCTCTTGATAAGGTGAGGAAAACATTTACCTCTGCCTTGCATAATTTGTGTTTTCTGACTAAATGGTTTGGCTCTTTCTCAAATTTGTTCCGCAGTAACATTGTTCTTTCAGTCACTTAATGAAGAATGGCTGCATCCAGTACTCTAAATTAAGTTTTGGCTCACAGATGTTACAAAATCTATTAATAGAAGATTTGAGGTTAGCTTAGTTAGAGTGCGTAATGAACTGGGATGTAGCTGTCTGTGATGTTGCTAGTGACCCGCAAGAATAATTTGTACTACATGTTAAATAGCTCATTGAAAACCACTTAGAAGCTCTGCCTGCTTGCCGATCTCGATCAGAGATTTCGCGATGCTGTAGTATGCTGGCACCGACGTTGTGTAGCAGCCTCTTGATATTTTGGATTGCATCTTTTAGATGTATAGTGCATCATCCTTTGCATGTAGCAGGTACTTATTGCTAACGTGATACTGTAAAATAACCCTAAAATCGAGTGCATTTGTTGTAATTGCGAAAGAAATTTGTTTTCCAGCAATTTTTCTAACTCCGCTAAGAAAATGTTTAAACATACAAACAGTAATAGAGTTAAAGGGAAGAATTTTGCATCCTTAAGCTACATTAATAAAATGTGTCAGAATTCTGGTAGCAGCATTAATCCAGAAAAACAACTCTCTTTACCTTACAGTGCATATTTAAGAAAAGAAGTACAAAACGTGTCATATGCATAGCCAGGAAAATAGTCATGTTTGTAATATCTGCTAATAATCTTGGAAGCTTTCTTTGGAAACAAGGCATTGAAATAACCAAAAGGCATTTTTGTGGTGAAGTTGTGGTTACTTCGCCATCTGTCCAATACTGTATTGGTAACAATTTTGTATGGAATCTTTGAAAAATTAATAAAATAAGCTCTTAAAATTTTAATTAGTATCATATCTTTGAGTAGCTTTTAACCTAGATATGTCATTCTTTGTAAAATATCAGACTTCTCAGACCATGATAAGCATAGAGGTTTGGGTTATCTCTTTCTGGAAGATACAATTGGAGCTCTTTGGATGGAGTAAGTTCCACGATGTCATTAAAAAAATAAAAGCCATCTTGGCACATGAAATGTGTTTCAGATATATTTATTTTAGCAATTATAATCCAAATGCTTGCTTCGAAAAATGAAACTGCTCTGGTGTGTTTTAGTGTGTTCCTTTTTTAGGTCATGTAGCTGAAGTTTCTAAACACATAACGTTTGAGTTGTATGTGCAAACGCCTGAAGGAATTGCAATGGATTCTGTTAGCTTGAACCTAATAACTTTTTATTTCTATTATTTATTTTAGGAAACACTCCTTTACATCTTGCTGTGATGTTGGGACATAAAGGTAGGTCAAACCATCAATTTTGTTAGCTCTTAAATTATCCTGAAGACTTAGAGGCAAGAGGAAAGCAAGATTTTTCATTTTTCCTGAATGTGATCTTGTGTTTCAAGCTAGTTCAAAGTTGAGGTTTTCTGAAAAGAAGACGCCCTGCAGATTTAGCAAAGAAAAGCTGGGAGAAGAAATCAGAGCTGTTCTCTAGGCCAAAATCAAGGAGCTAGGTAGTGCATGGGGTAGGGTGGAAAGGAGTTGTAGCAGTTGGAATCTTTGAGCTTCGAACAAGAACAGCGAGTGGACCCAGCTCCTCTCTTTTTGCAGAGTTAAAGGGAAATTGGGAAACTTGGAATATCGTAGAAGACTGAGGAACACCTGGAAGCAATGGAGGCAAGCGTGCGCACGCCTGCTTCCCCTTTGGCGTCCAAGCAGCTGAAGTGGAGAGATACACTCTGTGTGTAGGCAGGGAACTTGATCTGGGCAGATCTCTATTTTAATGTACAATTAATTCATGGTACAGAAGGGTTATTAATTTCTGTTTGTGTGACGATACCCTTTGTCAACACTTTTCTGGTTATTAGTGTCACTGTGTTTGTTGTTGATAGGCTCACTAGTGGAATTGAACATCCCCCGTCAGCTTTTTCCCAGTGAAATGAATCAAAATAACATCCTCTAGAATAAAACGACTCTGTGAGTGGAAATGTAATCGCTGACCTGCTTTTTGCGTGCTCCTTCACTCACTTGATTTGAGTTTCTGACTCGCTGCCTAGCTGCTTCTCGTGTGTCAGGGCTGCGCTGCGCGGGGCACGGGACAGCCTACGGGACTGCGCAGCCTGTTGAGTCACGGTGGCTCTTGTCTCTCCAGACACCCTTCCAGGGATTCTTTACTGCAGAATTTCAAGGCACAGTATTTAAATTTCTACTTCAGATAGGAAGTATAGAAGTAGACATCGTTCAGTCTCCGTGACAGTAAAATTCTTTTTCAGTGCTGAAACAAGAAGCGCTTGGTTTCCTTGAGCCGTGTGAGTCCTGGGCCTGGTATGTGGTACTGCTCCATGAGAGAGCTGCTGTTAGCCAAAACACCAGGTAGATTTGGAGAGGGGAATGCAGGAAACGCAATAAGTTGTCTTAGGATGCTTTGGTAATAACTATGAAGTGATCCAAGATAATTGAGTGTTAGAGTGGGAAGTAATTTTGAAGGAAGAAGGCGGGGGGTGGCTTATGCAGAAGAGGAAGCAGTAGAGCTTGCTGGAATCTGCCAGTATTGATCTAGTCTGATACTTTTTAAAATTGGGGGGAAAAAAAAAGGACAAAGAAGATATGCAAAAACTCTTTGAGAGAGCAGTGAGGCAAATATGTTTTATAAGTGTCTGCCTGCTAGAAGCCACAGATAGGTTTTTTCCAACTTGCGAAAAATGGGGCTTTATCAGAACTGCTGTTTTCCAGTGAGGGTCCCAGACTGGAGGCTTGGAACAACAGAAGGAAACGGAGGCAGAAGCCTTGCTTTAATTTCTCGGCCTTAAATAAGGCATTTTTCTTTGTAAGATATATTTTAGTTTTGTAACTACTTACTCTGTGTTTTCAAGCAGTGGTGACCAACTGTATATGACTTCTGTTGTGCCTCATTGCAGTGTTTGTTTCAAGCTTTAGTTTGTCATGGTCATTAGTTAATATTTACAAATTTTGCACTGTTTGGTGTAGAAGTGGTTGTGTAGTTCTGGGGAAAAGGCAATTGGCTGTCGTGGAGGGACACTTTCCATCTAGCTACAGCAGTATCATACCACATTAATAAATACAGACAATTTTGATCAAAGGTGCTTCTTCTAATAAAACTGATGGAAGAGTTCACCAACTTTGATTCAGTACAGTTGGATATTTATTCTAAATTTGGTTATTTTATCTTCCAGCTCTAGGATAAAAAGCAATCCAGGCAGTGCTGCCAGATTCCTGATATGAGTTACCCTGGTGTATAGCATAGCGAGGGGAGGAGAGGCATTGCTTCCCTCTGCTCCTTTTCTCATTGGCTGCATGTTTTAGATGTCAGTTTGCGGTTCACCTCTTGGCTTCTTTCCATATAGTCAGTCGTCCTGTGTGTAAGGCCCTAAATCCTTTCGGATGCTTGTGGTGAGCCTTTGTCCAGCTTGCCTAGAGCAGGGCTGTTTGTGTGTGACATCCAGCACAATACCCGGTTTTACTGTTTTGACTTTGAATCCTGTGTAGTTGTTGATCCAGCAAGAACCCCAGGTCCTTTCCTGCCTTGCTGGTCTGTCCCACTGATACTGAAGGTCAGTTTTCTGTCTTTCTGGGGTGATGCATATAGGCTCTTCAGCTGTCCATAGCAGTGTTCTAGCCAGTCTTTTCTGAAGTGCAGGGTGAATTTACATCCTGTTTGTTTAACTGAAAATGTAATCTGGCTGGTAAAGGCAAGCTTATTTGCCTGCTCGCTGTACAGTGTTGTTATTGTTTTAGGCACTATATTTAAACAACCATAAAAATACCTCTCTGTGTTTGCTGGCAAAGTAGTCAGGGCTTTTGTTTATTTACCACAAAAGATAGTATATTCACCAGTGAAGTATCTCTTCCTTTCCAAACAGTGTGCTTGCCAGTGACTCATGATTGTTGCATCTGGAATGACTAGTATGGTTTCCTGTAATACCAACAGTAGGAGAATCATTCAGGAAGTTCCTCTATCCGTCACGCCTGCCCATCCTATTCGTAACGAGACATTTCTTCAGCGTACAGCTCCAGCTTGGTAGTGCCATGGGTCAGGTTGATTTTAATGAGATGTGGTGAGGAAGCTTCCTGTAGATGGAAACTGAAGAACTGTTTAAAATGAGGACAGCTCATTCAAAACGTGGAAACACTGAAAGCTTTCTTCTCTCATAAATTTTAAGGACTATTCGTCATTCCACACCGTCACCTTTTACCCGTAGACAGAGAAGGGAATGCAAGTTGAGCTGTGACTCGGCTAGGAACTTGTGTGGCTCTGATGAGATGTTAACGTCGCTTTACCGGCACAGCGCGTGCATGCTGAGCGTCAGGGGCAGCAGTGACGCACGCTGTTACTGATGCTGTTGATGGAAAATGTAGCGCGTTGCAAGTGTGCCTCTCTACTGATGGAGCACAGGGCCATGAGTTGTGTGCTCTGTTATCAGTGCTCCAGATGCCCGCGTTGTTAGTCCTACAATCCCTGTTACTTGGTGTACAGCCGGTTATGCACATATTGGGAGGATTCCTAGGTCAGAGTGTGCTTGTTTGCCAGCTCTAGATGCCACAGGATGCTACAGCACATAGGGAAGTGTTAGTGCCGCAGCTTCCTCTCTGCCTCCCATACATGCGATGCCTTGAGTGGCCTAAAGTCTATGTCTCTGTGCGCATCTCTAGCAAATCAGGTCTCCATCGACCTTTGGGTGATGGGGGTTGAGGTAGAGAGGGGGAAGACCGCGCACAACTTCCACCTGTGGAAGACCGTGAGGTGTGTCTTGGTACGTGGTTTTGTGCATTAAGTAGAGAAAGCTGATGTGATGTTTTAAAAATATTTGTTATATGATGTTGTGTGTGTATGTGCACATACAGAAATATAGCTTTGTACAAAGCAAAACATACGATGCAGAAGTGGTTATGTAATTGGTGGTTGATCACCGATTATGTTTTTAGTGCTAATATTTACCAGGGAAGTGCTATAAGATTTATATAAATGTTTTTTGTTTGTTTGAAGTTTGAATCAGAATCACAGATAGGTATTTTGATAAACTATTTAATATATTGAATGTCTACTATGTTTGCTTTATTATTGTTTCCTTTATTATGAATTATATTGCTAAATCCTTGATGTTTACTGTAAGTAATTATTACTGTTTCGTTACAGAATGTGCCCACCTGCTTTTAGCCCATAATGCTCCAGTAAAGGTGAAAAATGCTCAGGGATGGAGCCCTCTTGCAGAAGCCATCAGCTATGGAGACAGACAAATGAGTAAGAACCTCTGCTTATAGAAATTGAGGCCTCACTCAGAACAGGAAAACAAAGGTTTTCAAGCTAGAGTTTTTTATAATACTCCTGTTTTAGTTCTCTGAAGGGTTTATCTTAATCAGCTGAGGTTTTTATATCTAAATATGTTATGACAAGCTCTACACGTGTCTATTGCCTTGATTCTAATGCAGGGAAATTGCATTAGGGTCCATAATGCTAAGTAGAGTTAAGATTTTGCTTAAAGTGACTGTAAAAGCTGTAAGCTAGCATTCTGTGGTTAAAATCGGAGTTACAAGGTCAGAATGGATTTTAGCTGTAGGGGTTCATCTAATTGGAATTGCTCCGTGTGGTCAAACGTGTATGTGATACATCAATTAGCAATGGGATATTGCGTTTCTGTTGCATCTCGACGGGCCAGTAGGCAAATACAGTGGTTACTTATTCACTTCAGATATGAAGTAGTAAAGGGAAAATTATGCTTCTGCTACTCATTAGTGGATGTTAGTTGTATTTGGTATTACCATGTCCCATAGCAGAAAACTCATTGTATATTATATATATTAATATATTATTAATACATTAATGCACTAATTTCTAATGTACTACCAACATTCTGCATGTCAGCTCTTCCCTACTAAAGAATTTTCTCAGTGGGAGTAGAAGTTACACAATCCGTAGGCTCGTGTTCAACAGTATAGATACGTACCCACATGTTTACTAATACACGTGTAAAAGATCTCTTGACATGATTATATACTTGATATTACAAATAATTATTGAGGCTTTTCTTCCTGTTCTGAGCAGAGCGGGCTATGTATAATTACTATAACTTGAAGTGAATTTCTCCAGAGGCTGATGAAATGTTAGATTTGCATTATTTTTTGTTTTTTTTTAAGATGTCAAATAATGACACTAACCTGTAATTAACAAACAAATAGAGTAGATTTACCTTATAGTTAATTTCTGTTTAGTTACAGCACTCCTAAGGAAGCTCAAACAGCAGTCCAGGGAAAGTGTTGAAGAAAAGCGACCTCGATTATTAAAAGCCCTGAAAGAGGTAAGTTCAAGGCAGTTGTGTTGACGAAACCCGATGGTGCTGGAAAGCAGTGGCTTATGTTCTTCATGTGGATGCTCTGGCAAACTGTAAAAAAAGTGTTTTACTTGCTTTTACAAATCTCTTTTGGTGTTAACAGCAATCTTGGCTTACACTGTCTGTTTTATGGTGTCACAGAGTTACGTGTATTTTTATGATGATACTTTCTTCTCAACGTCTAGAAATTCAAATAGAAGGGTTTATGTAAGATAGGCCTGCTAGTCTTTTTGCAAGCTAAAGGTTTTAATTGGTATTTATTTCATTAGATTTTTAAGGCTTTCTTAAATCTTTTGGTTTGGTGAATAATTTACTGGTTTTGTGTAGTCACCAGTCGTGAATGACACCTTCTTTTTTTTGCTTAGTAACGAAAGAGATTTTTGGCTTAATTCTCTGTCTACTCGCAACACCCATTTCTTCCTGAGCACAGTGAACCATTCCTCAGTTTAGGGAAACCAAGAAGAAAAGCTCAGTTTCCTCTGTTTCATACTGCTGCTCGTGTGCTACAGCTGTGGTTGTAAAACACAGGTGTTTATTTCCCTTTGGGTGGGGTGAGCTTCTCCTGCCCAGTCAAGTGGTAAAATATGAACGGGTTTGTAGAAAACCAGCTATTTATCTTAAGTGAATTAAACCATACGTCTGAAAAGCTGAGCTCAACTGCATCAGTGATATGCTCTACGAGTACGCTCTGCCAATGTTCTGATGGTTTTCATTGATCCAAAAAAAAAAAAAAAATCCCACTGTCCAGAAGTGAAAAGCTTTCAGTTTTTGTGTGAGAGCAAACAGGCAGCAGACACAGCCTTACTGAAACAGCTCTGCGGTGCCTTGTTCCTGCGGGTGCAAGATCTGGCCTAGAGTTGCATGTTTTTCTTGTTGCGTGGAGTGGAAGTATGTGGCTACCTCGGTGTATTACCAACATTAGCTAATTTTAGTCAAGTCGCCCCTTGCTGGGCTTTTGCTTTGCATACAGTTTAAATGAGTTGGCTGGTATGTGTTTACGGAGGTAGCAGAATTTTTTATATAATGACCTAAGCATATTTCCAGAAGGGAAATTGAAATTTGTGTATGTGAATCCTCTTAGCTGAGACTTGACTCAGTACTTTAAGCCAGAGTGTATAACTCCATGGGGTTGGATGTGATCAATCAAAGCAAGCAAAGAGCTTTATAGATCTTTTTTAAACGTATAGTTACAAGAACTCCTTTACAATCCATGGTTTAATAGCTGTGTAAATTATTATTTTAAAAATTCACTAAAAATGGGTGGTTCAAATAAGTTACATAATTTTATCATGAGTGATTCTGTTCTAGTTAAAGCTTCAGAAATGTTTAAGCTGAGTATAAATTCAAATACTAACATTAGAGAAAAAGTTTTCTCTGTTCGGCAAAACACAACTTCTGCCCGTCTTTCAGCAAATTTTGCAGTTGTCATTTAGACTAAAAGCTTGTTAATATATTCTTCTTTTCATCTCAGCTAGGTGACTTCTATCTAGAGCTTCACTGGGATTTTCAAAGTTGGGGTAAGCGACTGCATATTCCTTTCATAGGGAGATAATATAATCGGTCTTCAGCATGCTTGTTCTCTCAAGCTTAAATTCTCTTCTGATTGCATGTTGGAAAGTTCACAGTCCAGTTCTCAAGATCTAAGTTATAAAGAAAGGACAGATAACTTATTTTTGCTTATTCATTTTTGGAGCCGAATTCTCTTCTGTAATCCAGTGACCCAATACGGGGGGAACGAGCTGTTGTTTACTTTAAGAAGTTGATCGTTAGAAGAGTAAAATATTAAAATGTCTCTATCTGGGTGATTGGTGTCACTGTAGAGCAGTGGTTTGAACAGTTTAGTTCGGTAACTGGACTTGGGGCATTTAATTTCCTGAATTTCAGCCTGTACTCTGAATGGTGAGTGTCAGTTAAGCGCAGCTGTGTGGTAGGTTCTTCAAACCCTGTCTTCACCTTAATGTTTCTTTTGTGACACTATAATGTTTAGTGTTTTCTCAATTTCCACCTCCTCTTACCTGTAGAAGAAAAATCTAAATTAATTCGCAAAAATATATTAGCAATGATCGACATGTCTGAATAATGTCAAAATACTGGAAGTGACGCCTTCTGTTACTGGTTGAAATTTAAGTTAGTAATTTTATGTACTTTCATATAGGTGTAGTCGAAGTATTTGCTGCAATAAATGCCTCTTCCAATATTCAGAGAAGGAATGAGCAGCCAGGCTGCCATCAAATGTTGAACAGATACGGAACAAACACCTCATTTTTTCTAGGTAGCTACTGTCTGCTGCACATGTAATGAGTGGACTTTCTCTTGGAAGAGTCGGCATAAAAAAAGAGAGTAGAGCTGTAGGCAAGGACTAAGATAAGACATTGCTTAGTGATGAGAGAGTTGGGGGCGTTCAGCCTGGAGAAGAGAAGGCGAAAAAGGGGAGACCTCAGAGCCCCTTCCAGTCCCTAAAGGGGCTACAAGAGAGCTGGGGAGGACTTTTTACAAGTAGCGATTGGACGAGGGGGAACAGTTTTAAACTGATAGAGGGGAGATTTGGATTAGATATTAGGAAGAAATTTTTCACTCTGAGGGTGGTGAGCCCCTGGGGCAGGTTGCCCCGAGAAGCTGTGGCTGCCCCATCCCTGGAGGGGTTCAAGGCCAGGTTGGACGGGGCTTGGAGCAACCTGGGCTGGGGGGAGGTGGCCCTGCCCAGGGCAGGGGGTGGCACTGGGTGGGCTTCAAGGTCCCTTCCAACCCAAACCATTCTGTGATGAGACTGCAGCTGGATTTGCAGAGTATGATGATGGCAGTCAAACATGGCACAGAAAAAGTGATGCCGGAGCTAAGGCCAGCTTCTAGAGGTCCTCTTCTCCAGGAGTCTCACCCTGCCTGTTTACGTTATTTAGTTTTTTCTATATATTGTCTTTCTTGAAGGGAAAAATACACTCTGGATAGTGCCTCCATCCTAATTATTGGTCCTCTAGGTTAATACTGTGTCTTACAGGTGGTCTTAATTCTTTGTAGTTCATTTTGAAGAAAGTGTTGAAATGCCATTGTGTTGAATTGGTTTTATTGCTATAAAGTTAATGGTCCTTTTTAGAATAAGGACAGCTGCGGTCTCATATATCCATCTTGTAATGCTGTACTGACTCTCAGTTCCACCGGTGCTTTAATGCTTGCTTGATGTTTTAAGCTTAGTGCACTGGATTATTTTTTTTTCTGCTTGTGGGTGTTCTGCTCGGCTTTCAGTTGGTACGATGTATAACTGCGCTATCAAATCATAGAATTAAAATTTCAAAGAGCTAGAAGACAAGTTGTTAGAATTTACAAATGTTTTAGCTGTGGCTGACGACATTTTAAATTAAGTCCTGATGCTGCAAGTAGCCTGTACAATTACAAATCAGTTTTTCAGTTATTGACTGGAAATAACCCTGGTGTTAGTCAGTTGTATTTGTATTGAGCATATGATGGAAAATGGGTATGCTGTATTTGTGTTAAAATACATCGAGGTTCAAAATGATACGTAGTTTTAATAGAAATACTTTGCAGAGGAATCTCAATGTCCTAATTACATTCTCTCTCCCTACCTTTAGTGCCTTTACTTTCCCGAATTCTGCCTTCTGATGCATGTAAAATACACAAACAAGGTATAAATATCAGGTAAGTTCTGGTTGTACAGTGTGTGTCATCTAAGTCACAACTCTCCGCGCATTAGTGAAAACCCTGGATTCCAGTGCCGTCTGGAAGAAATCGCAGAGGAGTCTGCAAACGTGTGTGAAACAGATTTGTGTTTGTACGGTGGTGTCAGAAGCAAGAAGTGGTTTGAGCTTCAGACTGTCTTTTTTTTTTCCTCCTCTGTTCTAAATTTAATTTCAGTTCTCAAGTCACTTAAAATATAAAGCAAAAGCAGTCAAACTGCATGAGGCGTTATCTACTGGACGTGACAATGACTAATTGAAAAATAGGAATTTAATATATTTAACACAATTTCAAATAAATGAGCTTTCAGCATTTTGTGGGGAAATGTTGCTGCTCCTGTCTATGTAGTAAAAAAAGTGGTGTAGTTTCTCTTTTTGAAATGCTTAATGTGACAAATTCACAAACTCAATATAGAGCGCTTCCAGGATTCTTTCCAAGCTCAGCTCTTTAACTGGTTTATTTTGGGTTTTTAGGTTCAAATGTCTTTTCAGTCTTGTTTTTTAGGTTCCAAAGTTTAAAACGAACAAAAAGAATATGATTCAGAAGATTCAATCTGTAGAAACTTTTGTTCTATTAAAGCTGTTAGCGTAGGTGTGTGAACTGACTTTTTGGGTCAAATTTGAGTCTGAGACCACTTTTTTTCCCCTTCTCATTTGTGTGGGCTCTGCTACAAGACTGGGAGTTCTGAGACTGGCACTGAGTGGAAATAGCTACAGATTCTTTCTTGAAATCATGAATGATGAATATTAAGCAGTCGCCCCTTAGAGCTGAAGTAGTCACTAAATTCAGACTCTTTAACCATCGTTGGTAAAGAAGCCCATATCCTCGCAGTAATGGATATGGATTGCTATGCAGATCTTTGTCCTTGGCTCTGTCTTCTAGTTATTCAGGTCAGCAGAAGCATTTCTTTTGTGTTGGAGAGGGGAAGAAATAGCAATTAAAATAAGTCAAAAAATAAAAATCGGTCTGTTGCTCAGCCCTCCCCATAATTTGGGTCATGTCCTAATACTGTTACTCCAGTCTGTGGCTGCTGCTCGTAGAACAGGATGCTGATCGCATGGAGCAGTTGTGTTTCTGTCACTTCCTCATGCTGGCAGGTTTGAAAGGACGTTTTCTGAGGAAAACTGTACCTTTTCCTATAAAGTTAGCCTGAGAGTAGTTTGGAATGCATTTATAATGCCGGAGATGTTACAAAGTGAAACTTATTGTTAATAGCTTTTTTTTTGTTCTATTTCTGCATCCAGGCTTCACTTAGGAGATATTCTATGAAAACTTAGGCCTTAGTGTGTTTGGTTGTGGTTTAAAAAAAAAAAAAAAAGCTTCTGCTTGCAAACTGAACTTACTGGTGTGTTTGAATGTTTATGGGTAACTACTTTTAAAGTGTTGGTGTGTTTTCACAGGCTGGACACAACTCTCATAGACTTTACCGACATGAAGTGCCAACGAGGGGATTTAAGCTTCATTTTTAATGGTGATGCTGCACCCTCTGAATCTTTTGTAGTTTTAGACAATGAACAAAAAGTTTACCAGCGAATACATCATGAGGTAAAGATCTGTGTGAATGCCGGGTGTGAAATGCCTCGAGCTTTTATTTCGCAGCAGAAGTCTGACTTACTTTATTAAACAAAATGTGCCTCTTGAAAAGACCCAAACAAGCTCACAAGAAGTGCAAACCAAAGAATTTTTTGTTCAGTTATTATAATTTAAGCTGTACAGTGACATAATATTTTGTTATGAAAAACGGTGCTTTTTGAATACAGACTTCTAAATGCGGAAAAAGCTAAACTCTGAATCTTTTGAGAAAATCTTTTATCATGCTGAAGGGGCAAATATGGTAATATCTTTTAAGTGATGATGCGTGCCACTTTTTATCTTCCCAGTGGGCTTAATTTAGGTGTCCTCAGGTGGGTTTTCAGACTTGCTTGCCGCTGCGCTTTGCATCCGCTGAGGCACTCTGTGGCCAGTTCAGCTGGGAACAACGCAAGGGGATGGCTTGTTGGAGCCCGTGTATTCAGTCCAGTTTTTCATTGTGGCTTTATCCAGTGATCACTTATCACAGAATCACAGAATTTTCAGAGTGTGAAGGGACCTCTAGAGCTCACCCAGCCCCACTCCCCTGCTGAAGCAGGACTGCCCAGAGCACATCACTCAGGACTGCATCCAGGCGGGTCTTGAACATCTCCAGAGAAGGGGACTCCCCCACCTCCCCGGGCAGCCTGTGCCACTGCTCTGTCACCCCAACCGTAAAGAAGTTCTTTTGTGTGTTGGAACCGAACTTCCTATGTTCCAACTTGCACCCAT
>NW_009648149.1:1327565-1368406 GCF_000708025.1 Charadrius vociferus
ATGCTCCAATCCCTCAGTCATCTTGGTTGCCCTTCGCTGGACTCTCTCCAGCAGTTCCCTGTCCCTCTTGAACTGGGGAGCCCCAAACTGGACACAGTATTCCAGTTGTGGCCTCACCAGTGCCGAGTAGAGAGGCAGAATGACCTCCCTCCACCTACTGGTCACACTCTTCCCTATGCAGCCCAGGATGCCATTGGCCTTTTTGGCAGCAAGGGCACACTGCTGGCTCACGGACAATTTACTATCTACCAGGACCCCCAAATCCTTCTCCTCAGAGCTACTTCCCAGCAGGTCCACCCCTAACCTATACTGCTGCCTAGCATTTTTCCTCCCCAGGTGCAGGACCCTGCTTGCGCTTAAGCATAGGGATCTTTGCCTGTGGAAAGGCTGTGGCTGCTGAGCTTCTGGATCAATTGCACTTGGATGCCCTATTTGCATTAATATTTAAGATTAAACTGTTTGGCAACCATTTGGCCAGAGCTTCTATAGAACACTCTCAAAATTCAGGAAGTACTAGTTCTGGGAAAAGCTCCAAAGGAAAAGGTTTATTGATTTTTATTTTTTTTTTAATTTTTTTTTTGTTTAAAGAAGTAATCATTATTATTAAGTTCTATCCTGTATTTGGGAATTTTTCTTTAGGAATCTGAGATGGAAACCGAAGAAGAGGTTGACATTTTGATGAGCAGTGATATTTACTCAGCAACGTTATCAACCAAATCGATCACCTTCACACGTGCCCAAACAGGATGGCTTTTTCGAGAAGACAAAACAGTAAGCTGAAAGAAAATTTCACAATCCACATTAGAGGAGACAAAATAGTGCAGACAGCCTTACGACGATGTGGTTGGGAAGAAATAAGGAGTAAAAGAATAAGATGTCTGGGACGGAGGAAGAATGTCTCCCCCTACCCCCCCCACCTGTCCCTAGTTTGAGTACACAGAATAGATGTGATGGGCATAAGGAAAAAGGAGCCTGGAAGAAGGATAACCAACTCTAGCTGTTGGCCAGGGGCAGGGACAGGTTGTGGTGAAAATTACTTTATTGTAAGAGGATATGGTCTCTGCAAATTCATCCCAGGGCGTACAGGAAGGATTCCACGCGCTCCTGTGTCAGATAAATGCGGGAAGATGGGAGCGGCAGCAGTCTGACTGACCTACAGCTTCTCAGCTGGGCAAAAATTGCAATAGTCACGGTCGTAACTCCTTTGGGTAGGAAACGGCTATCTTGGGGACAGCTCTGAAGGATTTTGTTTTCATCTGGATCTGTTCACATAGTGCCAATCATCTCAAGTTTTCATCTGAGCTAGTGTTTCAGAACTTACTTCCTTCTGAATACCAAATCCATATGCAAATTATCCTTTAACACAGCTTGCTGTTGAAGGGGGTTTTAGTCAGATTTCCCCTTGGCTGCTCTTAAATTCTTAAATAATCTTTTCTGTCTTAAAGTTTCCATTGATATGAAATACCTGTTCTGATGGGGTTTGTGCTGTACGTACTTTACTGGGATTGTCCACTGAGAGCTCATGTGGTTGGTTGTGTAAATTACAGCATTTCAATCCTGAAGGTATTTTACTGCACTGAAGTGCCATTATTTGGATGTGCAAGAATTTATTTTGTTTTTAATCTTCTGTGTGTCATTAATGTCCAATTCCTTTCGTGCAGGAAAGAGTAGGAAACTTCTTGGCAGATTTCTACTTGGTTAATGGACTTGTATTAGAATCGAGGAAAAGAAGAGAACATCTCAGTGAGGAGGATATTCTTCGAAATAAAGCTATCATGGAGAGCCTGAGTAAAGGTGGCAACTTAATGGAACAAAATTTTGAGGTATACGAAAGTATTTCTTCACAGTGTGCGAATTTTTGCGTAGGAGAATAATCTTTCTCACCAGTCATTTAACCAATTCTATAGATAATGTTTTTATTTCATTTTGTTTGTCTTAATTTTAAAATAATAAATGTGCCCTGCAATTATAATCATGGTGGTATGTTAATGAATTATCCTGATTAGTGCACACATTGAGGAATTTCTGTGATTATGTTGCATATTTCAGTCTTAATTTGTCCCTTAGTACAAGATTATGGGTTTGGCTGTGGCAAATCACTTTCACTTCGTTTAGACCAAACCTTTATTGTTTGGAACGCCTTTCTGTTTTCCTTTTCCGTGGTGTTTTCCTTTAGCTTCATTATAATGGGCTAAGCCTGTTATTATCGCCATGAAATCAAGAGCTATTCAGAACGAGGCAGACATCATCTGGGAACGCGCGTACAGCCTTTCAAACATGATTAATTTATTTCGGTATTAGCTTGTGCCTTGTTACTTGTCATTCAGACGCTTGAATTAACTGATTAACTGATGCATTAAAACAGCCAGCTTCTATGTACACCGCGGTTTGAGGCCAAATACCTAAACGGAGGCTATGAGAGCAAGAGCAGGAGATGGAAAAGCCCAGCGCGGTACCAGCTACAGACTGGATAGACTATATTGCTGTGCTTCCTAGAATTGAAATACGGTTGTATCTTTTGAATTGCAAAATTCTAAGAGAATATAAGGAGAGCTGAGTTAAGATGTGTTTTTCTGAACAGCCTGTCAGACGGCAGTCGCTTACTCCGCCATCACCCAATACAATTACATGGGAAGAGTACATCTCTGCTGAAAACGGAAAGTAAGTCTTTTTGATTTATTGGCCTTAACTTCCATAGGCACTTTTAGATTATTGGTTTGGGGTTGTGGGGTTTTTTTGGGAGAGGGTTCTCTAGTTTGTGGGTGCTTTCTGTCTATGTTTTCTGGGGACGGAGGGACACTGGGTTTGATGTCTCCGATGTTTGACATCGCCAGTAGGCTGGCTGGGAAGCCGCTACCTGTGTGCATGAACAGTTTTATTGCATCAGCTGATGATAAAAATGTTGGATGGGCATCTATCTGATACCCGTGGCTTGAAATTTAAACACTTTGAAGCCAGCACATCTAAGCTGGCCTTTTTTTTTTTTTTAAAGAAGATTTTCTGACAAATTCATTGTTGTCATTCACTTACCTTTACTTATGGTAGTAATAAGTAATCCAATTCACCATGTTTAAAATAAAAGTTTATGATTTAATGAGAGTCTGGTAGCAGTGGCAGCATACAAAATTTAAAAGAAAAGTTTATGATTGAATGAGAGTCTAGTGGCAGCGTATGAAAACACACACAGCTGGAATACAAGGACGTACAGATCTCCTAGTACCAGCTAGATCTTTGCAAGGTACTTTCCTGCAGGTGTGTAACTAGGTAGCTAACAGCCGTAATTTAAAATCATTTACAGCAGCTTCATTTGTAGTAGATGCAAGCAGTTGGGTTTATTTGCTAAGGTTACGTGCTGTCTAGCTGTGAATGTAGCACAACCAAAACATGTCCTGAGTGTGTCCCGTAAGTAAGAATGATAAAAGTCTGTTCCCCAAAGATGTTGGGTAGCTGTAGTCGGATGTTACCGGGGAATGTGATGGTATTACAGTGCAGGCTTACTAAAAAGGCACATGGATCTATTTGGGGGTTTTTTAACTAACTGAATTTTGGATGTATTTGAGAGAGAATGAATATTCAAGCAGAATCAATAGGTTCTGCTTGAACAGCTATTACTACTGGGACAGAAATATGTATGTATCTAAGATTTGCTTTGTTTAGTCGTCTGATTAACTGAAGGGAGTTGAATGGGAGATCTAGGTTTCTAGCTAACGCAGAGCAAAAGACAAAAAGATTTGTTATGTTATTTGTTACCTGTCTGTTCCTCTCCTATAACAGAATTTTCCGTCCTGTGTTTTCCACTGTTGCCTTCTAGTGATAGCACAGTAACTTTTCTGCTTTCTCTGAGATTGTTTCATATTTTAGGCTGAAAGCAAACAAACCTTTTTCCAGATCAACTTGACACTTTGTTCGCGTATAGACTACTCTAATTAATGTCTGAGATCAGCTGTATATATTTCTGGGTAGTTGCCATGTCTTTCTATCGTGTTTATTAATATAATGTTTATGAGGAATTATTTGAAGATTTTTTTCTATTAAGTCATTTCCCTGTTTTTGTCTTTTCTCCTGGTTTAGCAGAGCTCCTAGTAATCTGAGTCGAGTTGGTTACTGACTCATCTTTACTATGCACAGCTTTGACTTTTAAAGCATTTGCTTTATTGCAGGGATTCTTTACTGATGTTTTCAACCCTGAGTCTATCTTCCTTCCTTTAAAACCAAGGTTTCACTGAGAGAAAAACTGACTTTGTCTTTCTCCCCTGCCCCTCGCAGAGCTCCTCATCTGGGTAGAGAGCTGGTCTGCAAAGAGAGCAAGAAAACCTTTAAAGCCACGATAGCTATGAGCCAGGAATTTCCCTTAGGAATTGAATCGTAAGTCAAAATCATTGGCTGTGGATGCTACGTATATGTAGGAAGTGTTTTAATTTGTTATGAACTGCAGAATTCTTCGTGTCTTCAGATACAGGAATTTGGCAGCTTACAACCCGTGAATGAAGTCGTGCCGTTAAGCAAGTAAACGGTTAAAATGAGAGACCGCGGTGCTGGTGTGCCTCTTGCTGGGAGAGCCCAGCGCTTATCTGACTTGATAAGACCAGAGGTTTCACCAGGTTTATCATTAACTTGTCGCAATACCGATGTACCTGATTCTACAGAATTCTAAAATGTTTTTGCCTGTGACAAGTTTTAGCACAAGGTTATGTCCTCTAAACCACGACGAAACCACATCAGGTTCCTTGTGTGCACGGAGAAGAGGGTGCGGTACTGTATGCTTCAGTCTCTTGGGTAAAATGAGGACAAGAAATTAATATCTCGATGTTTCTTTGTACACCTATGGTGATACAATACGGTTCACTAAGAACTGAATGTGAGGATGCTGATGTTGAAGCTCTAAGGAGGTAGATAGATGGATAAGCAGGATGTAATTTTTCAACTCCTTTTTTCTCACCTTGCTCTTTGGGTCATTTTTGTCTTTTCTAGAGGGAAAGCTTGTGAAACAAGAATTTGTAATAAAATCCGTTTTGCCTTTCAGATTGTTGAATGTTTTAGAAGTAATTGCACCCTTCAAGCACTTTAACAAACTTAGAGAATTTGTTCAAATGAAGCTTCCTCCAGGCTTTCCCGTCAAATTAGGTGAGATGACTACAACAGCTCTTGTGGCTTTGTATTTCCAAAATGTGTGTACCTATTCATGCATGTTCAGAACTTGCCTTGAGTTTTGGAAAAGAACTCTCTCATGTAAGAGTGTGTTGCCGTAGATGTCAGGAGAACATCGTTCAGTTAGTGGCAGTAACATTAGTAGGAGATCTGCAGCTGAAAGGTGAATATAGTCCTGGTCGGGAAGAGAGCAGTGTAATTTGTGTTTTCCTAATGTCTTGCTCTAAGAGTAGAGATGCTGAATTACCCTGGCATTAAAGGATCATCTCACTCGTGAGTTAAGTATTTTGTAGCATTTTTTTTTTATTTCTCTTTCCTCAAGGATTACTGGTGATACATTTTTCGCTTACAAATAAATAGAAAACCATTACAAATGGAAATGCGTCTATACCACCATTCATTCAGGGTATAGATCATCACAGCATAAACTGCCAAAAAGTCATAGCACCTTCTCGAAGTGTTGGAGGATTGCTTGCGTACCGGCAGGCTGTTTAAGTCAGACAGTTGTGAACAGACTGTGTTCTGCCTCCTATCAGGGTTGCGCAGCTCTGTTTATTGAGGATGGAATTTTTGCGTAGATTGTGAAGTCAGTTCATGGGCAAGCCAGTTTGATCGAGGATCACTCTTAAGTGTTCAACCTCAATTCAAATTGGAAAAGGGTTATATTTTAAAGCAAAAATTAAGAAGTTTTGTCTTTTTATGTGGATTTGCTCAACTGAAGCCTACGTGGGGCAGGGTTATTTTATCTTGTATCATCTTCAGACCAGCGTCCTCTCTTCGAACAGATTAATCTGTATGCTCACAGCGCCCTGGTTTCCACGTCGGCAGCCTGCATCAGGAAGGGAAACCCACTGCATTAATAATACTAAGAATTTTTTGAATGGTGTATTGAGTTGGGTATTGTTTCCGCGCTCAGGGTATCTGAGTATGTTTTGAAATAACATTATTTAAACCACCTCCTCCTTTAAGAGCTTTGAGTCACCATTGTATAGAATACTAAACAAGCTTCTACGTATTTAGCAAGTGTGAAGTTACAAATCTTGAAATAAGGGTTGGGAACTCTTGGTGAGCCCGCGTTTCTTTGCTCTTCACTGTACCGTTTTGCTTCCTGCCTAGATATTCCTGTATTTCCCACCATCACGGCCACTGTGACTTTTCAGGAGTTCCGTTATGATGAATTTGATGAATCCATCTTCACTATTCCTGATGACTACAAGGAGGACCCCAGCCGTTTTCCTGATCTCTAACTAAACTGGAAGGTTAATGGTGAATAACAACACCAGCGTACCACAGTGAGAGCAAATGGATGCAAATAGCCCACAGATAGAGATAGAAAAGTGGGTCGTAAAGGAAGGGATAAACTTAATAATCCAGAAGAAAAGGGAACATGCGTCAAGTGACTGATGTACTGATACTCGCTAGAATGGGCATCTAATCTAGTTCCTGATTTACAGCAAGTCTCCTGATGTGTCGTTCACACTTTTATACATCCAGTACTGCAAGCGTGGTAGTCTGACACCTCGGTGACCCTGAGAATACTTAACAGCTGTGAGGACTATCATTGGTTTTTAAATTTTTTACATTTCTTGGTGATACAAAAAGCACTCTTGGACCATTAGCATAAAAGTTGAAATGTCTTAGCTGGATATTAGCCCTAAAAACATCCCACCATACTTAAGATGACCATGTTATATTCTTTCAAGCTTTCTTTTCATGAATTGTAAACTATGTATCATTATGTATAGTTCAGTAATTTGAATGTTAGTTGGACGTATATTAGAAGGAATGCGTTTTCTGTAGATGGACGAACCAAATGGTCACCATTAAACAATTGCATTTTCATACTGCGGTTCAGTTCAGAAATAGCATTTGCTCTGCAGGGAACGAGGTACCTCCTCTAGCAACTTAGTGCAATCCATGGTGGTGCTATCCGTGTCCGGAACCCTTCCCTTCTTCACGGAGCTCTGTTCATCTTTCCTTGGCTCGGCGCTTCGCTTCGCTTCATCACGCTGGCCTGGAAGTCCCTGCTGTGTCCGCGCTGTGGTGATTAGCACTCTCGGGGGTTCATTAGCTAGAAATTGTCACTCTTTTTTTCTTTTTTCTTTTTTTTTTTTTTTCTTTTTGGCTTCTTTCTTCACATTCACTTAGGAGACTTGCTCCATAATGGTTGAGCATCGACTCGGTTGTTTGTGTTCAGCAGCCGCTGGAAAACACGGGGTGCATATCAAGAGTTACTAGAACAATAAGCTCAAGCATTAAATCTTCATATAAGAAAAAGTTTGTCTTGAAGTTAGTTTAATTGTAGTGCACATCGAATAGGGCTCACCTTGGAAGACTTTATTTAAGGTATTGCCAGATTATTTCCTTCCTCTTAATGTTTTGCATAGGCAGGCGTTTCGCTGCTGCCGCTTCTCGAGCTTATTCTCATTCCAAGTGGTTCCAGTCTCCTAATTCGACCATAATCCAGCGTCTTGGTTTGTTAGCAGGAATTTGTGCAAAAGGCTAATGGTGCTATTTGTTTGTATTAAGAAATCTAGATTAAAGTGCTGTGGTGTTATTGTACAAAAATGTAAATATTTTCAAAATTATATTCTTTGTGCACTGTAGTTAAAACTTTTTCTGGAAATCGATAGAGTTAAGTATCAAAATTTATAACGAAGAGTACCATCAATGCTTAGGAAAGGTAACCAACCTAACTAACCGTGCAGGTGGTGAGTGGGGACGGCTTATCACAAGGCAATAAAAGCGGACTTGTCAGGCACCGCGGCAGGAGGCGGGCGGACGTGTCTGAAGCAGATGTTCTTTCAAAACCTCTGGAATCCGTCTGCATAAAACCCCAGGAGGTAGTGCTGCTCCGGAGGTACCGTGTCCGCTCTGTGCGTGGAGCCCTGGGGAAGCGCCGGCAGCCGAGTTCAGGTAAACCGGAGGCGGAGGTTGGGGTGGATCCTCCGCCGGCGTCGCCGTAGACCCGCGGTGAGAGGGGCGGGTGAGGTTTCCTTTGCAGGCTGCGAGCGATACACTGGAGTTACTAATTCAAAATCAAATCGAAAATAAAACTATAGGGGGGAAAAAAAGCAAAGGGAAATGTAGAATTGTAATTACTTCTGAAGTACTGTATGCGTAGCAGATGTCGAACATTCAGTAGGAATGATAGAACTTGTTCTTTCAAGTAATTATGAATTCCTAAAGTGTTTCACGTCTGTGGTATAAACTGGCCCCCGCCTCGAGCTCCTCCTCGAACGGGCCGAGAGCTCTGCCGTGGGAGACGGGCTGAATGTAGGCAGAGGCTCTGCTGTGCCGTCGGCTCTGGAGGTCGGGACGAAATGTCGGCGACGCTCAGCCTGGACGTGTCCTGTCACCCTCCCTGCGGGTGCGCGCTGCGGGGCCGCACTGCCGCGCTGCTGGATGGGGTCTGGTGCGGGGGCTGGGCAGCGGTACCCAGTCCTTGGGAATTCCGGCAAACGCAGAAAAACGTTTCTGTATACGGTGAATGTCAGAAATCCTTTTTCCTCAGTATTACAGGGAAAGAACCACGTGTTTTGTCTTACTTTGTGTTTTTGGTTGTTCCAAATCACCATCCCCGCTTGCTGACACGGGAGGCAGCGTACGGAGCTGGAGCTCTGTAGGGCTCTGCCGTGGGAGCGGGGTTGAATGTAGGCAGAGGCTCTGCTGTGCCGTCGGCTCTGGAGGTCGGGACGAAATGTCGGCGACGCTCAGCCTGGACGTGTCCCGTCGCCCTCCCTGCGGGTGCGCGCTGCGGGGCCGCACTGCCGCGCTGCTGGATGGGGTCTGGTGCGGGGGCTGGGCAGCGGTACCCAGTCCTTGGGAATTCCGGCAAACGCAGAAAAACGTTTCTGTATACGGTGAATGTCAGAAATCCTTTTTCCTCAGTATTACAGGGAAAGAACCACGTGTTTTGTCTTACTTTGTGTTTTTGGTTGTTCCAAATCACCATCCCCGCTTGCTGACACGGGAGGCAGCGTATGGAGCTGGAGCTCTGTGCTTTAGGCAATACAGCCACCGCAAGGGACTGGATTCTAGACTTAAGCAAACAAACAAACCAACAAAACAAAGCTTTTTGTGTAGCCTCACACAGAAACGGAGGGTTCGGTGTCTCTCCATCTGCCCCTAGAGCCGCCCACGTCTTCTGAGGGCAAACGGGGTGTCTGACTCAGCCCGCTGCAGCTCGCGGAAACATTTTCCATGATTTCCATGGACTCCGGCTGCAGGTTTCGGGGGGTTTTTTAACCTTCGTGATTACACAGCTACTAACTTTGATACATTTTAAGATTTGCAGAAACTTCTTCTAGTGGGTTGCTATATATTAATGCTGGCTCTGGTTTGGAGTGTCGGCGGAGAGGAGTGGGCGCAGGTTTGGTTGACTGTAGTCTTTATTATGGTGAAGATGCGCTGGCACTCCTTTCCTCCCTGCCGTGGGGCTGAGCGGTCTGACCAGTCCTTCCCAGTCCAGTGATGGTGCTGGGGTTCCTGTGGCAGCCCGGGGAACTTGGGCAGGGTGAGCTGTTTCTCGGTATATTTCCTTCCACCTTTGGGTGATGTTTTCTGTCTGAAACATTCCTAGTGATGGGTTGTGAAACTTAAAACGTAGGGACGCTTGGGGCAGGGTTTCCTGCGAGCTGCAGGAGTCCTCCTCGGCGAGAGGGACGTTCGCTGAGCCTACCCGAGGGACTCGCGTCTCGACCGCACCGGGGGGACCCGCAGGCGCGAGGCGGTGGGATGCCGGTGGCGTAGCTGTGCCGCTGCCGTTCTTCAGTGGCGACTCCCCCCGCGCTGTTAGAAATGTCTTACCCGCTATGATTTGTTTGGCTTGCAAGGAGTTTTGTGTTGTACTGACACGACGTGTGTATTTGTTGCTCCGGGCGCGTCTGCACAGAAGCTTCGCTGGTGCCACGGGTGGGCGAAGTGTTCCCGGTCCTGAGTCCGCAGCTGTGCTGTGGCCACCGCTGTCCTTTACCCTCTGCCATCTCCTCCCCCCATCTCCTGGAAATTTATTTTTTCTAGCAGGATTGACCTAGCAGAACTTAATTGTCGGTTTTCCCCGTATCTTTTCCTTAAGACGGTGTTGGGTGTTAAGGGAAGGTTTGGTCCCCGGGGGAGTGAAGACATCTCCCTGCGTGTTTACGGAGGTTCTCCCATTGCGTTGGCTTGGGTGAGGACGGGGTGAGGACGGGAGCCGGCGCGGGCCAGGGGAGAGTCGCCGTGTTGGGACGCACATTGACACCGGGGCGGGCGCAGAGGTGAAGCCAACACCACTGCACACACAGAGGGGGAAACCTCAGTACCGCGGCTCGGGAGAGGGCACCTCCGCGCAGAGTTGCGCCACTGTTTCTTTCTGGTTTCACCACTTTTTTTTTTTTTAAATTTCTTTTCCCCTGCTGGCTGTGAGGGTTTTTTATGAATAACTATTAAGAGACAGCCGTTAATTTTGGTAAACTGAAATAAGCAATTGTCACAAAAGAATTCCTAGGGTTGTTTCTTAACCAAACCATTTTACTGGTCTTCCAAAATATTGCTTTAATTTGTGGCAAAGGGAATGAGTTTTCTTTTTCCTTTCAAGGAGCTGCTGTTCCAGTCACTGTACTCACTTTACTGCAATTCTTGATTTATGTATTGAAATGATTTGTTACAAAAAAACTCTGGATATATTTGTGCTGGAAACCCACCTTGTTGATATTCAAAGCAACTGTCTGGTTTTTTTAAATGTATTTGTTCTTGATTTGTAATTCATGCGAGGATAACTGCATTATTTAATCTGTATTAACAAACTTCCTGTAATGCTGCAGTTTCTCATTTATTTTCCTTAAATTTGTAATTATCATGGACACAATGTCACTTTTTTTGCATTTTACTAGTTGTCTGGTCCATGTTTTTAACTTACCTTCACTAATAGTAATTTTTGGTTGTATCATTTGTTAGAATAAAGACCAAAATACCCTCTTGGATTCTGAAACTCTCCAACCTGTGAAAATCAAGTTTTAGCTCTCCTGTCGCAGCCCGTTTGGGGGTGTATCGCCGCTGCAGACGCGGCTCTGAGCAGGGATTCCAGCGGGGACAAGCCCACGCTGCTACCTTCTGCAAGGGTGTTTTATTGGTCATTTTTTAAATAAAATCCTGCATTTTCATTATAGACTGCTCTTTATCCTCTGTAAAGCTCCAAATTTTATTGGGCTATGTAGGTAGCAGAGGGGGAAGGACACGGACAGTCGCTTCTGGTATTTACCTGGAGCTGAGGAGTCAGAAGTTTAGGAACAGCTGCCGGGAAGGGAGGGAAGGAGGAAACAAACCTTTTCGGTTCAGTAATTGTGGAAGTTCTATCTCCTAAATGCAGAAATGTACTCCTTTCAATAACGGGATTTGACAACTGCTGATAACGGGCGTCTCTCGGAGGAACTGTGGATGACTTGGGGAGCAAAACCTGGAACTTTGAAAGTTCCATTTTGCTTTGTAGAAGGTTTTTGGTTTTTTTGTTTTTTTTTTTTACTTAGAATTGCTCACCCGCCCTCCTGCAGCAGTGGCAGCTGAGTGTGCAGAGCAGAGATCAGGACACCCCTCTATAGTTAAGGATTTGGTAACTTTTAAAATCTCATATTTATAAAGGGTAAGACAAACTCATGTTTGGAGTTACAGGAAGTGCTTAAAACATCACCAGTTAAAGATTTTGGTAAACTGGACAGTTGTAGCCTTTATGCTGCTACAACCCGCATTGAATACCGTGGGTAGCGACAAGCCCGGCTCTGGCTGGGACAGCGCGTGCTCGTGGCGTTCCACATCAGTGATGGTGTGGCTGAGCACAACATTCTGCTTTCGCATACAGTGTCACCCCCGTCTGATCGCAGAATAGGATTCCCCAGCGTCAACAGCAGGACGACACTTTTTCCAGCTGCATTGTGGTACTTTGGTCTCATTTTTACACATCGTTACATCCGTTCATTCCAAATGAAACGCAGCAGAGGGAGCTGCGTGCTGACAGGGCACCTGGGAAGTTGGAACAAAATCACTATGCGCATTTTTGATTCCATGTTCGAGGAAAAGCTGTGTCCGTCCTCAAGAGCAGAGGGAACACACTTTTGATGCTGATGTGCCCAGGGAAGAGCTGCGCTAGTGGGGACCCGAGTGACAGCTGACAGTAGCAAACGTAAGGCTGCTGCGTAAGCAAAAATGAACCCTACTTGATATTAAAATGGTTTGGGGTTTAAGAACTGCGGCAGCAGAAGCAATAGCCACTGCAGCATGTAATGGAGCTTTAATGACTGCAGCCCACAGGAGTATCACCCACCTGTGGTTCCGTTGTCCAATAATCACAGGTTCGGTCTAAAAATCACTGGTGGGAGCTGCCAGCCAGCGCTAGGAGAAAAGCACAGAACCGCTTTCCCTCACCCTTCGGTTCACAATTAGCAAGTTACTCAATTACTGCGCTTCAGCACATCCTCTGGCTGTGACTAGATTAACTGGAAACAACATAATTTAATTACACATAGCCCCTGGTCTACCATCTTGAGCTCAATACCCTGACGTGGCTCTTCGCTGCAGCATGCGAATGACTTTCACAACACCAGGGCCCAAGGATCAAGGAGGTTTACTTTATTACTATAAATTGGTTTACGTTTTTGTACTTCACATATAAGTATCATGACAACAACAAAGGCACATCTAGGAAGACATCATGCACCTTGTCTGTCTCTCGTTATATTTTATTACAAGAACTATCCCTCTCTCTCCGCTAGAAATAAGCCTCGAACTGGTTCTATGACATATACCTCTCTGTATTGACAAAATACTCAAAACAGTTGGTGAAAATTTACATTTCTACAAATTCTAAAAATGACACTGAATACCTAAATGGCGAGTTCGGCTTTGCCCGGGGCAAAAGGACAGTGTAAAAAGATGGTGGTTTGACCCATCAGGCTCAAGAAGTTCAAGCACCACTTAGAGCTTCATTCCAAAACTTACTAATTTAAACCCGTCAGTTGACACGAACAGCCAACTCCGTACGCACAAAGCACTCGCTGCCTCCTGTTCCTGCCAGTTCGTCCATTACTACCCTGCAGAGATGAATGGTCCTATTTCAATGGAAATACAAAAAACTTTTACGAATATGCATTTCTTTTAAAAAGTACTTGACCCACAGTACCTCTAGATTCCCGTTTGAGCCCATTTTCCCTTTATTCCCCGAGAAGTACAATAATTCTCTCTTCAGTGTAACGTGCCTCCCCCGAGCCGACGCGGCAGACCGGCCGGCTTTGTCACTGCGCTGCCAGCTTCTGAAGCGCTGGAGTTGTTACGGTCGTCTTGAAACAGGCAGATGAAGAAAAATGTACACTCTAAACGAATGAGGTAAAGTTTCGTACATTCAGCGGTGTAAATAAATACCAGCAGAGTTTTGTAGGAACAGAAGTATAAGTTTAAGGGTTTTATTATCAAAGTTTTGTAAAACAATTTCAGAAACTGTACATCAACATGGCACAGACTGTAGCCTACTTTTGTCTTTTTACCTGCACAAAAGTAAAAGCTCTTGAACTTCCGTAACTAAGAAAACAGCTTGCCTAACTACTCTGCATATAACATGGAATCACTGTGTGCATAAGATTACTACTGCAGTGACAGTAAACACAAATTTATTAGTTTATACAACTTGAGATCAAGTAAAAAGTACATTATCAAGTAGACTTGCTTTTAAAAGCATACGAAGGTCAATTTTAAAATGCACTACCTTTTTGCACTGCGTTTAGCTCATTAACAAATAAAACGACCTGGATTATGAAAACTGCACAAATCAACCTTTAATCACTGGGCACGGATCACGCAGAGATTTTCACTTCCCGAGGCTCAAGGAGAAAAGAACCATTACAACTGCCTGAGATGGGTTTGAACTGACGGATTAAAAAAAGCCCTCAAAAAGGTGAGTGCATTTTAACTTTGTCAAAGCCAAACAAAACCGGAAGAAACAAAACGAAACAAACCAACCCCAGCCACGTGGCTTAAAAAAAACAAACCAAAACAAAACCAGAAAACTATCTATATCAGAATGCTTATTTTCAGATGTACTGTCCTATTTTTATTTTTTTTTTTTTTTTTTGTGTAGTCACACTTAAGACCCTTAAGTAGATCCACCGTACGTTGTAGGACTGTAGAACATGGAGGATGTTTCTGCCACAATCAACATGCAGCCAGTGCATTCCCTATACTGCTCTATTACTGCAGGGAATCAAATTCTAGAAACACTATCGTTAAGTGAGCTGATTTACTAAAGGAGATCATACAACAAACAGTCCATGCCTGCTGTAGATGCATGCAGCTTTTTACTTTTGCTTGAAGCATCACCAAGTTAGTAAAAATCGCTTGGCCACGCAGTCCCTTTCGGCCGTAACGAGAACGGTTACCTCTCTAGAAAGCTTTTTGACGCGAGTTAGTATCAGGAGATCGACAAACCATGGATAGCTCTGAGCCGTATACATCTAGATTTAGGATTAACAAGTACAGCGTAAAAGAATCACACAGGAATGACACTGATGCACGTCTGCAGCCGCGGTCACTGCAAAGGCAAAGTTCAGTCACTCATGTCCATGTCCTCTTCGTGATGATCATCCCCGTTCACTTTGGATTCCCTGGCTGGATCCCCGCTTCCTTTATCCCCGGCAGACTCCTTCGCTTTAGGGGAGGAAGAATCAGCCATTTTCTTTTCTTCCTTTTTCTCCTTCTCGCTGTCATATCCTTGTTCTTCTTCATCATAATCCCTTGTGACCTGCTTTGCCGAGATAAAAAAAAAAGGTAAAACTTGCTCTCAAAGCCCCCGTTTAAGGTTACTACTACAGCACAGGCCCTGAAGTTAAACAGGTTTTTAAACATACTTTCACGTCTTTATCACTCTCGGATTTCCGTTCTCGATCCTTCTCTTTGTCTTTGCTTTTTTTTTTCTTGCTTGTCGACCGCTCCCTCTCATCTCTACTTCTCTCCTTGTCTTTATCCTTCTTTTTTTCCTTTTTATGTCTACAAAGACAAAGTGTGTAGAAGAATGAAACCCACGGTCACACCATTCCACACTCACTAGCACACAGGCCACGTCCAGACTGTTACCCACAGCTCATTCCAAATCCAAAGGGAAAATTGTGTGCAGCTCAGATACACCAT
This sequence comes from Charadrius vociferus, assembly GCF_000708025.1. Taxonomy (NCBI): domain Eukaryota; kingdom Metazoa; phylum Chordata; class Aves; order Charadriiformes; family Charadriidae; genus Charadrius; species Charadrius vociferus. The sequence goes on from NW_009648149.1 coordinate 1,342,863, forward strand.
TCGCTTTCGGCAAATAACCAAACATCCCGACTTCTTCGCTCTGATCAAGCACAGCCACCCCAAAGGGAAGTGTAAGAAACAGCACGTGAAGAACGGCAACACTACAGCACTGCATGAAGGAGCACCTCGAGTTCCCCGCTGGGGGCGCGAGCATCACGCAGTGCCCAGGCCCACCCAAAAGGCAGTTGACTCCTGTTGCAGAGAGCCGGGAACTCCGGGCCTCTCCTCCCCTCACCCCTGAACACCTCACCAGTGGAGCTCTTGGGCACCACCAGAGCAGCTCTATGCTCGAGGCAGATTAACTCACGCCAAAAGCGGTCACAGGCAGCAGAGATCCCCCCTCTCGCTCAAGAAGTCAACCTACGGGCCAGACACACACCATCCTCACAAGAACCCCGCTGTGATCTTTGCTAGAGTTCACACCTTGGGGAACTTTCCACCCAGACACCTGTTGGTTGAGTTTCCAGCCAAGAGCCTTACTGACCTTCTTGGAGATGGGGACCGGGACATTTTCCTTTTAGGAGACCTGGGTTTTTTAGGGGACCGTGATCCACTCCTGCTTCTTCTACGTCGTCTTTCTCTGCAGGAAAGAGAGATCAAAGTTGGGGTTTTTGTTGTTTTTGTTTGTTTGTTTTAAAAGCTACAAATACTTCTTTGGCTCCAAAACCAGCACCCCTCAAAAGGTAATAAATAACTGAAAAGGGACATTTACTCTCCGCAGTACTGCGAAGCCCTCACAGCTGCTGATCAGCAGAGTAAGCTGGTTCCTGTTCTGCCTCCACCTTGATGAACAAATCGCTCACTTCGACTGGTTTAGGGACACTGACTCTTTGTGTGCATACAAATAAACCAGTTTGTTCTTTCTTGTTGATATTGCAAGTTAATTTCGGAATATTTTTAGAAAAGAATGGCACACATTTTGCATGTATTTATTCCATAAATCGGGAAAAAAAAGAGTTTAACAGAGACCGCAAAGCATCATACTCGCTTTGATACGGAGCAAGTAGAAACTATTCTAAGCCCAAACAATACTTCCAGAAAATTACCGTATCGGGGGGAAAAAAAAAAAAAGCATTTTGTAGACACAGGCAGAGAGAGCATTTGTGCGTACACCCAACACGCAGCCGAATCATCACCCGATTACATACATGAACGTTCTTCCTATTAAAGTGGGTAAAGCACGTTGGAAATAGACCAAGGAACACCGTCGTGTTACTGTACCTGCTTGTGCTTCTCGATCGTCTAGTTGTGCTGTAGCTTTTGGGGGGAGTTTTAGAACGTTTCTTTTCTTTCTCTTCCTTCTTTTTATCCCTTTTAGTAAAACACAGATGTTAAGTTTAAGTCATTTTCAAACCAGTCAAGTAGCATTCACTACTTCTGCTGTGCAGGAAAATGAATGAAGCAGCGATAACTACATTGGACGGCATATGGTGTTGAGTACTTCTGGGGCCGGTCACATTGTATTTATGGAAACAAAGGTCACAATTATCTACAGCAAAATAAAAGAACAGCTCTTTTATAGCTTCTGTGTACAAACAGCACAAAATCTGCCAGTGTAGGTGCTCACATTTCCTGCTTTCCCAAGACAGCTACTGAGTGGTTCAGCCAATGCCCGCTGCATCTGCTGACTCTCAGGGCGAGCACGTGGCATGCTTTTATGTACGTAACTGTGCACACGTACAGGGCAAGCGTAATACAATTCTAGAAGACATTACAAGAGACTGTGACTTTAAAAAGAGCCACTGGTTCATTTTGCCCTAGGATTTTTGTCTGTTTGTGGGTTTGGGTTTGGTTTTTTTTTTAGTTTTACTTTAATTAAACACCAAAATGTTATAATTTAATCTCTAGCAAACAGCATAGATTTACTGAAGCAATTACCTGGTTTTGGATGTGCTCCGGGACCTTCTGCTTCTCTCTCTGGAATGAGATCTTCTTCGCCTTGGACTTTTAGATCGCCTCCTGCTTCTTGATTTTGAATGGGACCTTCTCCTTGATCTGCTTCTTGACCGTCTACCAGTAACACATTGTACACAGGAGTTAAATATATGCAATTTTGATATACTATTCCGAATCCATCTGCTCAGTACTAATAGTACTGTAATGCACAATGACACAGAAAACAGGAAAAAGAATATAGAAAACAAACAGGAAAAAGAATATAGAAAACAGGAAAAGAGTTGCATTGAGCCCACCAAGGAAATGGAAAAAGGGAGTGCACAAAAGCTGGGTGTGAAAGAACAGTGATGCTTCCAGCAGCGCTCTTACTGTTCTCCTTGTAAGAAAATACCAGTCCTATTTTAGAGGAAAGCTGGTCAGTCATGCTGAAATATGAAGAAATTTCAGGACACTACAGGGACATTCAAGCCAATTACGGAATACGCCAACAGCAAAGAAGCACAAGGGGGAAGGCCGCAGGTAAAAGGGCTCTGCACACAGCACTGGTGTTCATTGGCGTTCACAAGCCAACGGCATAAGAGAGCCCTACGTCCTCCTCTTTGGGTAGGACAATTTTCAGCTCTCTAGTCAGGATACCTGAGCAGACCTGATCTCCAAGTAAATCGTAACCTAGGCAATGCTGGACAAACTTTTGTCCCAGATACCTCCACTAAGCTGAATTTGCTGCACATGCTAGAAACCAACAGCCCAACAGGTAAACATTTATGTACATAAAGAACAATGCTCAGAGAAACCTCCTAGTACTTGGTTTTAAGACAAATTATAATCAATCTTTCCAGTGGGCTCATTTGGTGAAGAAAGAACAGAAATTTAAGGAACTGTTTCAAAATGGGCAGCCTACAACGGCTTAGGTGTTCACAGTCGTGAGGGCTGCCTAAAACCAAGGCTCTGTGCTAAGGGGTTTCTTATCTGATACAAGAAACAATTTATTGTTAAATAAAATCCAAACTCCGCTAGGACTAGGTGTCTCAAAGTTCCTTCCGCAGTAGTTTAAGGTATTCTTTGCTATCGTCTCTCCCCGACCCGGTCTACGAAAGCAGAGGTAGGCCTCCACCTCGCACTACGCTCCAGCCAAATCACGGCTCGCCTTTCCTCAGACCATTTGCATTCTTCCATCTGTCAGCCTCCACGAGTGGAGCGTCACTCTCAAGAAGTATTTTTGAAGGAGTTGTTTCAGCTATGCGGGTTTCTTTTTAAAGTAAATAAGCTAACTACCTGTGTCTAGATGAAGAAGGTGTCCTCCTCCTCCTTGAGCGTGACCTGGACCGCGAATGCCTTCGTTTTTCATCTTTTTTGTCTGGAGTTAAAAAGGAAAAGAATAGTAAAAACCCCAATGTTATTTTAGTATTCAAGAAGATTTTATAAAGGAAAAGAAGGTGAGATTCACGCTATAGATATAAATAAGATAAAGAAAACCTAAGGAATATTTGGACATCTGAAATTATGGCTTCTCTGTCCTTTTCTTCAAAAGACGACACAAAGAATGAACACATGACAAAGACACGTCTGTGGCATAAAACCAACAAAGTCCTGTGCAAAACTGAAAAAATCAAAATTCAGAAAATGCTTAATTTAAGTCAGTTAAAAGATAATAGCTGCAAGACAATGGAAAGTCTTGTTAAAATCTCAGAATCTCTGCCATTTTGGGAAGGACTAAAGAATCTCTCAAATCACTGTCTTGAATTTCCCACAAAAAGCCTCAGACAAAACAATCAGCACGTTTTTCTGGTATAATAAAGGAAGAGGCTCTCTACTCCTTCCTGAAAATGATCCGGAGGCTGTAAAACTATATTTTCAGTGCTCCAAGTTACTGCTGCTCAGATTTGGTGGATCTGACATTTATGGATGAACTGCTGCATCTTGCTCTAAAGTAAAATCTACCGAAATAAGCTACCAAAAAAAAGGATTATTTACAAACTTCCACAGATGAGGAATTACAAGGAAATCATCCCCAAGAACAAACATCCCTAGGATGCCAAGTGGTTAAGCCACTTGCTGTTTCCAGTGAAATCTCAGAGACAGCAGTATGAGGTTCCACCAGGGGAAGTTCCAGCATTTTGCAGTCTTCAAATCAAGTGAATTTTGGGAAAAACAACAGACGAGCAATTCCCTGTACCGTTCTGCAGGACACACGCAGCATTCATGCTGTAGGACAATTAAAACTGCCAACTATAAATTAAGTCACTATAGAACACGAAAGCATTAAGCCGACATTTTGCAGACCATTAACTTTTATCACATACTATGTCAAAACTCCATCTTGAATTGAATGAGGTATTCTACAATGTAACATTACCTGGCTCTATAGCAGCAGAAATTAGCGACTGTGCTTCTCGTACTCTTTTCATAGCTTCTTCTATTTCTTTACTGGAGGTATCTGATTTCAGACTTGGTGAAACGAGACCTGCGGCTACATGGTTCAGCCTGGTAAATAAAAAAGAATTTTAGAAATTCAGCATTGATGAACCTAAGAAATCCAGGCCACTGTTGTCAGTTTGCAGCCTATTCAAAGTGACCGATCTAAGCGAATCAGAACCTGCCCGGGTTTTGTCACCACTCGGACGACAGAGCAGTAAGCCCAAGATGTAATATCTGTGCTGAACACAGTGTCACAGGATACTAGCACATACAGCTCTCAGAATTCCAGTAAACTGTCAATAGCAGGAAAGCGTGTGTTGTCTCATGCAGATACGTTTCTAACAACACTTTTCAGAACATTTTTGTACGACACAATTTCAATTCTCATCACCTGAAGGAGCAACTCCACAGAAAACAGTATATTACACAGCAGAAAGTCGGCTTCCATTTCAATTAGCCGTACTGCGAAGCCTACAAGCAGTGATGAAATCTGAAGTTCAGAAGATGTGTTCTACAAGGTGGCTTTGAAGCCAACCAGGTATACCCAACATATCCAAGTGATGTTTCCCTAATCCATTATCTTGGGTTATTTTCTTCAATCAGTTATGCATTCCCTGCCTACAGAAGTGTCAATTTAAAACAGAGACTGATATGCCAGAACAGTATCGAAACTGAAGATAGATCGCATATATAGCTTTATCCCCTGTATAGAGCAGATGGCTCTGACAATTTAAGAACACTGGAACAGCCAGACAGCGTTAGAAGGCTATTTAGCTAATAGAGCGGCAGGGCAAGCACACGCTGATACGCCTTCCCAAAGCTGAGAGCTGAATTCTCTCCAAAGCTTCCTGCAATTTGCAAGGGCCTTCCAAGGCAGATGTGGCTTCTTTGCATTTAGTGCACTTTTCAGCTACTAATTTGTCTAACAGCTTTTCTTCTATGGCATATGCTTTCCTCATCCTATTGCACTGTTATCCACAGCTTAACGGCACACTAATATATTAAGTGCTACAATCCTTCCCAACTTATTGTCCCCGTGCCACACTATTTGGAACAAAATTGTCCTTTTTCTGAATACTGAAATAAAAATTAGCAAATACTTGTGTTTACTGTCATTTGCTCCCTTTTTCTACCAAGTAATAAGACATGCTGTCGTGTGTTATCTTCTGACAGCTGTGACATACATAGACTCTGCTATTGTTGTCCTTTACAACGGTTGCTGGTCTCGGCTCATTCTCAACCGGGGAATCACGGACGGGTTTGGGCTGGAAGGGACCTTTAAAAGCCATCTAGTCCAAGCCCTGCCATGAGCACTGCACTTTCACTTCAGCCTTGCAGGGTGGAAGGTGCTAGCCGCACCTTTACACCGCGGACACAGAAGTGACAAAAATGGCATACAAACTCCCAAATTTTTGTCTCTAGTAAAATCAAATCTCAGAGATTAACTGGTGTTAATCCGTAGATGCAAGGCTGAATAATTTCTTCCCCCTTTTTTTTCTACCACGGAAAAAAAGAGTCTGCACAAGATCCCCAAGATACTAGTTTTCTTCGACCTTAATTAGATCCAGCAGGACAAAGACTGGATACTGAATCACAACAGATCTTCCCAAGATCAAGTATATTGCAATATGAGTATTTGTAAACGCTGATGCTTACTTTGGATCCACTGTGCTCATAAGTTTTAGTAGTTGATCTGCTGCAAGAGACTGTGAGGGGAAAAAAAAAAAAAAAGAAAGTTAAAACCATGTTGGAAGATGTGTGTGCTTAAGAAGATTATCCTCCGTGAACGTACCCTCAGCAGTGGCTACAGCAAAAAGCCTCTACAGATGAAAAAAAACAAAAGACACCCCAAACAAATTACAGACGAAAAGGCATATTTGTTCTCTTTTAAAACTTGTGTATGGTGGTGAGGGTGCAAACATCGTATTTAGTTACCTTCTGTTCCACAGCAGCCAAACAGAGGCCCTTCCCTGGACAGAATCAAAGCACTTTAAAATAAAAATACACTTCTGGTATTTACAGGTTATTTCTCTGTTACTTCAAGGGAACAGAAACCTCATTAGAAAACTAAGTTGCCCTGTCCATGCAAAGTCCTCAATGCCAATTTATAAACAATAAGCAAAAGCTTCTTTACTCTAAAAATTCCACTAAAAATGTATTTTACAGCTCTTAGGAAAATCCAGATACTCTTACAATTGGTCACTTCCTGTACCAGTGGTGATTAACAACAAAATGTTTAGTTCCCTCTAATTTTCTTTATAAAGAAGCAGCCACGTGCTGAACCCAAACAGTTTGTTACCATCAGCTGGCTTAATGGACAAAGGAAACAATCCTTCATCATACCAAATTTATATTTTTCTAATACGCACCTAGAATGCTTTTTAAAAATTTGTTATTTCTTTATCACCATTATTTGCCTGTTACTACCCATGGCGTGCATAAAGACAATGCTAAATAATGGATTTCTTTGCAATATATTAAATTATTACTACTTCTTGTACCTGTAAAACATGTTCTCTGTACAGTATTTAGTTCTTATATCTTAAATATTAACTCAGTATTATACTGTTACTTAGTGGTTTTTATTCAGTTTTAAAAGACTACAGTCTAATAAAGTCTCCTCAGTATTTTCTACATCTACAAAATTAAGAAGTCAAACCTTATTTTTTTTACTGTAAGTACAAGACACGTTCATAGTTTGAACACGTATTTGAAATATTTCATTACTAGTCCCAAATTATTTTTAGGTCCTTCCAGCATTTAATTTGATACTCGTGAAGACATTATTTATTCCAAACAGGTGCTCAGAAAAAAAAAAAGCAATCACTGGATTTTTCAGACAGTGGCTGTTAAACTGATATAAATGAAAATTACTATTAAAACAGAAAAGAGGGTAGCAAAAGAGAAGTGTTCATATATAAACCTGCTACGCCAAGAAACATTGACTGCATTCTATAATAATTATAGGAAGTTTAAAGCACCAGCACCCTGTGCAGGCTACATTGAGCCAAGCCTTTAATAAAAAGTAATGTTTTGGAACACTTCTTCAAACCTAAGTACAGTACTTCCAGATCTTCAGCTTATTATTTAATATACTGGCGAACGCTAAGAGCATCACCCATGCTAGTGAAATTACTTATGTGCTAGGGACAACAGAGAAAATTTTGGAATGTGTGACATACCTGAGAGTTTAAATTTGCTCCAGGAAGCCCAAGAGCAGCTAGGGCAGGATCAAGAGCAGGAGCTCCTAAAGCAGCTAAAGGAACAGCACCAATCTGTAACGAAGACAGCAATTAGACAAAGCCATATTCAACTCAAAAAGCTGTTAGATCAAGATGCCCACGCATTAGACACGTGGAAACTTGAACTGGGTTTTGCTTCGGCTCCTAGCTACACGAAACGTTACACTAAGGTCTGTGAGAGCATTTCAGTTTTCCTTATTCGGGTATTACAAAGCTTAGTATATGAAAGATTTTTTTCCTATAAATATTCTAAAATGAAATTCTGTTTTCTCTGCATCCCAACTGGGGTGTGAGGGGGATTAAAGAATTAAAGATTAAAGAAATAAAGCATTCCACTACATTCAAGAAATAGTTCAAAATTATTTTCCAGTGTTAAAATGAAAATTAATTGTTAGTTTCTGAGCCAACTACCACATATCTAAATCAATTTAGGATTGAAATTAACATGTGACAGGACGAGGGGCAACAGGCACAACTTGGAACACAGGAAGTTCTGTTCAAATACACGGAAAAACTTCTTTACAGTTGGGGTGACAGAGCAGTGGCACAGGCTGCCCAGGGAGGTGGGGGAGTCCCCTTCTCTGGAGATGTTCAAGACCCGCCTGGATGCAGTCCTGAGGGATGTGCTCTGGGCAGTCCTGCTTTGGCAGGGGAGTGGGGCTGGGTGAGCTCTAGAGGTCCCTTCACACTCTGAAAATTCCGTGATTCCGTTTTATGTTAAAAGACAATATTATATTATGACCCCTCTGCAAATTTCTCAGATTTGTTAAAACCGGCAAATGGATTGAAAAGTTACTGGAAGAGTACGTAGGATGATGGCATACGTTTGAATTCCTTAAATTAACCAAGAAGCCTCATAAAAGAACCTCATTTTTTGGCCATTTGAAGCGAGATGATCAGAACATACACTGAAACAAAACACACACTGTGCTAAAGTCCACGTGATCTTATGTGAATCGAACGCTGTGCCATTGCGACGAGGTGTTGCTCTCCCTTCCCTCCTTGTCACTGCCTCCTGACAGCTCCGGCACCCATTTGTCTCATTTGTCAGCCCACTGAGCTGTCAGAGAACTTATTTTTGTGCTGTCTGCATCAAGCTAACACAATAGTTCACAGAAGGACCTGATGCGCTCCAGAGCCAGCATAAAAGCAGCAGCAGGAGCATGTTGGCAAGAGCAAGGAACCTTCCACTTTTTGACAATGAGTTTTTCAGTTAGCTGATCTTTTCAAACTGTGCAGGCTTCTCCCTGCACTCTCAGAAGAAAAAGCCACATTCCCACACACTGACTTATGAACATAAACTACAGCTCTAATGCGTTTTTACCAAGTTAGATGCCCAGCTCCCAGTAACAGTCACAAGGAACTGCGTAACAACCTTTCAAGATGCGTTTGAAAAAGCTGACCATCCACCACAATTTTCCAGAAAGTGGACGTGTTAAATGAATTCTACCATTCAGTGGATTGGGAGTAGGCTGGGATTCAGTGACAGAACGAAAATTAAGATGGTTCAACAACCATTTTCAGGCATTTATATACATACAGTTTTTGGTGAAAAAAATCTTTAAGATGGTATTTGTTTCTTCCATTCCTTTCCTCGAGTTTCAAAGTTAAACTTCAGACTTTTTCTTCTACATACGGTTAAAGAGAAACTTCTGAAGACCTCAATGGCATGTGTATCTTTCATGTAACCAGAAATCGTAACAGAAGCTACACAGAGAAGAGCTAAGCACAAGCTGAAGTAGATTTGAGAACTGCAGAATTAATGAAGCTTTCTTCTTATTAATTTGCCTCTTGTACTTTGATTCTCTGTTCTCTAATAAGATATGTGCTTTGACCAAAACTTTTTCCACAATGTGTTATTCTTACCGTTCACCTGCCACGCCAATTCTTGTGTGTTTAGATAATGAACAAACACAGGCTACAATTTTTTCCCCCCTCAGTTGGAGTATTAACGGAAGGTATCTCCACAGCACGTCAATTCCTTGAACTTCACAAATTTAAAACCTACGAGATCTCTACTGCTTGTCAAATCTGTCCGTAACTGTACAATGGATAAAAGAGGGACGAGAGAGATATAAACACAGGGCCCCTGAGATACCAGAAGCATCACACTAGGGCAATAAAAGTATCCCACCTAGCAACTTAGCACCATTCTGCCACAACTTGTATCGGACAGCTGTAACAATCCATTAGGATGCATAAACCAAAACATTCTAGGAATAGCATTAGCACATCAGTCTATTTGTCCTGCAAAAAATAACAGAAAGTAAGTTCGAACATTAACAGAACACATCTAATCGTTTCCCTGGACGTCAGGCTAACTGGAAAACCTACCTGAGAAAGTGGGTTGGGAGTAGGCAGGAGTCCGCCTCCAGGCAGCAGACCTGCCACGGCATTAGCTGGTGCCAAGAGAGACAAAGCCTTAGTCTCATCAGGAATAACTCCTGCAGAGAAACAGCCTTGCATTAGAATGCATTCCTTTCCAAAGGCAGAAAATACACAAAAACACCCAGAAAATGTCTCCCTGATACACCACCTGAGTTTGTTGAAAGTACTTATGTTGGCTAAAATACAAAGCTTGATGTCTATTAATATTTATCATTAATTATTTGTCAGAATGAAACTTCAATGTGTGAAAATTTGACTGTTCCTTTTTCTCTACAAATGGTTAAGTTTCTAGAGCAAAAAAATAGCACAATACACACTACTTTTTTGTTAACACTGCCAAGATTTCATCACCTGTACTCGATTTTTAAGTCATGAACCAAACGTAAGCAAGCACAGTCGGTTCTCCAGGGGTGTGCTCTCAACTTTCAAAAGCTGTTTTATGAACAACGACTCGTGTCGGCTGCTTCACTATAAAGCACACAGAAAAATCAAGATACACAAGACAAAAAAAGTTTGATTTAGGGGTTAATAATATGGTACAGTTCACTATGTTTTCTTTTACACCTACCATATAAATTTTGTAAAACTTAAGAGAAGGTATGGAAATATTTTTTGTTGAATCAAGCGTAGGGCTTTTGCTGACTTGTCAAATGAAAATGAAAGTCTCTGCAGATCTTCAAATACACGCTGTGTATGTGTGTCTGTGGGTGGATGGGTGCATACATACAGTATATTGCGGCACATTCCTTACCTGTGCAGTAAAATGCATTTGTTCCAATATGTGCCATGCTTATTGTACCAAGAATGCTGCTACATACTGCCATTTCAGAAGAAACTTCTGGCCCAAAATCTTGCAGCCAACTAAGACAAGTGTCTTATTTTACTGCCTGCTCTGCACATATAATTTTAAGGGTCCTACTACGAAACAAGTAATTATGTAGGTATTTTTATTCTATCCAACAGCAAAAGCCCTATACAGATGGATTAATTTGTTAATGTGCCCAAGCCCCCAAAATGAGAGTTCAATAAAACAATTTACTATATATTTGCAAATACCAGTAGTGTTTCTGTAATACATATTAAGAAACTGCATCTCATCATAAAACATACAATATGTACAGGGCACTTAAGAGAAACTGGATAAGCTGCAGAAGAAAACTGTTGGGTGGTATTTTCAGCAGGGCCTGGTATATAGTTCAGGCTGAACCAGGGAAAAGAACTGTAAAACACAACAACAAAAAAGAAAAACCACTGTTAAATAAAGGTAATGGTTCCTTCCACCTATACTGAGAAGTGCCGATAATATAAACAAATGTATAATACACAGCACTGTTATCTTGCTTGTGTCATTGAGCTGTCATCAATTTAGATACCAAAAGTTATGGAGGGAGAGGGGGGAAAAAGGTCATTTAGATAAAGGGCATTAATGCATAAATATATTAACACACCTACAGAGAGATTATGGGGTAATTTTGCATGCAAAATTATGTCTCAGAGGATATTTATAAATTATAGCTAAACATTTCAAATTAGTGCAACTACAACATTTCTGGCATCTAAATACAAATCCTCAGACTTATCTTGAGACACCTCATAGAAGATCTGCATCCATTAAAAAAAAATCATGCATCTGATCCTCTAATCTTTTTTTTGTTTGTTTGTTTTTTAAAGTATTTAGAAATAAATAAACTACAATTTAAAAAAAGCAATGAGGCCCCTCACCAGTTAATTTTCATGCTTCAAGAGTTTTTTTTACTGCTGCTTTGTTAGAACCATGAAATACTGCATGAATGTGTAGAAATGAAAGAAAAAGAAACAGACAAAAGAAACAAACATTAACCAAAGAACCTAAATACCCCCCCCAGCCACCTTTAATCTTAGACTTCCTTCCAAATCTAGGAATATCACAGTGAAAATTACAAATACTAAACCTTACCGTAGACTTTGTGTATAGTTCTATAACACAAAGCAACAGCCAACACCAAAATGTCTGTGTATGCTAAAACTGGAGTGCACTTGTGATATAGGGGATAATTATTGCACTAAACACAGAATAAACATTTACTTTAGTGACAGGCAATATTAAAACAGAATTATCACAATAGAAAATAAGAGATATAAGGGCCCAGTTCAGCACAGTAGTTAACCATATGCCTGGCTTTAAGCACATGAGCAATTTCACTAGGGTTTTAAGAGTCTTGCTGTATTGTGCTTGAACAGCTTGTCGAATTGGGACCCTGGCACTATGCATTTGCAGGGAAAATTGTACTCCAGTACAGGGACAAAAGCATATGGTTACCAAACCAGGGGGCATAACGTTATTGGCTGAACATATCTCTTGTGATATGCCACATCATTATGCCAAAACCACCAACATTCTGAAACGCTAGGACACCACAAGAAACAGCCCACGAGGAACTCCTTGATTTAAACAGGCCCATTAAAATATTCTACTTTATTAATTTTATTTTCTTTACACAATCTGAACCAAAACTACTGGGCAGATTTCTCTATGTGCCAGATTTATCCACCATCAAGCACAATGGACAAAGTCAGACTGACAAAGAGAAAAATATTTTTATCCTTATTGGAAAAGTTAAACACTAACGATCTTCACCATGGGCCTTGGAGAACATTTCAGTGCTAACTCAGATGGACTGTTGCTATATCATGCTTTAATACAAAGACAAGGACAAGATGCCTTTCAACTACACTATTATACCAAAACTAGCGAAAGCAGAAGCAGTAACTCGACAGCAATTTCAGAATGTGTTCTGTACTCTCAAAAAGCAGCATGTCTCAATCAAAGGTCATGCTGCAGATTCCTACATTCCAGAAATTAAGTTTGCATACCTTTTAAGTTTAAGGAACACAAAGATAAGACAGCTCCCCAGGCCTCAAAAGACAGCCTACGCATTACAATGCCTTGATTATAGGTCTGAACCCAGGCCGTGTACCAAATTTCTTACTGTAGTATGACTTAATCTGCAGAGATTTTATTTATTTCAAGCAATCTGGGAAATTCCATTATTTCAGAAGTAAATCAAGAAACAGTACAATGGAAATCAATTACTTCTAAAGCAAGTCTAGAAGAGTTTAATAAGACTTCTGTAAGAAGAGGTGTCTTCTCAGCACTTTGTTTTTAAGGTAAGTTCCAAAAACCCTGCTCATTGCCTTTCAAATTACTGTAACACCCTAAAAGGTAAAAATAAAAAGAAGAAGAGAAAATGTAGTTAACAAGTGGTTACACCAGGAAAACACTTGGGGACTTGAGTGCTTGCTGGCCTTTAGTTAATGTCTAGAATCCCCTGTAGCTGCAGAGGACCCACTGTTTTTCAGTCATCTGGAAGGGCTTTGCATTTGCCTTCTCCACTACAAAAATCACACACACAAATAACAGAGAGAAGAGTTTATTATTTAGTGAAATTCTATAAAATATATCAAGGATGAACAAGAAAACTTGGAATAAAAAACTAGTACCAGTGCCCATTTGGCACCTCTTGGAAGATCTATCACTTTCGAATTAAACCATAATTATTCAAACCCTTGGTATATTGGACCTCACAATGGGAGTGAGTGCCTTTTCAGGGAAGCTCCCAACTAAATACAGTGGCAGCGTATCTCAAAGAAATGTTAACCTGCTCTCCCATGCGTTCTCAGGGAGGGAGAAACCATTCTCATGAAGAGATTTACGGCTATGTGAAAGTGGCAAACGCTTAATTATTCAGGCAAGATTTCCTTAAAATGTTGACCTGCTTGCCTAAGTCAGTTCAGGAAAATGTCTCATTGAGACTGATAAAGAGCAAAATTTGCAAATAATTCTGCCTAAAATGTTAATATTCTAAACTTAAAGACACACAAAACCAGTAAGAGGTAAACTTTCCACTTTCATTCACTAGATTAAAAAAATTATTTAACCCACGGGCCAATGGCAATATACCAAGGGTTTCAAAATGTTAATATCTTATATGTTTGACATTTTACTAATCCTCATTTTTGTGAACTATACAGGAATAAAACGCCATCAAACGGTGGCTTCATAGGCCATTAAACAATTCACAAACCTTCTGCATATGGTACGACTATCAACGCTCTGTCAACGAATACAGTGTTTGTCAGATGCTGGGCCACAACTGCCGAGTCAGGATCATGGAACTTTACAAAACAGACACGCGATGAAACAGGCAAAGGAGAATCACTGAAAAAGAAAGAAATAAATTACTTAGATGGAAGCAAGTCTGACAGCATGAAACTTGTAACTTCTATTGTCTCCCTGCTTTCACCAAAGCAGGAAGTCATAGGGGACTACGGGGTACTTTGCCATGCAAGAACACGATTTCAGGTTTTGTATCAAACACCATTTTGCATGACCACAGAGAGGAAATTGCACTCAATGAAGCCAATTCACTATAAAATTGCAGAAATAATTTTATTGCCTCATTTGTAACTGGACATTAATTCTATTATGTGTAATATATCAATGACCAGTCACCTAAATGCAAATTAGTTTTTATGACCCCCAAAAAGCAGAGGCAGAATCAACCCAGTAAAGGTCCAGAATGGGTTTCAAATGCCCATATATCCTGAAAATGATGCAGATTTTGCTTTAATTGGATGTATAAACAAAAAGACAGCAAGAAAAGTTGTTATGCAGACACATTTCTGCAGCAGATGAGTTAAAAACTGCCTCCAGAAGGCACAGGGCAGATACTGAAAGTAGTAGCAAGTTCTAAAACCCAAGGTCCTGAACAAGCCCAGGGTACACGTACTGTTCAGTTCTGCCTTCAAGCACCAGAGGTACAACTTAGCCTAAAGATGTAGCTCTGAAAAATTACTCACTGACTTTTCATGACAAAGATCCACCTTTACTAACTAGATTCCCAGAAACAATTGTAAGACTAGCTTTTCAAAATGCATCCCACTGCCAAAACAATTGGGTTGATCTGGCTTGATCAAGTCTTTAAGCAATGAAAGCGCAGAGAGAGTTGTCAGAATTCAGAAGAAAGGAGGATGACTTCGACAGCAACAAGACAGACATCCAAGATCTATTTTTGTTAGCGCAAATGCCAAAAACTATCTAACCTTCACCACCGCTGAGCACAGGCTGCAAATGCCAAAAACTAACCTTCACCACCGCTGAGCACAGGCTCAGCCCAACATGCAAGTCACGCAAACTCAAGAACTGCACTAAACGTCTATCAGATCACACATTAATATACTTTAAATTTAACCTGATGTTAAAAACTAGATTGGCACCAGCGCGCTGCAGCTTTTAAATTATTAAAATTAGAAACATCCACCTCATCCAACATCTTGCAGATTTAATAAACTGGAAAGTAACGTTGTAGCACTAAATGGCACAGACACAAAAATTTAAACTATTAGCTCTTTTGCATCTAGGAATACACAGTAGCTTGCCAAAATGATGCCTTTTCTTAAGCCATTTGCATAAAAATATAAAAAGAAGCATTAGCAGACAGCATTTAACAAAATCACAGTACTAAAATTTTAAAGAAAAGTAAATCATGGAGTTACGGCATACCTGAATGGTATACTAATCTAAGTTCTAAAAAAATTAAACAGTATATTACATAAATGCAGTATAATACTTTCAAACATTCTTAAAATGTCTGTGATAACATGGGAGCATGAAACAGTGTAGATACTGTTTATATACATAAAGTACCACTATGTACTAAACTGTACAGCTAGCTGAATCTACAAAAACAACTGACAATATATAAGGTTATACTTATGCAGCCTGACAATGAATATAGATCAGCGTACTTCATTTTTAAAAATTTATTTCCAGTCACTCTAAAATCCAAGCTGTGGCTTAGCAAAATTCATCAAGAACAGAATGTTCTCAACAGTTACCTAAAAAAGGCCATAATTATTCTAATTCACCAGAGATCGAAAAATTCGGTAGTTCTCTCAGACATCATGCCAACAAATGCTGAGACACACGACACATTACCGTGGTTGGTGTCTGAACAATGTACCCATTCTGAAGTACGGCAGACAAATAGGGAAATCCAGCCTTCGTATCATAACCTCTAACTACTTCCTCCAACAAAGTTCCCTCGTATTGCAACCAGCATCTTAAATATTAAATCTGATTTTTTCTTAAGCGATATTTCTGCCACTTACATAAACACTAATACTGCCATTTTTACTGATGTAAAATTAGGCTACAATCAGGCTGCAGTGAATAGCTTGTCCATGCAAGAGACGTTCTTCAACATTACCATGTCCAGTGGGTGGGAAGAAACAGAGGTAAAAAACAAACAAACACCACACCCCACCCCCCAAAAAAAGAACCAACCCATGTGCTTCACTTGGAAACAGAAGTTGTTATCCTTTCCTCAGCTATCAGTGGCAACTGCAAGTAAAGCTGGCATTCCAGTAACAGTCCTTGTAGAACTTTCAGCAGCAGCTATTAGACAAGGCAAAAGATCTTGCCAATTACTATGCCATCCAACATACAAAATTATTAAGTGCTTTCCTAATTTTATCAAGCTTTAACTCTGTAGACTGTATTTTCCATCAGATGTGCTTTTTTCCTGGTAAAATTCTCTATCCATAAAATTTGGTTGGATCATTCATATCTAAAGAGCAAGACCAGAGACCACATTGGTTTCTCTACCAAACAACAGTGGCATAAAACCTTTTATGTCCAAGTTTTAGAGCAGAAACTTAAGTTTTGACGGAAAGGCAGTTTTCACACACTAAACAGAATATGCTGATATCAGTTTATATATATGTGTGTATGTCTATACACACACACACACCCTTTTTAAAAAAAAAAATAAAATAAAAAAACCCCACCACTCAGAAATCCATTCCCTCCACTTTTCAGTTTTGCCTGTCATGGAGAATGAAGCCATGTGGATTACCATAAAGACAAGTGCCAGGCAATGGAGCTGGGGAAAAGCAGAAGGAGGAGGGAAGAAAGGGTTTGGGCAGGAAAAATGGAAGAAGTCATAGAGCTAGTTGTGGATTAAAAGCCGAGGTATACATAAAACAAGTAATAGCTGATTAAATAAATTGGGATAAGATGGATGAGGGGAGAGAAAGAGAAACAGAAGTGTAGAGAAGCTCAGGAAGTTATATCTGATCTGGAAGCCCGGGAGAATAAGGAACTTCTACAGGGGACAGCAGAATCAGAGAGACCGACAGAAAGATCAAATAAAGAGGAAGAGCAATGGAAATGGGGCTGGTTACTCAGAAATACTATATGCAAGAAAAAAATCTCAGTATAATGTGGTACATAAGGAGATTCAGATTATGGACAGAATTTACAATTATAATTTATATCCTGTACCCCCCCAAAAAAATGGATGAACACCATGGGCAGGGAAAAGTCAGGACATGAAGTTTAGAAGAGAATGAACAGAAAAGGCTTTAGAAGAAACAGATAAAAGAACCTGCCACTATTGGAAAATACACCCCTTTCTGGTGTGAAATGAAATCAGAGACACTAAAGCACCCTGAGATCAGATCCCTGAGCACCCAGCGGAGCCCTGCAGTGGGTCTAGAGGTGCCAGAGCCCTTGGCATCTCTGTATGGACAGGAACATGAGGAAATGACAGAAAACCTCCTTAAAATAGCAAATTTAAAAATTAACCCAGTCCAAAAAAATGCCTGGTCTAGTATGAACTGCATAACCTTTATGCGCAGTTTTCAAAAATGCTATTTTTTCCACCAAGATATACATTCTAGATATATGATAATGTTCACTTCAACAGCTATGCAATATTTTCGACATCTTCTGTGCAAGGCCTATTTGGTTACACCATATTTTCCGTTCCATATTAATTTCTTCAGAGGCTTTTCTAGAGTTATAACTTTTTCATAAATACTGAGAAATCTTCACAATATCCCTACAAGATGAAGGAGTATTATCCTTCTCTTTCATTTAGGGCTTCAAAATACAAAAGAAATTTAGGCTAAATGTTTTAAGTAATTTTTTGGTCATCCAATTTGAGATATCTGGCACCTGGGTTAGCGGAGTTATTTGCATCTTGTTGCCGTTTCTCCCTTGGCGCACAGCCTTCACTGACGCAGCTGTAACAGCAAGCAACTCGGTATTTTTCTATAGCAAGAAAATGACCCAGCTGAAGTAACAAGAACACCAGTGCCAGAACAAAGGAGGCAGAAGTCAGCAGTCAAAAGCAGGAGCCCGGCCTGTTCGCAGAAACAAACTTATGCCAGGATATAAAACCAGTAAGTTTGCCCTGAAGACTGGTATCTACTAGTATCAAACACTATGGACACATGGGTACAACGCAGGTCTCCCTGAAGCCACCTCTTCTCTTCCTACAGTTCACCTCTACAACATATCCACCACAGACTTCTCTCCAGCGCACAACCCCAAGACAGATCCAACGCTTGTACGAGTAGGGTCCTGCGGGGCCAGTATTTCACTATGTGCAAAGGAGCCAAATTTAGACTATATAGGCAGTCTGGGCTATGGTAAAAGAAGAGTTGGTGTACTGGGCTTTGGATTTGGGGATTTTTTTGTAGAGCACTTCATTCTGAAACCACAAAAGTAATCTTCTAACAGACGTGTTAATACGTATCTAAAACTAGGAAGTTTCAGAAACAGAATTCACCTACAATAACTTTCCTTAAAAACTGGACAAAATATTAAAATACAGAGCAGCACATCAAATAACTGCGGCTGTTTAAAGGTGATTTACTTTGCTGGCTGCCAATGGTTCTGCCATTTAAGGATAGTTATCCCAGCTACTAACAATGCAACGCTCGTGTCTGGAACCATCCCTCAATTTCTGTTACATATATATTCCATTTCCTTCCACGCTTCATTTCCAACATGAAATTGCCAAAATCCAACCCAAACTAAGAAAGCACAAGAACACCAGAAATACTGTTTCTGAATTTGCATATAAAACCAGCTAGCAGGATGGGTGAATTTTCCTGGTTTTGAGCTAGCAGGGATTGAAGACTCAATGATCAAAGAAAAGAACGCTTTGCGATAGCTTTTTTTTTCCTAAAATAAAAAAGAAAATCCAAATAGTCTTGGGTATTAAAAATAATTCACTGTGTTCTTGTTTGATTTTTCTCCAATCAAACAATCCTCGTTCATCATGGCAGAAACCTTTTTACTTACATAATACCTATGCAAAAGATCAACATATAATGCCATTAGGTTCTGTAAAACAAAGCAAACTGTCACGGCCAAAATCAATATTATGCCCTAACTAATGTAATAAACGTGTATTATTAGTATATTAGTGATTACCTGCCCACTTCACACAGAATTCTTTGCAAGGAACACATATTTATATGAAATATTTTAGTTTTATGACCAAGCGTCCGTAAACTGCCCACAGTTCTGGAGGCTAACCAGAGAACAGAGGTTAGCTAGACAGCCCTGGAACAAACAGCTCCTAGAGAAAAATGTGCGTTTGACAAGAATCCCGCGTGTAACTGCATGCCGTAAATCACCGTCTTTCCCCCACATACGTACATAACGTAATTACGTGAATAATTACTACTGTAATAGGCACATGACCTCTTACAGCACCTCCATCAGAGCAGAAAGAAGGCCGCAGAGGCGTGCGAAAGCGGCTGGCTCCGCCTCGACCCGCGGAGACCCCCAACGCTGTCCTGGGCCTGAGTCCAGCAGATGTCCAGGAAGAATGAAGAGCCATCTCCTTACATTCAGTGTCCTTTCATGAAGACACTTTCTATTTCCCAGGCCAGCGTCCCCCTTTACATTCTCTCTGATCCAGCTACATTAATTATTGTCTTTTTCATTTGGCCTTTTATCTTTTAAGGTTGAAATGATAATCAATATTCTTCTAACTTTTTAAATGTAAGACTTCTATCTGGAGACATGCAGCCATCAATGTGAGAAGAGCTATGCAGAAGTTTCACTCTGCCATGAGGATCTGAAAACCTATTTTAAATCCTTGCAAGGCTGCAGGATTATTTCTGTTCTGTTTCTTTCGTTGTTTTGGGGTTGGGTTTTTTTTGTTTTGTTTCTTGGGGTTTTTTGGTTGGTTGGTTGGTTGGTTTGGTTTGTTTTTTTCACTGGGGCAGCATCACCACTTGTAGAGAGGAACCTGTGCTTAGCATCTACCGTAAGGCTGTCCTCCTTGATAATCCTGCCGGAGCTGATTACGGGAACGCTGGGGGAAGGAGGATACGCACTGCAGGGGATACCCGAGGCTTGTCAAGCCCAGGGTATCTGTGGGATGTGCCTTTCCCTGACATGGAAAAGATGTTATTTTTTTCCTTTGGGCTGGGAAGGGTGGAATTACAGATCTTAAATTTTGCGACTCTGATACCAACTGCAGTTCACCAAGAATCAACTTGATCTCCAGTCTCCAAGAACATAGATTAAATTATCAGTGAAGCATCATTATAAATAGGAGAGGGTATACAGTACTTTCTTTACCCATCTTGCACCACAGATGTAACAAAAGCCAAAGGACCTAGCCTGGCTTAATGCCATAACAGCTCTAGAAGAGGAGGACTTGGGGGTGTTGGTGGATGAGAAGCTCCCCATGATGCGGCAATGTGCAATGGCAGCCCAGAAAGCCCCCCGCACCCCGGGCTGTATCTCCAGCAGCATGGCCAGCAGGGCGAGGGGGGGGATTCTGTCCATCTGCTCTGGGGAGATCCCCCCCTGTTACCTGCGAAAGAGGTCTAAGTCCTGACTCTTCCCAAAACACAGAGGCTATGTTTAGAGAGGAGACATTGCTTTATTCTGGCCAGGGCACACGGTGGAGTAGTTCCACAAATGACGCCCGCGCCATGCTGGCTTTCTCCTCCTATTTATGCACGAATGTTACACAGTAGCATGCTCCCAGTTACAATGATTGGTTAGTAATTTACATCTGGTTACAATATCGGTTTTGTCATTCTCCGCAGTTACCACACCTGCGCAAAAGAAGGGTCTTCATGGGCAAGAGTCGTGTTGGCCTACGGGTGTGATTTTTAGTATTATAAAGAAGGTAATTCAGTTTAGGACACCCAGAATTTTCATTTTTCTGCCAAGTTGGCTAGGCCTTTCAAAACATGGTAGATTAATAGCATTCTCAAGGTTCATATGCTCATCTGCTCCAGGATGTTTTACTTCAAATAAAGACACCACCACCTGCTTTCCTTGATTAGGTGTTCTTTCTCATACGACTCAAGGATAGAATCCTCGTTATCCATGAGAATGTCTCAGAAAGTTCCTCTATGAATTAGACCGGATACTTGTGAAGAAACATTCCCAAGGCCAACCATCTGGCCAAGTACATAACAAAATGGTCATACACAATACCCTATATCAGAAGTTCAGCTAACGCTGATAGTTAACAGGCCTAACTAACTTCAATGCTAACAACCTTAAAGCTAACAACTTTAATGTTAATGAAAATGGCTAAAATTCTAACTACAAGACAACAGTTCCCCCCTTTGAGACTTAATTTAGCTATATTATCTATTGTCTCACCCCTTCATTTTCTTTCAACACTTAATACAACACTGTAAAATCACAAACATGCATACGAGTATGCTCACAACTAAAATCAGTATTCCTATTAGCTTTTTGATCCACAAAGACAGTTCAGGAATCCAGGAGGCTAACCAGGACCATACTTCTTGAAATCTGGAAGAGGTGTCCTCTTTTTGTATTTCATGTAAAACTTCAGTGCGTTCCCAAATTTCATGTAAATGGGTTGAAATCCTCCCTGACTGATCTACATAAACACGACTCATGTTTGTCACTGTACAAACTCCCCCTTGTGCAGCCAGCAGCATGTCTAAAGCCATTCTATTCTGTAAAGCTATTTTACTCACTTGAGAGACTTCCTCTTGTAGTGCAGTAATTGCACCCATAGTTCTACTTTCTATAATCTCTATTCCAGCCGAAATATTCACAATTGCTTTTTCCAATTCACTTACCCCTAACCAAGGTATAAACCATCTAACAAAAGAGTGAAAACCTGCTGGCCTTTCAATTAAAGGATTGCTTCGTTTTTGTATATTCTTTAAGATACTGTTTCCCTATTTCTTCATTTGGTAAGATCGCCCATACAGTATTTTGAACGGGCTAACCTTTTCCTTAGACTTAGGAGTAATCCTGATTCTCAGCTATGCTAATGGAAGAGCATCCGGCCATTTTAGCTGAGTTTCTTGGAAAATTTTGTTTAATTGTCTCTTAACTGTTTGATTCATCCTCTCCACTATATCACTAGATTGCAGTCTCCATGGAATATGCAAATCCCATTGAATCTCTAATGCCTTTGCTAATAATTGTATTATCTTAGCTACAAAATGGGGTCCTCTATTGGAAGACATCCCTATAGGAATTCCAAATCTAGAAACAATTTCTTTTAGAAGAATTTTAACTACTTCTTTTGCCTGGTTGGTGCAACAGGGGAAAGCTTTTGGCCATCCAGAAAAAGTGTCTACTAACACCAATAACTACTGATACCCATTTTGCCTCAGGAGTTCAGAAAAGTCTACCTGCCAATAATCACTGGCTGCGTTCCCTTTCTTGATTCTTCCAGGAGGTGGTCTAGGTTGCATCTGAGGATTGTTCTTCTGATGTATTTCACATTTTCTCATGATGCTCTTTGCTATTCCTCCCATTTCTACACCTAAGATTTGAAATTTTAAACTATCAGCCATAGCTTCTATTCCCCAGTGAGTCTTTTGATGCTCTTCTTCCATTACTTCCTTTAAAATCACTGAAGGTAATATTATTCGGTCATCTTCTGTGATCCACCATCCCTCTTTGTTCTTTTTGGCATTCAATAGCAGGGCTAATTGATTGTCCTCCTTTTTATATTCAGGAAGCTCACTCAATTCTCTATATTTTCAGGCTATATTCACAATATTAATTGTTCAGCTGCCCTTTTTGCAGCTTGATCAGGTCATCTGTTTCCTATTATTACTGGAGTGTACTGAGTTAATGAGCTTTGCAATGCATTATCGCCACTTGTTTAGGCAAGTTGATTACTTGTAATAATTTTCCAGTAAGTTCCCCATATTTTACTGGCATTCCTTGTGCTGAAAGCAAGCCTGCCTCTTTCCAAATTCCTTCAGGGGCATGAACTACTCCAAACACATACTTTAAATCTGTCCAAATAGTCACAATTTTTCCTTCTGCCAATTCCAGGGCTCTTATTAAAGCTACCAGCTCAGCCTTTCGGACAAAGGTGTTAGCTGGCAAAGGTTTTGCTTCTAATTCCTCTGTATCTGTGACTATTGCATCTCCAGCCCTCCGAGTTCCATCAATTACTTGGCTGCATCCGTCCACAAATAAATTTAATTCAGCTGCATCTATGGGTCTTTCAGATCAATTCTACTTGAATACACTTGTTCAATAGTTTTCAAACAATCATGCTCTAATTCTGTCTCACCAGGCACGGGCAGTAAGGTGGCAGGATTCAGAATTGTAGTAACTTTGAATTTTACATCATCCGGTTCCAGTAACACAGCCTGGTATTTCATCATTTGGCTAGGGAACAGCCAATGCCCTCCTTTATCTTCCAAAAGTGTGGTTGCTGTGTATGGCAGCTGAACGATCACTTTTTGTCCCGAAGTCAGTGTGCATGCCTCTTGTACAAGCAATATGGTAGCGGCTACTGCCCTTAAACAAGATGGCTATCCCTGACTCACTTGATCTGATTGCTTGGAAAAATGTCCTACAGGTTGATTCCGTCACCTGATCTTTCGGGCTAAGACTCCCAAAGCAATATGCTGCCTTTCATTAACAAAGAGTTCACACGTTTTTTCCAAATTTGGAAGTCCTGAGGCAGGTGCAGACGTTAAAGCTTGTTTTACCTTATGGAAGGATTCCTGATGTTCAGGTGTCCATTCTAAAAATTCCCCGGTACCTCTCGCAGCACCTGGCCATGTTTGGCAATCAGTTCAGAACTGATGATCCATAGGTGTTCAAGGCCAGGTTGGACGGGGCTTGGAGCAACCTGGGCTGGTGGGAGGTGTCCCTGCCCAGGGTGGGGGGGGTTGGAACAAGATGGTCTTTAAGGTCCCTTCCAACCCAAACCATTCTGTGAGTCTATGGCCAGTCTTTGGAGGGGCAGATGGGTCTCAGAGGCCTCACCTGGGAGGCAGACATGTTGCTAACAGTGCCCTGCCCGAGGCGTTCCAGATGGGCTTGGTAAAGCTGCTTGCTCTTTCAGAGCTGTAAGCTTAAAATTGCCACTTTTTAAGCAGGCTAGGTCAATCGGTATGTGAATTAAACGTATTCACATAGAGATGAGTGGAATAGGTATTTTGTTGCCTGAGTTCACTGAGATGAATGTACTTTCAGTGCTCTACATTTTCTGCTCTATCACTCTCGGCATCGGATTGTAATAAATCAATTGGTTATTTCCAAAGTCCATAAAAGCGACTTTTAAGTAATGAATATTAATCATTCCGGGAAGTTCAGCCCTTCCCCCAGCCCTTCCCACACACTGTCATGATTTCTGCCTGTTGTGAACCATTTTCAGTTGCTTAACTCCTGCCCTTCCAGACATATCTTCACATGAAGACTTAATACAAAACTCTGGGATTTCAGCGCTGTTTTTTTTTAATACTCAGTTGAAATACCCAGTGTTTTCTTAGAGAGTGCTGACTGGTGACTCCCAAAGAGAGAGGAGACATAAAAAAGGGGAATTAAAGAACAGTGGTAAAAAACTAACCAGGCCAAAATCCTTAGTGAAGAGCTAGTGCCAGAAGTACGACAGTCTCTTGAATCACATGCTTGTTTACCTAACGTGGTCTTTGGTCCTTAACTAATTACCCTTAAGTTCAGTGGAACTACTACTAGTAGAAACCTATTTCTAAAAGGGTAGCGTTTGAAACCCAGACCTGGTGTTTGAAAGTGAAAAGAGCCACAGCTAAAAACTTCAGTGACTAAGGGGGAAACACTCCTTTTTCGTAATTTACCTCTCGGCAGAACGGCGGGTAGGATCAGGCAGACATTGATGGGACTCGCAGATGACACGGTAGCAGCGGTGCCTGGCAATCTCCAGTACTGGTAGGCAGCCAGGATTTTTCAGTCTGTAGTATTGCTATTGAGTTTGTAAACTCTGGACGGAAGGGGAAAGGAAAAGCAAGTAAAAAATGTGATGGGAAAGTGGCTTTTTATTTGGTACACCTCGTGTGTACATGTAAAATATTGGTGTAAGAATTCACACTTGTGACAAAGGTGACAGCCTTCGCAGAAAGAAACGGGGCAGAGGGTGGGCGGGAGGCGATATCTGCGCCATACGGCCCACACAGCCCCAGCCGGTTTGTTACCGACTCTCCTTTGTAATAATTAGTAAGAATTAGATGTCCTCAGTTGTGTCATCATCTGTGGTTTCTCGTCTTGCTTTGTTGACGGGCCGCCTGGAACCGTATGTGCCCGTTTACCAAGCGCTGGGGTTGCTGTGGAGGGCACAGGACTAATCCTGTGTCCCCCCATTTGTTGGGGGGTTACGGCCAAAGCCGTGCGCGGATATGGTCGGTGAAAGCCACGTCGACCCGACGGGTCTGGAAATGGCCGCTTTCACCTTGCCCGGCTGAGTGGGAGCAGCCTCGTACACCCCAAACCCCGCGCGGGGAGAAGCGGCCGCCCTGAGCCCC
>NW_009648149.1:1368784-1391509 GCF_000708025.1 Charadrius vociferus
ATGCCCCTCCACCCCGTCGGGTCCTGCTTGGCCGTGCCACAGGGCAAGGCGGGAAAATACAGGGCGAGACGCAGCAATGGGTCTCTCCTGCCGGCCGCTTAGCTTCGTTTTGGGCGGTTGCTGGCAGATTTCCATCAGCTTGTTACTGTCAGCTCTGGAAAAATGTCTTTAGAAACCAGTTGGCTGTGTGTATATATGCAAAGCACAATGACAATGGAGGGTTTAAGTATGGTCAGTATGTAGTTGACGCGTGTATGTTTATGTAGTGCCTCAACACGTGTGGCGGATAAATTTGGATACCCCAGAGGAAGCTCACCAGAATCTGTCTTTCGGCGCCGCGGATCGCTGGTGGGAGCAGACGGACCTGACCAAGCTGATCCTCGCCTCCAACAAACTGCAGTGTCTCTCGGAGGATGTCAGACTTCTGCCCGCGCTCACTGTTCTGGATGTGAGTACGATGGTCCCGTTACAATGGGGCCGTACCCTCTGTGTAGGAGGTGGGAAAGCGTGGTCTGAGATCGGCGTTTTCGTTTCCCTGCAACGGTGGATGTGCAGAAGTGTCATCGGTGTATTCTCAGGGTAAAGATAAGATTGTTACAGATCACTGGTGGTATAACTGCGTACCATTCTGTAGAAAGATCCAGGAAGTTTTACGGACACTGGAGGAAGAGATTTTGCTGGATGCAGCCACCTTTCCCGCACACCCACCTCTCCTTCATATCTCATCCTTTAGCATTTATCGATGCAGTAGAATTTTGACAGATTGGCCGTTGCAGTGCTGCTATTGGTAATTGCATTGAGGCATGTGCATACCTATTGTGTCCAAAATTATTCGGTGTATTAGGCTTGCTTGATTTGTGTCTGTGGTAGGGAGAGAAAACCTACGAGGTACAAATTAGTAACTGTATTCTGAAACCTGCGTTTTCCAGGTGCATGATAATCAACTGACATCGCTTCCTTCTGCTTTAGGACAATTAGAAAATCTTCAGAAACTTGATGTGAGGTAAGTAAGTGTTACAAAACTGGAACATGAGAAACATTGCAGTGAATTCCACAGTGTGAATAAGAAATTATTATAAGTGTGCCACATTTTCTTTCAGAAAATTAGTTTCAGGTTTTTAACTAAAGAATAGTATTATATTGAGAATCAGAAGTTTTGGATCAAAACTGTTGGTCTTAGGTTTGTTAAAATTATTTTCACTGATAAAGTTACAGTCTTGCTTGGAAGGTGAAAACAGTGATATTTTGAATAATCACACAAAAGCATTATCTACATTCATGTGCCTCAGTCTGGCAATTTTGTTTTAAAGGAACAAAAATACTTTTTGTCATGAATAATATACATTGGAAATAATTGTATAGATCTTGTTCATGCTGGAAAGTTCATATTCTTTTGTTTACTGGAGTAATTTTGTAAGTTTGTGCACGAGGCAAAAGAGGCTATGCTGCCACGGTGTGTGTGAACTACATAAAACAAAAGAATGCAAGATCCTGCTGGAATATTGTGAATGCATAGAATGGTTTAGGTTGGAAAGGACCTTGAAGATCATCTCATTCCAACCCCCCTGCCCTGGGCAGGGACATCTCCCACCAGCCCAGGTTGCCCAAGGCCACCTCCAGCCTGGCCTCGAACACCTCCAGGGACAGAGCCTCAACAACTTCTCTAGGCAACCTGTTCCAGTGCCTTACCACCCTTGAAGTGATTTATGATTAAAAGTATTCTTGAACAAATAAACAAAGGTAATTAATTTCTTCCAGGAAACTAATCCATTGTAGAGGGCTGTAACAGTTGTAGGAGACAGATTTTTCTTACAAGTGACAATATCCTCAACAGCGAGCATGTGTGCACGCTGCGGTGTGGGACTGTTTTGCAGAAGCCTGTCTCACTGCGGATGTAATGAACAATTAGTCTGTGCCAGCGCGGAATAGCCAGTGTGTCAGGTGCTGGATGCTCTTCATACTTCCTCTAGGGTCTGAAGAGTTTGTGCTTCAACGGCAGTGTGTGGCTAAAATAATCCATCTGATACAAGTGTTGTAACTAGTTTTGAGAGCGTTATAGGTGACGGAAGTGTTCTTTATGCAGTTTTGCTCTTAAAACTCCTTAGTAATTGATTTTTCCCTTTGTGTTCTGTGTTTGAATACTAGCCACAACAAACTGAAAAGTATCCCAGAAGAGTTGATGCAGTTGTCACGCTTGAAGAGCCTTCTTCTTCATCACAATGAGCTGAGTCACTTGCCGGATGGATTTGGACAGCTTGTCAATTTAGAAGAATTAGTAAATTACAACTTTTTGAAATATATTTATTTGTGCAGAAAGGCTGATTTATCCATTTTTTGTACTGCCAATTAACCCCCCATAGCTTAGATGGCAGAACTTTGTGAATATTCTAATGACTTATGTAGGTTGTCAGTTATTACATAGAGGGGTTGGTTGTTTTTTTTTTGTTTGTTTGTTTGAAACCAAGTTTTGCTCTTGGTTTGCCAAATATTTGAAGTAAAATCAAATCCCTTGTGATCTGTCAGTCATGAGAGACTTGTTTCTTCCATTCACATTTCTACCAGGGAGATCCTGAAGATGTCATCCATCTAATTTTAATGTTCTGCCAGTAATTAACTTTGCAGTAACAGTACTCATGGGATATTTTAAACATCTCTGTTTCTAACCTCTCTCTCCCTCTCTCTCTTTCTTTTTTTAAATCTTCAGGATCTGTCCAACAACCATCTCACTGACATTCCAACAAGTTTTGCTTTGCTCATTAACTTAGTGCGACTCAATTTGGCTTGTAATCAACTCAAGAACCTGCCTGCAGATATCAGTGCGATGAAAAGTAAATTAGTTTCCTCAGATTATTAAACGCCATACAGCCAGTCCTGTAGTTATGTTCAGAAATGTAGTGCATGCTATTCAGGATTTTAAAAATATATTCTTAAAGAGCTACTCTATTCTCAAGAATACTAGTTCAGATTTATTAAAAAATAGTCAGCTACAGCTACTGTATATGAAACTTGAGTCCTCTTATGGTTCATATTTCTTGATAAACGTGACACAGAATGTTCAGCAAAGTGTAAGGGTTAATACTGTCCTGCTTAGAAGTTGTTAGCCTTAGGACTGCAATAAGCAATTTGATATTTTTTTTTCCTTATTGCACAGTTTGAGTAGCAAATAAAGCATAAATGAGAGAGAGTTGAAATTAGTAGAGGGGAAAAAAATCACATACATTAGGGAGTGATAAAATCAAATTCTAATATTTGAACGTTAAATATCAAGCTGACTAGTGGCTGATAGGGAACACCTATTTTGATAGCTGTGGCAGATCTAAGGGAACAGGTGGTAGACTGCTCGCTTTTATAAATGCTGTAGAAGTTACCTGCACATCTTTCTGAGTTGGTCTACAATATTAGACCCTTTCTTGCTCCCTCCAGTCCTGTACTCTAAATAGGAGGCAGTATCTGGCAGTGACACTGAAAGCACTCCAGAATGTCCTGGGAAGAACAAACGAAAAGCAGATGCCTGGTTTTCAGAAATGTTGATGCTAACTGATTTGATTTCTTCAAAAATTCTGATTGGCAACGTGGTGTTTTATTTATTTTAAAACCCAGGATATTTATGCTTCTGTAGAAAATGACTTGTATTTTCTCTGTTTTTTTCTCTTTGTCACTTGCACGCTTACTTCCATAGGCTTAAGACAACTGGACTGTACTAAAAACTACCTGGAAACTGTACCTTCTAAGTTAGCGACTATGGCATCTTTGGAACAACTTTATCTGAGGAAAAATAAGTTACGTTCCTTACCAGAATTTCCCTCATGCAAATTACTGAAGGTAGGCTTTGAAATGGTTGGTATACTGTAAATGTATTTGCTGTAAATTCTTAAAATAATAGCTGTTACTTTAAACACAAGTTTTTGTGAATTGCTTTGCTTAAAAGTTTATAACTCTGTGTGTAGAACTCTATTAAATACATCCTCATTTGCAATTGCTCTTCTTGTCCACACTGGTCAATCTTAAGGTCATTTGGAAGACAAATTTGCAGCAGTACTCTTTGGATTTGGAAAATAAAAGAAAGAAGAGGAATGACTGAAAAACTAGATCTAATATTGCCCGCAACAGTTATTTTTAATCTCTGGGAACATTTTATGGATAAATTTACTTTGTTCACTATCATTTTTTTATTTGTAACTGCAGAGAAAGTATACTTTTAATTTTCATTTTAGCATAATTGGATCTTCCAAGTATTTTGTAGCCTTGATTCCCAATATGTTTAAAATTGAAAATGGCCTGTGTCAGAACATTAGAAATTAGTTACTCAACTAATAGAAATGTGATTGGGCCAACTGAATGCCTGTATCACTGTGTCATTTCCAATGACCAAATCCATCAAAGAATGCAGATGCCTTCTTAGTTCTGCATAACTCTGAACTCGGCAGTTAAAATCCGAAGCTGTTCAGGATTTTCTAACAAAATTTCTGTTGATATGTGAAGTGCAGCATCTTAGTGTGTCCAGCAGCATGTGTACACTCTTTTTAGTCTAAAGAACCATTCAGTTTTTTCATTGTTAAGTGAAACATTTCCAACAGGGAGATGGGGAGCTGCCCTCTCAACTTCCTGTAACTTGGAATTTAAGAAACTTCTTAAGCAAAGAAGTTGTTGACAAGTTCTTGACAAATACAGAGCAAATTTATTCCTAGCTTGGAAATGGAACTCAGAGCTGAGGGTTCTGTGATGGTTTTGGAGAAGCTAAGTTCAGACTTGTGTCTGTGGATCTTTGGAGGCTTTGATATGCCACATACAGATGAGAGGGAATCAAGATCTGTATTTTCTCCACGTCACCGTATGTTTTTGCCAGTGCCATGATTTAGGAGATCAGTAAGTTATAAAGTAACTTTGCTAGAGTGAAGTAATTGTAGGTGATCTTTGTTTCCATAGGAATTGCATGCTGGTGAAAATCAGATTGAAATATTAAACGCAGAGAATCTGAAGCATCTGAATTCCCTCTCTGTATTGGAACTTAGGGACAACAAGATAAAATCAGTTCCTGATGAAATTACTCTGCTTCAGAAGCTGGAGCGACTTGACCTCGCCAACAATGATATCAGTAGGTAATATTAAAACCGGCATTATGTCTGTGATGAGGCATAGCTAATGACATCTAATGACAACTAATTGTATAGTTGATGTGTTTCACTTTGTGAAATGTAATTAAAAAAGGACTCAATCCTAAACTGAAGGAACCCGTTCTGTATTACGTACGTGCTATGATCAAACCATGTGCTTCTTAAATCTAATATATTGTGTAGCTTTTTATTTGAACCTGAGCTTCAGAATACCAGAATACAAACCATTGCAAATTCTTTAGAATTTGTTTTGAAGCTGCTTTGAAATGAGTTGTTTCCATTTGCAGATTGCCTTACACATTGGGGAACCTCCCTCAGTTGAAATTCCTGGCCTTAGAGGGAAATCCTCTGAGAACCATTCGAAGAGACCTTCTGCAAGTAAGCACTGTAGACAGTATATAAAGTTTGGTTATGTTACATACATACATTATCCAAATTGTGTAGCCAGAACGTTAAAAAAAAGTTAGAAAGCATCCAGTTTTCAAGTAGCCTGTGCAACTTTAATCCATCTCTTTTGTTTGTGTGGGTTGTGATTTGAGCACTCTTTTCACTGGAGTCTGAAAGTTGTTGGAGCGTGTCCAGAGAAGGGCTGCAAAGCTGGTGAGGGGTCTGGAGGACAAGCCTGATGAGGAACGACTGGGGGAACTGGGGTTGTTTAGGCTGGAGAAGAGGAGGCTGAAGGGAGACCTTATCACTCTCTACAACAAAGGAGGGTGTAGAGAGGTGGGGGCTGACCTCTTCTCCCTGGGGACAAGTGATAGGACAAGAGGAAATGGATTCAAGTTATGTCAGGGGAGGTTTAGATTGGCTATTAGGAAAATTTTTTTCACCAAAAGGGTTATTAAACATTGGAATAGGCTGCCCAGGGAGGGGGTGGATTTTCCATCCCTGGAGGTGTTTAAAAACAGGGTAGACGTGGTACTTGGGGACACGGTTTAGAGGTGGCTTTGTCAGGGTAGGTTAATGGTTGGACTTGATGATCTTCAAGGTCCCTTCCAACCTCAGCAATTCTATGATTCTATTCTATGATGCAGTGCATAAGATCATGAGGACTGTGGGATAAAGGAGGTCATTGCTATCTAGGACCAGTTTCTGATTTGCTGCAGAAGTTGTAATATATATTGCAAATGAAGTAATGGATGTCTGGGAAAGAAAGGATAAGGCAGCTGTCTGCTGCCTAATCCTGTTGCAGTCACAGTCATTCCAGTCCTAGGCGAGTACTGTACATCAGGCTTTACCTAGATGAGCGTGGATTTCTGTTTTTCATTTCCTACTTGCCTGAATTAAGGATCTAGGATTCAATTTCCACAGCGTATTTGATGGCAGCTGTATTTTGAGCAATGACAATCTGATGTACTGTGTTTTCTTACCGATAACCTGCACCTCAGATCTGCATTCTCTCTGTAGGTAACCGGCACAGTGAAGGTGTGAATTGTGCATGAGAAAACGAGTACATAGGGCAGCAGGGAGGCTGGAGCGTGGGCGCTACTGCTGCTATAAAATTCCTGTTTATTTTTAACCCCAGCAGGCCCCTCTTCTTATTTGTGGTATATATTACTTCTTTCTGTGCTTTTGCCAGTGTTATAAGTAAATGTTTACAAAGCACTGGGATTCTTTAAAAATAAGCAACACTGAAGACTCTCTATTGAAATGAAATTTTGTAATACCTGTCAGAAAAGGAAAAAAACCATCATGTATCTGATTAAGTGAGCATTGTATGCACATAATTAGCGAGCAGGGGTTCTGTGGATGGAAGTCATACGTGATTCTTGAGTTCAAAGTCGGCTTAAAATGTCCGTGCAATGGAGTCTGAGGGCTGCCTGGCTACTTTAGCTGGGGTAGTCCCTGGCTTCTGAGGATTTGTTGTCTTTCAAACGTAGAAGCACAGATGTGTGTAATTTCTTGTGTATATTTTGCATTTGTAGCAAACGACAGGTACAAGGATCCCATTATGACATTTTGTACTTGCACTGTCTTGATCCATTGCCAACACTGTAAATTCATATACCTGGAACAGGTATATGGATAAGTGTAGTCTGGCAGGCACAGATTCTTCTCCATCCCTGCTCCCTCTCATCTCTTCCTGTTTCTCAGGCCTCTCCTTCTACTCCCAAACCCATTCTTGTTTCTTGATGAATTTCTGTTAAATCCTATTCTCTCCTTTTTGCACAACGTACCATCACCTGGCTGTCGACCTTTGTCTTGCTGTCTGCTTTCCTCTCCGTGCCAGCCCTGTGGCTGTTACTCAGCTTTCCGTTTGACCTTCACCTTTTCCTTAAAAGTTTCCGGGTTCTTCCTATAGGCTTCCCGTGTCTCGCTCAGCTCAGCACACACCTAGCTGTGCCTTCAGTCAGTCCCGGGCTCCTCCAGCCTCTCTTTATGTTTTTTCTTCTGTTTCTGTCATCTCACCAGATTCCTTGTGAGAGTTCCTTCCTTTCCCACTTCCATGTTTTCTTTTTCCTCTCTGCGTTCAGATCAACCATTCTCTAATTGTGTGTAATATAGATGTCAGCTGGAATGAGAAACGTTACTTCATAATCAGTGCTTTAGTTCAGTCCCTGGTTTTAAAGCGTCAAGAAGCAGCATGTAAAATCCTAAGGAAAAGCTAGCTTTATCCTAAAACAGATGGGCTAGATGAGATTATGCTTAATTATAGATTATGCAGTTAGTTACTGTGTTTGACCAGTGGAAGTTGCTATGAGAAGACTGAAAGTCAAATCTTTGGAGAAATGAGCTGTTAAAAATCCACGCAAATTATGTAAACTGCAGTGGTTTTCCCAGAGTTTATAATTTTGGACATAAAAAGTTACCACAACATTGAACAGTCAGCTTCCTTGGCAAATTTTAAATGTCTTCATCATGCTAGACCTTTTTGAAGAGAAGATTAAGTTCATTTGAACCTTTTTCCATGCTCTTGGAACTGGCTAACTACTTCACATAAAAAGCTAACAAGTCTGAGTCTGAGGTAGTGATACAGGATCAGACATTTTCAGCTGGAATAAATAAAATTGTAAGTAAGCGAGTTCATAAGGTGCTGCAAAGGGGAGTTCTCTGCAGGAAGCATTCGGTGGCTTTGATAGTCAGCAGTGGTGCAGGTTCCACCTCCGTGACTGGAATTGTCACTCTTCAGTGTCAGAACAGCTCTATAAACATTGGCTGGCAAACCCTTACTGCCTTTTGTTTGTTTGTTTGTTTGTTTTTAAAGAAAGGCACCCAGGAACTTCTGAAATATCTAAGAAGCAAAATCCAAGGTATGTTGCTCTATTGCATTGCATTTTAGAGAATCTGTCTAAGAAATTAAAATAAATTGGAACCTACGGAGGGGAGCTGTTTAAATCCAGGTTCCTACAGTTACTCTGCAATAATAGTTTTCTTTACTCCACAGTTTGCTTTTGTATTTCAGTGCTGTTTCTTTTTCTTATTCTATTAGATAATACGGAATAACAAACATTCCTTATTGAGGATTATCGCTTAGAAAAATAATCCTAGGTATTTTTCTCCTGGTCCCTTTATGCATTTTGCATGAGGAATTCCAGCAGCTTTTTAAATTTTTTTTTCTCTGAACATCACTGGAAGTTTACGTAAGACGTTCTTTTTAAGCTTGCCATCTGTCTGCTGGCTCGGTCACTGTGCTGTGACCAAGAGCAGGTGAGATTTTGCAGAGGTGTTAAGTATTATTCATTCCTGTAATAACATGGGCAGTACAGTCCTCTGATTCCCAGAATCTACGTGCATGAAAAAGTCTGCCTTAAGGTCTTGGTGATGCCACGAAGTCTTAGCACATAGCTGACTAAGAATATGAAAAGTTTTGGGGGAGAAAGTAATGGATTATTTTAAACATCATTCTCATCCTGGATTGTTAGAGTTCATCTTTCTACTATCTAATAGTCCTCATCCCAACATTCCCTATAGAAATAATTAAAAAGCCATAAAGCAGAAAATCAGATGAAAAATTTCAGGGGGATTATTTCTCTGTGCAAATGCTGTATGTTTTTTGCAGAACCCCCTCTTGGATTCAGAACTCTGTGGATTAAAAAGCACCTCGATGATTCTGTATCGTATTTCTCTAACAGATACGGTACTTTGGAAAAATGAACTGATAGTATTAAAAAAGCGGACAAAAAGTTGCTAGTTGCTTCTGCGCACTCAGGGCACTTTCCAGATTGATACCTGGGCTTCTAATTCACTGAGATACTTTGGCATTTGAGTTTTTTTTCTTTTGATTCTGTGTTTTCTAAACAAAATAGTGGAAATGACAGTGTATTTTTAATATATAGGAAACAGGCTGTCAGAATCTTTAAGGAACTTGCAAGCTGAAAAGATGAAATCCTTTCAAAACAGGACTTCAGCTTACCATCTTTAGAAATCTTCATCTTCTTAAGTTTTAAAACATAAAGTAGGAGAAATGACCAAGTTCACCGGTCATGTTAAATATAGTATGTAAGCAATTATGCTGCACTTAAAAATGCTTAAGCTCTTTATTTGCAAGGGGCCTTGATAACACACACCCTTTTTGTGAAGTGGGTTTTCTCTCTGTCTGCCAGAGGATGGCAGTATTAATTAGGTTAATGCAGTGTATAAAATTACTTCAAAATGTCAGGTTCCATGCAAATCTGACATATTGTTAACTTGACAAAAATTAATTGGATGCTGGAGTACATACTCAGAAGCTTATCTGGTGCACTATAATAGATAATATAATTGTGGATAATAAAATTAACTAATGTCTTCCATGTACAGCAATGCTTATGATTTTATTCTACTTGTTATGGCATCTAAACCAGTAGCAGTCCTAAAGACTTTCTCCTCCAAAAGTCCTCTTTTTTTTTTTTTTTTAGCTTGCTTTTGACCCTTTTGACCTTTCTTAATGAAAGGATAACTAGTTGTGGTTAGGCGCAGTTGTTAGTAGACTTTTATTCAAGAATGCTGCTGATTTTCCATACAGTTTTGTGCAATTTCTTTTAGTGGAAATCAGATTTATCCTATGTTTGGACTTCTAGCTAAGCTTCACCCTGCTTAGGCGTAGGTGAGTCCCCAGGGTGTGGTGCCGCACCTTGGATGCGCCGAACGATGCTTTTGATCTGCATTTCTTAAACATTCACAGTAGCCTTGCAACACCACCAGCTTTTTGTGTGGATTGTAGATAGTCATCAAAAGGAACTCTGCAGAGGAGAGCATGGTGAAGGTTTATAAATATTAATGGTTTAGCTGAAATTGTGGTGGGATTTGCTGCTCTGGATAGAGATGATCCGGGTCATCACTTCTCGCCCGACTTCCCTGTTTATTACCATTGTTCCTAGCTCCCCACCCCTTGGAGCCTGCTGCCTAACAGAAGAGCTAGCGACCCCTAACGTAACATCTCTAGTGCTTCCTGACCTGATTTTTCCAAACCCAAGTCAACCCCTCTCCTCCCTAACCCTCCAAAAAAACCCAAACCAACCCAACCCCCCCCAAACAAACCAGAAAGCCAAGATTACAAAAACCCCTTACTAGAAAGTTCTTGAAATAATCTGAATCATTTTATATGCAATTGAGCCAGAATACAGGAAGAATGAAAAAGGGTGATGGGTGGTGATGAGGGACACTAACCCTCTCCATCTGGGTCGTTCAGAACACCCCATCGGAGGGCAGCCTGCAGTTTCTGTGACTGTATACGTTTGTTATCTCCAGATGATGTAAGTAGCCCAAATGAAGAGCCTCCTCTGACAGCCATGACTCTCCCAAGTGAGTCAAGGATTAACATGCATGCCATAACTTCACTGAAATTACTGGAATATAGGTATGTGTTTTGAAATATTACCTATTTCTAAAGTTGTAAGAACACTTTTCTATTCTTTGCTTTTTTTTTTTTTTTTAAATTTTTACTCCATGATCTATACCGCACTGTCTGCAAATCCTGCTGCGTTTGTGCATTTTTCACTTTATTTGTCTGCTCAGGAAGAGCCAGATTTGAATTGCAGGCTTTTAAAATTATTTATTTGTGTTATCAAATATTCCACAGTAACATTCCTTTTAACTCACTGAAATGCTTAATACCTTCAGGTGCTTTTAGTACCTTTTAGACTTCTTTAGCAATTATCATTAAGTCTCAAAACATCTTGTTGTAGGTGTGTGTCTCTCCAGTTATTGCTGGTTAGATTTAGATTTAGATTTAAGAAATGTAACTTGTTATGTTGGGAAAGAGGAGGAGAACCCTGTTTACTGAGAACTGCCGGGTGGAACGCGTAGTCCTGCAAAAACCTGGAAAGGACCTGACTGGTGCAGGCTCTGGGATAGCTTTGGTCACCCCAGATGTTCAAGGGGCTCCAAATGGAGTTGTTACCCGAGTTCCACATCACTGTGCTGGGGATGTTTTCTGAGCCGAGAGGGGGAAACCTGCTTAATGCCAGTCTCGCTGCACTGTCTGGCCCAGTTTACAGCATCCACGTGTTTGTGGAGGTAGTGACGTAACTCAGCTCTCGCCAATTTTTCTTAAGATAAGAGATCAGCGTGCCAGTGTGAAACGATATTATCGCCCAGACGCTGTGTAACGGTGCAGTGAGTGGTAGCTTTCTGATTAATAGTCCTTCAAGGACTTCAAATTGTAGATATTTATATATCTAGTCTACTACTCATCTTTTTCTAAAAGAAGATGAAAATGTCTTGTTAATAAATAGGAAATCATGAACTTGTTCGTGTTACTCAACTAAAGGCTTTTCATTGTTCAGTGAGAAACAGGCAGCTGTGATTCCTGACGAAATGTTCGATGCGGTCAGAAGCAATCCTGTCGCCACTGTCAACTTCAGCAAAAATCAGCTGAATGGAATTCCTCCAAGGTACTTTTGTAAAGGTCATTCTCTGTTTGTTACTTTCTTTTTTACTTTTGTTCCTCGGCATCTTGTGTTTTTCCTAATCAAGTATATTTACCCTTTATGCTGTGTGTGTGCGTGTGTGTATACACACCCACACAAACGAAAGCGTAATTGAGATGCTGAATAGCCTGCGTCTGTTTCCAGTACGAGCAGCATGCAGGTGGCTCTGTTGATTAACCTGCTGGTGGCAGTGAAAAGCAGCTTGGCTGTACTCCGTGGTGCTTTCGCTACGTGGTGGTTTTTGTCTTGCTTTGCCAGGCATTGTTGAAATGGATGAGGGGAGACTTCTCATAATAATGAAGTGCTGTACTTCACTACAGTGCAGTATTGTTTTCTCTACAAAGTGATCTTTTTCCCATATGAATATAATCTGTGTGCATTCACCACTTTATTGGGTGATAGCTTTGTACTATAGCCGAGGTTCTATTTAAATTCTGTTTCTTCGGATAGCCTTATTGGTTTGGGTTTTTTTTAAGGAAACCCAAACAATTTCCATGCCTCCTGATAGGTTTTGTGTCCCATCACATAGCATTTGATATTATTGCACTTGTTACTTCATCCACAGTCAACGAAAAGCTTTCTCTTCGCGCTAATGGGAATAAATAGTCCTTTTGTGTAAGGAGGAAGGTTACTGCATCTCTAGTAGCCCAAGAAAATCATGAAAACTGACTTTTTAGGATACCACCAGATTTGTGGGGGTGACATTTCCATTCTTGGACCCAAGACATTGAACATTTAACCTTTAGCACGTCAAACTTGAAGAGGTGCTATCTCTTACAGGAAAAACTCGCTTTTCAATACGATTTCTAGAAAACCAACTGAGTGAGCATTAGCTTGTGCCTCCCATGCTTTTTCACTGTATTAGGGGCTGGTGCATTCACAGGGAAGGAAGGGGTAGGTGTGCAGCTGCTAGGTGCCAGAGAATTCAGTGGCAATGCGGATTGGAGAGATGAGTATTTTCTCATATAATTATGTTTTGGTTTTAGGGCTAAAACAGAGGTTCTGTGGTAGGGATACAACGGCTAACTTCTTGAGCTGTTAAATGTTTTACACCAAAGCATCTTAATATAATACCTTTTTATAAGAAGCAGCAAATGTTGTATTCCTGGAATTTTTAATAGCAGATCAGTGGAACAGAAAGGAAAGATGGAAATAAAATAACAATCTCTTTCTAATTGTTTGACTGCTAAAGAAGATAGATAAGAGTCTTTTTGTTAAAACATTTAAAGGGCAGGAGATGGCAGTGATGGTCATCTGTGCCACGGGTTCTGAAATACCTCTTAACTGCATTTCAGTGAGCAGGCTTTTGCAGTAAAATTTATTCTCCTGATCTGTGAGAGACAATTTACTCTGCTAATAACTTCAGAAAAGTGATTCTGAGCTTTGTCTTTACATCAAGTGTAAGACTCCAGGACAGGCAGCTTTCCCAGGTGCAGTTTCCATTATCTTCATTCCTCAAAATAGCTGTTGAAATGTCAAGAAACATAGAGTGTCCTTGATTTGTAGAATAAAGCAGGGTTTTTTTTTTCAATAACTTAGAAAATAGAATGCAAACTTGAGCTTACGTAATAAAAGTATGTTCGTCTTGGGTTTCAGGATTGTGGAGCTGAAAGACTCGGTTTGTGATGTCAACCTTGGCTTCAATAAAATCGCATCTATTTCCTTGGAGCTTTGCATGCTCCATAAATTGACACATTTGGATATCAGGTTTGTGACGTG
Organism: Charadrius vociferus; assembly: GCF_000708025.1. Lineage (NCBI taxonomy): Eukaryota > Metazoa > Chordata > Aves > Charadriiformes > Charadriidae > Charadrius > Charadrius vociferus. Next base: position 1,382,469 of record NW_009648149.1, read on the forward strand.
TGTTGGACTTCCTTTCTGGGTAACTTATTTTCATGCCTTTTTAAAGCAGCCATCTGTTACGGTGGAATAGCAGTGCTGAAGTTTTCTTTCATTTCCCAAACTGCCTCCGTGGCAGTGGAATGACCACCAGATCTGAAATAGCAAGTGGCCTAGATTTAGGCGTTGGTGAAAGAAAAGCACAAAAACTAAGTGGACAAGCTCTGCGACTTGCTGTGATGAAAGGTTTTGCCTCAGTCATAAAAGGGTCTCAGAGATGATAAGTTGCTCTTTAAAAACAGCCCTTTCTCCCCCCCCCAAAAAAACCCCAAGCCCCCACACCAAAATCTCCTGGAGGGGAGCTGGGAAGTGGAACAGCGAAGGTACAAGTCTTGTTGTGCTGCCTGACACTGAAGCTGTCTATAGGTATTGTATTTGAAATAGTTAGTTACTGTCATTTTGCCTACTCTAACTCCTGAAAAATGCTCATTGCACTTGTTTAGATGTCAGGGTTAACTCGCTGGCATTTGTTATCTTCTGTGTTTCACAAAATGGAAGGTAGCAATGCAGAGTTGCAGAGAGAGGTTTTCATGTTGGCATGGTTGAAAGTAATCTGCCTGTGCCTGGAGAGGGTCAGCGAAGGGCGACCGAGATGCTGAGGGGAGTGGAGCCCCTCCCTGGGAGGAGAGGCTGGGAGAGCCGGGGCTGCTCCGCCGGGAGCAGAGCAGGCGCGGGGGGTCCCCTCCACCTGTACAAACACCCGCAGGGAGGGTGCCGGGAGGACGGAGGCTCTTCCCAGTGGTGCCCAGGGACGGGGACAGAGGCCACGGGCACGAACTGACAGGCGGGAGGGTCCCTCTGGACATCAGGAGACACTTTTCACTGTGAGGGTGACGGAGCGCTGGCACAGGTTGCCCAGGGAGGTGGTGGAGTCTCCATCCTTGGAGATATCCAGAACCCATCTGGACACGGTCCTGGGCCACCTGCCTTAGGGGACTGAGCTCCAGAGGTCCCTGCCAGCCTCAGCCAGCCTGTGATTCTGTGACATACGTGCTGCTGATGGAGGAGTTAGGCTGAAGACTGCAGAAATGGATGATAGTATGAGACTCATGAGAGAACGAGGTTGAATATCTCGGTGATTGAGAATGTAGGTTTAAGTCTGGGCATCTTTTAGTGAGCGGTCGTTATTTTCCTGTAATGGCTCTGTGTGTCACTCTCAGGAAATGTCCTTCCAAACCCCCGTCTTCCTTGTATTGGAGCAGCTTCTGAATGGATTGCTGTTGTGGGAAACAGCGGGGTGACGGGGTGACTCACAAACGGGCTTGTTACAGCGGTTGGAGCCCAGGCTAAATGAATTTTGAAGTGGTTTAGGGTTATCCTACTGGTTCACTTCGCACCCGCATCTGGGCAGTCCCATAAGCTTTCCTGCGAAGCCAAGGAGCTGAACTGCCGCGCGGGGCTGGGGAGTTGTTGGATGCTTTGAAATACTCGGGAACCTTTAGAGGACGGACTTTTAAGTCTCCTACTGGCAGAAATGAGACCGCAAACCTGGCTTGCGCTAGCCAGCATCTGTACTTAAGCGTGGTCTTGACCCATTTATGAAGGAATTAATTGGTTTAAGACAGCATGTCAGCACTGATAAATATGCATATTCTGTCTCTGTGGGTTCTTAACTAAAGCTTTGTAGAAGTTTGTGATTATCGTTTGTCTTCATTTGATACACAGAAATAATTTTTTGACATCTTTACCTGAGGAAATGGAGGCACTGACGAGACTGCAAGTGATAAATCTTTCTTTTAATAGGTGAGCAACTATTTAATATTTTTTTCATACAATAATGAAAAGAACTAGGCCGGATTCACTGTGATTCTCCTGTGATGTCAGAACGAGGAGGCAGCTGATGGACTAGCTGTGAGCTTAAAACAGATGAAGTGAATGTACTTCTTTACACAATGGGTGGTGTATTTTTGGAACTTTCTGCCACAAAAGTTTTGGAGAGAGACGGTAGCAGTGGGTTAAAAAGGGGATGAAATAGTCTTGTGAATGATATCTCAAAAAATGGGTACCAGCGGGACTGCCCTTTGGCGTGCGTAATGCAGCCGCGCTGCGTGGTGGGAAGGGGGGGGTGGGCAGGAGCAGCGCGCGGTGTCCCCGAGGAGCATCTGCTCCCGCTGCGGTTGCTGGTGGCCGGGACGCAGCGCTGGGCTGCCTCTGCCTCGGCACGGCGTTTCTCAGCGCGCCAGGGAACGCGTGGCCCTTGTCTCCTCTGCGCCCGTGAGTCCCGTGCTGAGACAGCCAGTCCTGTCGCAGGAGCGCGGCTGGCCCGCGGCTGTGTCAGAGGGGCCGAGCTGTCACCGTGCCGGCTTTGTTCCGCCTCTTCACTGGGTGCAAGGTGACATAACGGATGCTTTCTCCTTTCAGAGCAGCGTGTTTAAACGTTCGCCTTAAATCAAAGCTAAAATGCTGTTGGATTTTAAAGGCTGCTAATTTTTTCAGTGCCCTATTTCTGACTTTCATTGGTTTGCCTCCGTTTTCTTCTTGAAGATTTAAAGTATTTCCCAGCGTCCTGTATCACATCCTGGCACTGGAGACTGTCCTGCTCAGTAACAATCAGGTTGGGTCCATAGATCCTCTGCGGCTGAAGAAGATGGACAAGCTTGGAACACTGGACCTTCAGAACAACGACCTCCTCCAGGTGCCACCCGAACTTGGGAACTGTGAAAGTCTGAGGTGTGTGCTTTAAGTTTTATACAAATATATTCTGATTGATTCCTTCAGGGCACGTTTTGTCAGAGGACAAAGTACTAATTGGAGGTATATTTGTTTGTAGGTCTCAATGCAGAAAAAGGGTCTCTGTCCTGGTTTGAAGTCTCTCTTACCATTTGTAAAGCAGTGCAATTTCCTCCCTATTTCCTCAGTATTGTAGAGAATTGGGGGAGTTGTTTCATGGTTTTTTTAAAAAAAGGAAAGGTTACGTTGGTTTGTGTGAATCTGACGTTGGAGCCTGAGCTGGTTACCGTGTTGGGACACACGGACACCCCGCTGGGGCGCCTGTAGCCGAGCCGGGTTAGGCAGGAGGGTGAGCGTAGCACCGCTGTCGCTGAACGCGTTTACCTCCTTACCCCTGCGTGTGGGTTGCCCTGCTGTGCGAGACGGGATCACACGCTCTAAATAACGTGTAAAGAGACACGACTGGCCATATCCTTATATATTGCGCCTCAGAGAAGACCGTTAGGCATAAGTAGTCCGTCTGGTCAAAGATAAATTACTGGTCCCTGTGGTTTTCCCCTTTAGAGTGCGCTTTCCAGGGGGACTTCTCAAATACAAAACAAACACCACCACCCCCCAGGCAAAAACCTCCGCAGAGATTTATGTGGACCACAGAAGAGTGGGCTGGCAGCTAAGCTGGAAAGTGGAGGGTTACAAATTAACATAGTTTTCCCCTTTTGTTATGCCATTTCTATATTTCAGGAGTTCTTTTTCTCGCCCGTTCTTCTGGCGGAGGCTTGCTGAAAAGTATGGGGTGTCTGCAATAATACCAGCACTGATTTATTAGCATGAATTAAAATTCAGATGTCTCTACAGAAGATAAGTTAGTGTGAACAAGGGAAGCAGAAATTAAAATTCTTTTAGTAGAACAGAAGAGGAATTACTTGTGAATTTCAAAAGATTGAAAAATCTGTATGCAGTGCGTGAATGTGATGGTAGAAGGAAAAACTTAAATACAAATAACTCAAAATCTCTCTGTTTTTCTAGGACGCTCCTGTTAGAAGGAAATCCGTTCCGCACTCCCCGGGCAGCTGTTTTGGCCAAAGGAACAGCTGCCGTGCTGGAGTATCTGCGAAGCCGAATTCCTGCTTGATGCACCGGTGGGTATCCTTGGCAGATGTGGGAATCAAAGTCCAAGCGAAGTATTGTCCTGTCCGACCAAATGCCGTTGGGTTTTACTGCCTTCCTCCTCCTTCGTCAACTGTTTGTTACCCCGCCTGTGCCATAAAGCGTTTATAACGCCGTTCGTAGTTTGCATGTTAAGACTTCGGAAGTCGCCTATGAGACGTTTCCCCCTCAAGGCTGCATGTTTCACGAGTGCATTTTAAAATACCACAATCTATGTTTACACTTTTTGTAATAAAGAATGCCGTCGAAAGCTGCCTTCAGGAATAGTGACAATGTTTTTTCTACAATTAAGCTAATTTTTTTAAAAAAAATGGTCAACCTCAAAGTATTTGAGCAAAAGGTGGAAGTAACCACTTTTTTTGTCCGCCTGTTTTGTAATCTCCCGTAAGGTGTTTAGGCTCTCTTCACTGCTGCCTCGAAAAAGGGGCTGCTGCTCTGTACGTGACGACGTGCCGGAAGCCGTAACCGGGGTGTGTGAGGAGGAGGGTACGGTGCGGGATGTACTGCGAACGGGCACGCGTCTCGCGTGGAAGTAAGCAAAACGTGGCTGATGATGGCGGCTGCACTGAAACAATAAATGTTTCCTGGGGGATGTATGTTTTGGGGTTTTTTAAGCATATGCTGCAATTAAGTTTTCTAGCCAGTAATGTTGAGATAACGCTTTTGTTTTTTATTTAACCGCACTTCCACATCCTGAAAGCGATACCTTGATTAATAATAGTAATGCAGCTACTAATATTGTAAGATATTATAACAGATATTAATAATATAAGAGGAAGGGCTGCTTGATGCCGCTTGCCCCGGGGCTGCAGGTCCACTGCTGCTCTCCTGGGCTGCTCCGGGCCCGAGGATTGGAACCGGGACTGAAGCAGGACCTGGCGGGGTCCCGGCCCGGGCGGCCGCGTGGCCTCTGGTGCTTGAGCGGTGGCGCCTGTTTCTGCCCAGCGCTGCCCCGTCCCGTCGCCAGCAAACAAAAGCTAATGCTGTCTCTGTGTGGGATGAGCGGTTCTAGCTGCAAACTGCCTACTTCGCAAGCTAAAACTAAAGCTTTTGAGTAAAGGACATCCCTGCTAAGCTTTAGGAAGAGAACACGCCTCGCTCGTCCGTTCTCGTCCGCCCGGCTGCTGTATGGAGGCCCCAGGCGGACCTCCAGCGGGTGCCCTTTCTATGGCGACAGAAAAATAGGTGTAACGAAAGCATTTCCCCGTCTCCACCTCTCCTTTCTGTAACAGCACAACTGAACGCGGTTCGAAGCGAAACTTCCCAGGTTTTTGAATGTGTCCAGAATTAACGTAAAATACACTTACTTGGCCTCAGGGGCTGTGAATTTAGCAAGAGCCGGGGTGGCCGGTGTCCCTCGCACGCAGCAGCGCGGGCCCCAACCTCCCCGGGGAGGGACCAGCGCGGCTGGAGGCGCCCCAGAGCTCATGGGTGGCGTGAGCCTGTGCGAAAAAAAAGGCGGCGGCGGAGAGGAAAGGGAAGGGGGAGAAGAAAGAGGAGGGGGAAGGGACAAGGCGTTTCGTGTTAGGGTGGCCGTTCGGTGCAGCAGACGCTGCTGAAGCCGTGCGTTAACTGCGTGGGGAGAGGGTGCCATCAGCGGGTCCCCGGCACAGCTCCAGCGGGACGGGTACGGACCAACCATCCGGCCTCCCTGCGCCCGCAGGACTGCGCTTTTGGAACCCTCGGCTCCTTTCCAATGGTAAAAGACGACAAAACTTAATTACAATAAGGTGACGTTTTTATTATTTATACAATAAAGAGACTTTTTAATGTTATTCAAAACACTTTTTTAAATACTGAAAAAGTTGGGTACACCAAAGCCGAAAAATGGCTCTGCTATACACTGCACAGCATCGGTTTAGTCCCTGTATTTGTTTTATGTACAGAAGCATCTGCAAAATGCATTCTAAACACAATATGCACCTTACGGATAAGTGTCATACATGAAATAAAACTGGAAGGATACAACCTGCATGTGCAAATTAACCAACAATATAATTGATTGCACTGAATCAATAGATTTAAAATAGAATTTTGAAGTACCTTTTTGCACAGAAAATGAAGCAGCTTTCAAGTTCAGTAAGTCTTTATACTGCAAAAAACATTAAGTACATTCACAATCTATGTTAATAAAGTAGTAAATATTTCTTCATTCAGCTGTATTTACATTAATACTGTAATTAAACTGAAAAGTACAGTTAGTCATTTGTAATATAGCAATCTTTTAACACATACAAAAATGACCATTTTCTGTATATAATTTAAGCTCAAAATCACAATTATCTCAAAATATTAATTACAATACAGCCATCTCCATCATAATTAAACATGTCTTTTATAAAATGGTAAAATTTTTAATAAAGTAAGCTGTTGGTTCTGAACTGGCTACAGTACTCACAAGTAGAAAACGGAGCCGATGGGGCGCAGCCGCGCGCGGTGGCCGAAAGCCCAACACGGGCCGGGGGACTTCTTACGCAATGCGGTGATGGCAGAATATTTGCTGGAATTGTCCAGGAAGAGGATTGGCAAAAGGCTTTTTTTTTTGCTTTTTTTTAAATTTATTTTTTTAATAATTTTTTTTTTTTTTTTAAGAGACACTATTTCAACTCTACGATTCGCAAATCCTGCCTGTGGAGATTTGCTCTGCCGTGCTTATCAGCGTCAGGCGCCCCGCGTGCCTTGGTGGCCCTGCCTGGCCTCTGCGTGCCACCGCTCTGCTGCCCATGGGGCTTGCTGCCCCCGTCCCCCAAAGTGTCCAAAACAAAACCAAACCACCAATTAAGTCATATCCTATCCAAACTACTGGCCTGAAAGTTGTATCGTTACGTTGTATTCCGCTCACACGGGCAAGACTGACAAGTGAAATAAACCCCTACATCTGATTGCCTGAAAATCATAGAGTCATGGAATGGTTTGGGGTGGAAGGGACCTTGAAGACCACCCAGTGCCACCCCCTGCCCTGGGCAGGGACACCTCCCACCAGCCCAGGTTGCTCCAAGCCCCGTCCAACCTGGCCTTGAACACCTCCAGGGATGGGGCAGCCACAGCTTCTCGGGGCAACCTGCCCCAGGGGATCACCGCCCGCACAGGAGAGAATTGCTTCCTAATACCTAGTCTACCTTCATCCAGTTCAAAGCCATTCCCCCAAATGGACCGGTACATCCTTGTGCGCTTGCTTAATATAAAATTATTGCAGGCAGAAGCCCGGGGGAAGCGCGCTGAGGCCAGCGGGGGCAGTCGGTACGCGTCAGCCCGTGGGTAGGGAGCGCAAATGTCAGATAACGTTTTATTCTCCTTTGGGAATTCTAAATGTAAAATCCCACCAGTTACAAATACCGCTAAGGTGGGGGGTGACGCCGCAGCCCACCTCCTCTGCCTCGTGGTGAGTTTTGGGCCATGGCCGTGCGGGCGAGTGGCAGCACCGCGGTGACAGCGGGACGCCACGTGCCCTGAGCTCCGCGGGGGCGGCTGGGCGGCACGGGTGAGCGCTCAGTGCCCCGGACATCGATACCCCGGTGCCCAACCGCCCCGGCATCGCCCCGGCTCTGCCCGTGACATCCTGCCCGTGAGCAGACTGAAACGCGGGGGGCGGGGTCGTTTAATACTGTCTTTGCATTTACTGTTGCATATATCTCTATCAGATATATACATATATACACACATATCTATAAATAAGCATTTTTCGCTTGCGTAAGGTGACTAAATGCTATATTACAAGCCAGAGAGGTTTAACCAAGGAACGTCTTTACATTCAAAGTGCTTACGAGCAACAGCGAACTGAGCTCCTGACCATCTCAAACTGTGATTTCTCGTTGGATTTTTGGCTCACGAGGATTAGTGGTGTTCTGTAACGGGAATAATTTCACTTCTCGGGGGTTCCTACACGAGCTGGAAGTATGGCTAGTGACATTTCCAAGGTGTTTTCATTCCCATTCAGGAAAAGCCCACCCTATAACGCCCTCGACCGTCTTTCGGGCTGCGCGTTCCCAATGGGCAACGGCCGCAGCTGCTTTCCAGCGAGTGGTCCGGCTGCCGCGGCCCGGCCCCCACGTGGGAGCTAGCGCCGTGCCCTCAAACGGGGATGCGGACATGGACACGGTAAAGAATAGCTTGGAAAACATCAAAAACAGATTTGAAGACGTTAAGTGGTCGCTACGATGACTGACTGGCATCCAAATGCCATAGTTTGTCAACACCCGGATAACAACTGCGGGCTCTGCATGGGCAAATGGGTGAATTATTAGGACTGGAGAGTCCTGTAGCCTTCCTGGGTCTGGTCTTACATTTTGTTCTTAAAATAAGAAAAGCATTTTGGAAGCAGCATTTTTTCCTTCCCCTCTCCCCTCTTTCTTTTTTTCCCCTGAAGAGCTGCCTTGTAACAACACTGCAGAAAATCAAACACATTCCTTCCACTCTGGCCACGGGGTTCCTCGGCAGAGGAGACCCCGTAGCGGCTTATGTGCTCGCACGGGAGCTCCGGCACTGACTGCCGACCTCCTTAAAACTTGTCACAAAAATGAGGTGAAGGGAGTTACATCGCAGGCTGCTTTTTCTTTTTCTTTTTCTTTTTAAATCTAGCCCTTCCCTGAGGATCCGTAGGTAACTAAGTGTTTATTGCATGAAAAAAACCCCTCGAAAAGGCGAACGGCGCGTTCCCAGCTAAGGGAGGGACTGCGGAGGGACCGCATGCTGCAGCACTGCAGCGGAAACGCGGTGGGGGAGAGCTGCGGCCGCGCGTCGGCTGCTCTGGGGGTCTCCGACCCAGCCCGGTTCAGGCAGTACGGGAATTTCCACCAGTAGGTTTGGAAAGGGGCTGAGTTCGGGTGCTGGTGCAGCGGGCGTGGGAGAGCCGCCGGGACAGAAGGGACTCCGGCTGCCACTGCCTGCCTGGATCAACATGTCATTCACACACACGAAAATGAACTCACACACGGAATTCACCGCAGGGCAAACTCTCACCTGCCTCAGCACTTGCCATATAATCATAGTTAGTAAAAAAAATTTAAAGAAAATAAATAATATCATCATTACGTGCAAAGCGTGCACGTAACCTGGTACCCGACCTGCAAACCTGGTCCTATGCAGCTGTGTCTGCGAGGTTCCAGGAGACCTTCCGGGGGAGACAAAAGGTGCACGTTATTCTGAAGGACTAATGTAAAAACCCCAAG